>NW_027521087.1:0-300000 GCF_052094955.1 Ictidomys tridecemlineatus | reverse complement strand
ACCAACTGTGGGACCCCGGAGATCCAGGCCCACTGATTCGTGCGGCCTGCCCTGCGGCTACAGAAGGCTAGCAGGAGAAACCAGGAGGCTAGAGGCAAGGCCCTGGAGACTGGGCAGCTGGAAATTGCAGGCCCGCCGGCGACAGTTCACCCACTGCCCGCATAGCTGGGCGGTAGGAGAACACCCGGCCGCAGGTGACCGATCACCCGCCCTCGGCCTGTGATACTGGGCAGCTAGAGACCGCCTGCCTGCCGCGACTGGGAGCTGAAATCAAACAGAGACAGTCCAGTCACACCACCTCATCAGGACACCCAGGCAAGGAACTGGGGCCGGTCATAGCAAAGTAGTGTCGTCACTGGAGCTCGGACGTCGGATCTTCCTTCACAGTGGAATCCACGACAGCAGGCATAGTTTAACAACACTAAGGAGAGGCATCAGAGTAATACAGAACCAAAAAAAATCTATAGAAGAGAGCAGAAACACGACAATCAAATAGAGCTGGAAAGCAATGGGGACAACATGAGAAAACAAGGGAAAAAAGCAGTACAAACAATGCAAGACAACTTAATTCTACAAGAGGACATAGAAACATCAGAAGCAGGGATAGGGAAAGAACTCAAGGCATACCTAACTCAAATGGAAAGGAATATTAGAGAAGACATGAGACAGCAAGTCCAAGCAATAAAAATATATTTTGAAAATGAATTAAACAAACAAATTCAAATGGCAAAGAACGAGCTCTACCAGGAGATAGAGATCTTAAAAAAGAATCAAACTATAATCCTAGAATTGCAGGAGACTATAAACCAAATTAAAAACTCAAACGGGAATATTACAAATAGACTTGATCAAGTAGAAGTCAGAACATCAGATAATGAAGACAAGGTTTATCAACTTGAAAAGAGTATAGTCAACACAGAAAAGATGCTTAAATCCCATGAGCAATCTATTCAAGAGATATGGGATGTCATTAAAAAACCAAATTTGAGAGTCATCGAGATAGAAGAAGGCACAGAGATTCAAACCAAAGGAATGGACAGCATATTAAATGAAATAATTGTAGAAAACTTCCCAGAGATGAAAGATGGAATGGATTGCCAAATCCTGGAAGCCTACAGGACCCTAAACATTCAAAACTATAATAGACCAACTCCAAGACACATAATTATGAAGATAGCCAACATACAGGACAAGGAGAGAATATTAAAAGCTACCAGAGAAAAGAGACAGATTACATTCAGGGGTAAACCAATTAGGTTAACGACTGATTTCTCAGCACAGACTTTGAAAGCCAGAAGATCCTGGAACAATGTATTTCAAACTTGAAAAATAATGGATTTCAACCAAGAATACTGTATCCAGCAAAATTGAGCTTCAGATTTGACAACGAAATTAAAATCTTTCACGATAAACAAAAGCTAAAAGAATTTGCAGCAAGAAAACCAGCACTGCAAAGCATTCTGAGCAATATACTACAAGAATAGGAATTGAAAAATAGTGCCCAAAACTAACAACAAGAGGTATCTCAGTAAAGGAGGAGGAAAATAACCAAAAAAGTAAAACTAGCCAAACTAAAATAAATAAATAAAGAAGCATGACTGGAAGTACAAATCATATCTCAATTGTAACTTTAAATGTTAATGGCCTAAACTCACCAATCAAGAGACATAGGCTAGCAACCTGGATCAAAAAAACAAATCCAACAATATGCTGCCTTCAGGAGACTCATATGATAGGAAAAGACATACACAGGCTGAAGGTAAAAGGTTGGGAAAAATCATACCACTCACATGGCCCTCGGAAGCAAGCAGGAGTGGCCATACTCATATCAAATAAAATCAACTTCAAACCTAAGTTAATTAAGAAGGATAAAGAAGGACACTATATACTGTTAAAAGGGACCATCCACCAACAAGATATAACAATTATCAATTTGTATGCACCAAACAATGGAGCTGCAATCTACATAAAACAAACGCTCCTCAAGTTCAAGAGTCAAATAGACCATAACACAATAAATACGGGTGACTTCAACACACCGCTCTCGCCATTAGACAGATCCTCTAGACAAAAGCTGAATAAAGAAACTATAGAACTCAACAGCACAATCAATAACCTAGACCTAACTGACATATATAGAATATACCAACCATCATCAAGTGGATACACGTTCTTCTCAGCAGCACATGGATCCTACTCAAAAATAGACCATATATTATGCCATAAGGCAAATCTTAGTAAATATAAAAGTGTGGAGATAATACCATGCACCATATCTGACCATAATGGAATGAAATTGGAAATCAATGATAAAAAAAGGAAGGAAAATTCCTACACCACATGGAAAATGAACAATATGTTATTGAATGATCAATGGGTTACAGAAGACAAAAAGGAAGAGATAAAAAAAATTCTTAGAGTCAAATGATAATATAGACACAACATACTGGAATCTATGGGACACAATGAAAGCAGTTTTAAGAGGGAAATTCATATCCTGGAGTTCTTTCATCAAAAAAAGAAAAAACCAACAAATAAATGAACTCACACTACACCTCAAAAACCTAGAATAGGAAGAACAAAACAACAGCAATTGTAGTAGAAGACAAGAAATAATTAAAATTAGAGCAGAAATAAACGAAATTGAAACAAAAAAACCATTGAAAAAATTGATAAAACTAAAAGTTGGTTCTTTGAAAAAATAAATAAGATAGACAAGCCCTTAGCTATGCTAACAAAAAGAAGAAGAGAGAGAACTCAAATTACTAATATACGGGATGAAAAAGGCAATATCACAACAGACACTACAGAAATACAGAACATAAATAGAAAGTATTTTGAAACCCTATATTCTAATAAAATAGAAGATAGCGAGGATATCGATAAATTTCTTAAGGCAAATGATTTGCCCAGATTGAGACAGGAAGACACACACAATTTAAACAGACCAATAACAAAGGAAGAAATAGAAGAAGCCATCAAAAGACTACCAACAAAGAAAAGCCCTGGACCTGATGGGTATACAGCGGAGTTCTACAAAACCTTCAAAAAAGAACTAATACCAATACTTTTCAAACTATTTCAAAAAATAGAAAAAGAAGGAGCTCTTCCAAATTCATTCTATGAGGCCAACATCACCCTGATCCCAAAACCAGACAAAGACACTTCAAAGAAAGAAAACTACAGACCAATATCTCTAATGAACTTGGATGCAAAAATTCTCAATAAAATTCTGGCGAATCGAATACAAAAACATATCAGAAAACTTGTGCACCATGATCAAGTAGGATTCATCCCTGGGATGCAAGGCTGGTTCAATATACGGAAATCAATACATGCTATTCACCACATCATTAGGCTTAAAGACAAGAACCATATGATCATCTCGATAGATGCAGAAAAAGCATTTGACAAAATACAACATCCCTTTATGTTCAAAACATTAGAAAAACTAGGGATATCAGGAACTTACCTCAACATTGTAAAAGCTATATATGCTAAACGTCAGGCGAGCATCATCCTAAACGGAGAAAAACTGAAGGCATTCCCTCTAAAATCTGGAACAAGACAGGGATGTCCTCTATCACCACTTCTATTCAATTTAGTTCTCGAAGTACTAGCCAGAGCAATTAGACAGACAAAAGAAATTAAAGGCATAAAAATAGGAAAAGAAGAAATTAAATTATCGCTATTTGCAGATGACATGATAATTTACTTAACAGACCCAAAAGGATCTACAAAGAAGCTGCTAGAGGTAATAAATGAATTCAGCAAAGTGGCAGGATATAAAATCAACACGCACAAATCAAAGGCATTCCTGTATATCAGCAACAAAACCTCTGAAATGTAAATAAGGAAAACCACTCCATTCACAATATCCTCAAAGAAAATAAGATACTTGGGAATCAACCTAACAAAAGAGGTGAAAGATTTATACAATGAAAACTACAGAACCTTAAAGAGAGAGATAAAGAAGATCTCAGAAGATGGAAAAATGTACCCTGTTCATGGATAGGCAGAACTAACATCATCAAAATGGCGATATTACCCAAAGTTCTCTACAGGTTTAATGCGATGCCAATCAGAATCCCAAAGACATTTCTTGTAGAAATAGATAAAGCAATCATGAAATTCATATGGAAAAACAAAAGACCCAGAATAGCAAAAGCAATTCTAAGCAGGAAGTGTGAATCTGGAGGTATAGCGATACCAGAGCTCAAACTGTACTACAAAGCAATAGTAACAAAAACAGCATGGTACTGGTACCAAAACAGGCAGGGGGACCAATGGTACAGAATAGAGGACACAGAGACTAATCCACAAAGTTACAACTATCTTATATTTGATAAAGGGGCTAAAAACATGCAATGGAGGAAGGATAGCATCTTCAACAAATGGTGGTGAGAAAATTGGAAATCCATATGCAACAAAATGAAATTGAATCCCTTTCTCTCGCCAGCCACAAAAGTTAACTCAAAATGGATCAAGGAGCTAGATATAAAAACAGAGACACTGCGTCTGATAGAAGGAAAAGTTGGCTACGATCTACATATTGTGGGGTCGGGCTCCAAATTCCTTAATAGAACGCCCGTAGCCCAAGAGTTAATGACAAGAATAAACAAATGGGACCTACTTAAACTAAAAAGTTTTTTCTCAGCAAGAGAAACAGTAAAAGAGGTAAATAGAGAGCCTACATCCTGGGAACAAATTTTTACCCCTCACACCTCAGACAGAGCCCTAATATCCAGAATGTACAAAGAACTCAAAAAATTAAACAATAAGATAACAAATAATCCAATCAACAAATGGGCCAAGGACCTGAATAGACACTTCTCAGAGGAGGACATACAATCAATCCACAAGCAATGAGAAAATGCTCACCATCTCTAGCAATCAGAGAAATGCAAATCAAAACCACCCTAAGATACCATTTCACTCCTGTAAGATTGGCAGCCATTATGAAGTCAAACAACAATAAGTGTTGTCGAGGATGTGGGGAAAAGGGCACACTTGTTCACTGCTGGTGGGACTGCAAAATGGTGAGGCCAATTTGGAAAGCAGTATGGAGTTTCCTGGGAAAGCTGGGAATGGATCCACCATTTGACCCAGCTATTGCCCTTCTTGGACTATTCCCTGAGGACCTTAAAAGAGCACACTATAGGGATACGGCCACATCAATGATTGTAGCAGCACAATTCACAATAGCTAGACTGTGGAACCAACCTAGATGCCCTTCAATAGATGAGTGGATAAAAAAATTGTGGCAGCTATACACAATGGAGTATTATGCAGCACTAAGAAACGACAAAATCATAGAATTTGCAGGGAAATGGATGGCATTAGAGCAGATTATGCTAAGTGAAGCTAGCCAAGCCCTAAAAAACAAATGTCAAATGTCTTCTTTGATATAAAGAGAGCCACTAAGAATAAAACAGGAAGGAAGAGCATGAGGAAAAGACTAACAGTAAACTAAGACGAATGGGGGGAGAGAAAGGAAGAGAGAAGGGAAAACATATGGAAATGGTAGGAGACCTTCAGTGATACACAAAATTATAAGAGGTTATGAGGGGCAAGGGGGTGGGGGGAAAAATGGGAGAGAATTGAACAACAGCAGAGGAGGTAGAGAGTGAAGATGGGAAGGGAGGGGAGGGGAGGGGGGATAGTAGGGGATAGGAAAGGTAGCAGAATACAATAGTCACTAATATGCCATTATGTAAAAATGTGAGTATGTAACAGAAGTGACTCTGTATTATGTATTTGGGGAGTTCAAAACCCAATTGAGTCGAATGTATGAAAGATGATATGTCTTGAGCTCGGTAATGTTTTGAACAATCAATAAAAAAAAAATTCTGCTCTCTGTAACTGTCCTTCTGTACCCCAGTCTCCAAGCACTGCTCTCTGCAAGGGTCCTTCTGCATCTCAGTCTCCAAACTCTTCTCTGTGTAACAGTGCTTCTGCACCTCAGTCTTCAATCTCTGCTCTCTGTAACATCCTCCTGCAACCCAGTATTAAACCTCTGCTCTCTGTAAGAGTCCATCTAAACACCAGTCTTTAAACTCTGCTCTCTGTAACAGGCCTTCTGCACCCCAGTCTCCAACCTCTGTTATCTGTATCAGTCCTTCTTCATTCCAGTCTCCAACCTCTGCTCTCTGCAACAATCCTTCTGCACCCCAGTCTCCAACGTATGCTCGCTGTAAGATCCTTCTGCACACCTGTCTCCAACCTCTGCTCTCTGTAACACTCCTCTGTGCCACAATCTCCAAATTCTGCTCTCTGTAAGGGTCCTTCTGCACCTCAGTCTCAGACTTCTGCTCGCTGCAACACTCCTTCTGCACCACAGTCTCCTATCTTTGCTCTCTGCAACAGTTTTTCTGCCCCTCAGTCTTTAACATGTGCTCTCAGTAAAAGTCCTACACCACAGTCTCCAACCTCTGCTCTCTCTAACCATCCTTCTGAACCCAAGTCTCCAAATTCTGCTCTCTGTAACTATCCTTCTGCATCACAGTTTCCAAAGTCTGCTCTCTGTAACAGTCCTTCTACACCCCAGTCTTAAAACTCTGATTTCTGTAACCCTCATCTGCATCTCAGTCTCCATCCTCTGCTCTATGCAACAGTTCTTCTTCACCCAAGTCTCCAACATCTGCTATCTGAAAAACTCCTTCTAAACCCTAGTCTCCAACCTCTGCTCTGTGTAACAGTCCTTGCACACCCCAGTCTCAATACTCTGCTCGCCCCAAGGATTGTTCTGCACCCCAGTCTCCATCCTCTTCTCTCTGCAACTGTCCTTTTGCACCCCAGTCTCCAGCATCTGCTCTCTGCAACAGTCCTTCTCCACCCCAGTCTCCAACCTCTGCTCTCTGTAACAGTCGTTCTGGACCCCAATCTCCAAACTCTACTCTTTGTAACAGTCCATATACACCCCAGTCTAAAACCTCTGCTCTCTGCAAAAGTTTTTCTGCACCCCAGTCTCCAACCTCTTTTCTCTGTAACTATCCTTCTGCACCTCAGTCTCCAAACTCTGCTCTTTGCAAGGGTCCTTCTGCACCTCAGTCTCCAACCTCTACTCTCTGAAACAGTGCTTTTGCACCTCAGTCTCCAACCTCTTCTCTTTGTAAGATCCTTCTGCACTCCAGTCTCCAATCTCTGCTCTCTTTAACAGGCCTTGGGCACCCCAGTCTCCAACCTCTGCTTTCTGTATCAGTTTATCTCCACCCCATTCTCTAACCTCTGCTCACTGCAACGGTCCTTCTGCACCCCAGTCTCCAACCTCTGCTCATTTAAACAGTCCTTGTGCAACCCAGTCTCCAACATCTGCTCTCTGCAACAGTTCTTCTGTACCTCAGTCTGAAAATCTGCTCTCTGCAACAATCCCTCTGCACCCCAGTCTCCAACATCTGCTCTCTGTAACAGTCTTTCTGTACCTCTGTCTTCTACCTCTGCTCTCTGTAAGACCCTTCTAAAAACAAGTCTGCAAACTCTGCTCTCTGTAACAGTCCTTATACACCCCAGTCTCCAAACTCTGCTCTCTGTAACAGGCCTTCTGCATCCCAGTCTTCAACATCTGCTCTCTCTAAGAGGCCTTCTGCACCCCAGTCTCCAAACTCTACTCTCTGCATTGATCCATCTGCACCCCAGTCTCCTACCTCTGCTCTCTAAAACATTCCTTCTGCACCCCAGTCGCCTACCTCTGCTCTCTCTAAGATCCTTCTGCACACCAGTCTCCAACCCCTTCTCGCTGTAACAGTCCTTCTGGAACCTAGTCTCCAAAATCTGCACTCTGCAACATTCCTTCTGCACCCAGTATCAAACATATGTTCTCTGTGAAGTCTGTCTGCACCCCGGTGTCCAACCTCTGCTCTCTGTAATGATCCTTATGCACCCCAGTCTCAAAAATCCGCTCTCTGTAACAGTCCTTCTGCCCCGCAGTCTCCAAACTCTTTTCTCTGTAAGATCCTTCTGAAACCCAGTCTCCAATGTCTGCTATCTGTAACTGTCTTCTGCACCCCAGTCTCGAACCTCTGATCTCTGCAACCACCCTTCTGCACCTCACTCTCCAACCTCTGCTCTATGCAACCATCCTTTTGCACCCCAGTCTCAAACCTCATCTCGCTGCAACAGTCCTTGTGAACCCCAGTCTCCAATATCTGCTTTTTGCAACAGTTCTTCTGTACCTCAGTCTGAAAACTCCGCTCTCTGTAATACTCCATTTCCAACCCAGTCTCCAACCTCTGCTCTCTGTAACAGTCCTTCTGTATCTCAATCTCCAATCTCTGCTCCGTGCAACAGTCTTTCAACACCCCAGTCTCCATAATCTGATCGCCCCAACTATCCTTCTGCAGCCAGTCTCCAAAGTCTACTCAGTTCTTCTGCAACCCAGTCTCCAACCTCTGATCATCTCTAACAGTCCTCTGTACCACAGTCTCCAAACTCTGTTCTCTGTAAGGGTCCTTATGCACACCAGTATCCAACCTTTGCTTTCTGTATCAGTTGTTTTGAACCACACTCTCCAAACTCTGCCCTCTGTAACCGTCCTTCTGCACCCCAGTCTTTAAACTCTGCTCTCTGTAACAATCTTTCTGTGCCTCAGTCTCCAACCTCTACTCTCTGTTACAGTCCCTCGGCACCTCACTCTCCAACATCTGCTCTCTGTAAGTTCTTTTGCAACCCAGTCCCCAGACTATGCCTCTTTAACAGTCCTTCTGCATCCCTTCTCCAACTCTTTTCTCCGTAACAAACCTTCTGCACCCCAGTCTCCAAAGTCTGTTATCTATAACAATCCTTCTGTACCCCAGTCTCCAACCTCTGCTCTCTGTAACATCCTTCTGCAACCTTTCTAAAACTCTTCTCTCTGAACAGTCCTTCTGCACCTGAGTCTCCAAACTCTGTTCTTTGCAACACTCCTTCTGCACCCCAGTCCAAACTCTACTCTCTGTAACAGTCCTTCTGTACCGCACTCTCCAAACTCTTCTCTCTGTAACGGTCCTTCTGCACCCCAGTCCCCAACCTCTGCTTTTGTATCAGTCCTTCTAGACCCCAGTCTACAACCTCTGCTCTCTGTAACAGTCTTTCTGCACCTCATATCCAAACTCTGCTATCTGCAACAGTCCTTATGCACCCCAGTCTACAACCTCTGGTGTCTTCAAATTTCCTTCTACACCCCAGTCTGCAACGTGTTCTCTGTGTAACAGTGCTTCTTCATCCCAGTGTCCAACTCTGCTCTCTGCAATGATCATTCTGTACATCAGTCTTAAACCTCTGCTCTCTGCAACAGTCCTTCTGCACCCCAGTCTCCAAACTCTGTTCTCTGTAACAGTCTTTCTCCACCTTAGTCTTCAACCTCTGCTCTCTGGAAGAGTCCTTCTGCACCCCAGTCTCCAACATCTGCTATCTAAACAGTCCTTCTGCACCCCAGTCTCCAACATCTGCTCTCTGCAACAGTCCTTCTGCACCCCAGTGTCCAAACTCTGCTCTCTGCAACGATCTATCTGAACCCCAGTCTCCAACGTCTGCTCTTTGAAAGATCCTTCTGACCCCAGTTTCGAAACTCTGCTCTCTGTAATATTTCTTCTTCACGCCAGTCTCCAAACTCTGCTTTCTGCAACGGTCCTGCTGCACCCCAGTCTCCAACCTCTGTACTCTGCAACACTCCTTCTGCTCCCCAGTCTCCAAACTCTGCTCTCTGTAACAGTCCTTCTGTACCTCAGTCTCCAAACTCTGATCTCTGTAAAGGTCCTTTTGCAAGCCAGTCTCCAACCTCTGCTTTTTTGTACGTCCTTCTGTACCTCAGTCTCCAACCTCTGATCTCTGTAAAAGTCTTACTGCATCCCATTCTCTATCTTCTACTCTCTTCAGCAGTCTTTCTGAACAACAGTTTCCAACATCTGCTCTCTGTAAAAGTTTTTGGGTACCTGGTCTCCAACCTCTGATCTCTGCAACAGTCATTCTGTACTGCAGTCTTCAACTTCTGCTCTCTGCAACGAAACTTCTACACCCCAGTCTCCTATATCTGCTCTCTGCAAAAGTCCTTCTGCACCTCAATCTAAAAATTTTGCTCTCTGCAACAATTTTTCTGCTCTTCGTAAAGGTCCTTTTGCAAGCCAGTCTCCAACCTCTCCTTTCTTTGTCTTTCCTTCTGTATCTCAGTCTCCAACCTCTGCTCTCTGCAAAAGTCCTTCTGCATCCCATTCTCAATCTTCTGCTCCCTGCGACAGTTCTTCTGGACAACAGTTTCCAACATCTGCTCTCTGAAAAAGTTTTTTGGTACCCTAGTCCCCACCCTCTGCTCTCTGCAAAAGTCCTTCTGTACTGCAGTCTCCAACTTCTGCTCTCTTTAACGAAACTTCTACACCCCAGTCTCCAACATCTGCTCTCTGCAAAAGTCCTTCTGCACCTCAGTCTGAAAATTTTGGTCTCTGCAACAATCCTTCTGCACCCCAGACTTCAACAACTACTCTCTGTAACAGTCCTTCTGCACCTCAGTTTCCAAACTCTACTCAATGTAAGATCCTTCTGCAACACAGTCTCCAAAATTTGCTCCCATTAACAGTCCTTCTGCACCTCAGTCTCCAACCTCTGCTCTCTATAACAGTCGAACTACACCTCAGTCAGAAACCTCTTCACTCTGCAGGATCCATCTGAATTCCAGTCTCCAGACACTGCTCTCTGTAACAGTCCTCCTGCACCTCAGTCTCCAAACTCTGCTGTTTGTAAGAACTTTCTGCCACTCAGTCCCTAACTATGCTCTCTATAACAGTCCTTCTGCACCCCCGTCTTCAACCTCTTCTCTCTGTAACAGGCCTTCTGCACCCCAGTCTCCAACCTCTTCTCTCTGCAACGATCATTCTACACCTCAGTCTCCAACATCTGCTCTCTTTAAGATCCTTCTGCAACCCAGTCTCACAACTCTGCCCTCTCTAACAGACCATTTACGCCCCTTCTTTGAACTCTCCTCTCTGTAAGAGGCCTTCTGCACCCCAGTCCCCAAATTCTGTTCTCTATAACAAGCCTTCTGCACCCCAGTCTCCAACCTCTGCTCTCTGCAACAGTCCTTCTGCACCACAGTCTCCAACGTGTGGTCTCTGCAACAGTGCTTGTGCACCTCAGTCTTAAAACGCTGTTCTCTGCTACGATCCTTTTGCACCTCAGTCTCCAACCTCTACTCTCTGTAATAGTCCTTCTGCACCTGGGTCCCCAACATCTGCTCTCTGTTAGATCCTTCTTCAACCCAGTCTTAAACTCTGTGATCTGTAGCAGTCCTTCTGGAGCCCTTCTCCACACTCTGCTCTCCGTAACTCGCGTTGTTCACCCCAGTCTCCAAACTCTGCTCTCTGTAACACTCTTTTTGCACCTCAGTCTCCAACCTCTGCTCTCTGCAACAATCATTCTGCACCCTAGTCTTCAACGTCTCCTCTCCTCAACAGTTCTTCTGAACCTCTGTCTCCAAATTCTGCTCTCTGCAACACTCCTTCTTCACCCATGTCTCAAACCTCTGCTCTCTGTAACAGTCCTTCTGCTTCGCAGCCTCCAACTTCTGTTCCCTGCAAAAGTCCTTCTGCACCCCAGTCTCCAACCTCTGCTTTCTGAAACATTCCTTCTTCACCCCAGTCTCCAACCTGTGCTCTCTTTAACGGTTCTTCTGCACCGCAGTCTCCCACCTCTTCTCTCTGTAACAATACTTCTGCAGCTCAGTCTCCACCTCTGCTCTCTTTAAGGATTCTTCTGCAACTCAGTCTCCAACTTCTGCTCTCTTCAACGATCCTTCTGCACCAGAGTCTCCAACCTCTGCTCTCTGTAACTGTTTTTCTGCACCTAAGACTCCATCCTCTTCTCTCTGCAAACATCCTTCTGAACCCTTGTCTCCAACCTCTGCTCTCTGCAACGATCCATATGCACCGCAGTCTCCAACATCTGCTCTCCGCAACTGTCTTTCTGCACCCCAGTCTCCAAAGTCTCCTCTCCTTAACACTCGTTCTGCACCACACTCTCCAACCTCTGTTCTCCGTAAGGTCGTTCTGCACTCCAGTTTCCAAACTCTGCTCTCTGTAACATTCCTTCTCCAACTCAGTCTAAAACCTCTGCTTTCTTCAATGGTCCTGCTGAAACCCAGTCTCCAACATCTGTTCTCTGCAACAGTCTTTCTACTCCCAAGTCTCAAACCTCTTCTGTCTTCAGTCTTTCTGTACCACAGTCTCCAACCTCTGCTCTCAGTAAAGGTCCTTCTGCACCCCAGTCTCAAACCTCTGATTTCTGTATAAGTTTTTTTTTTTTTTTTTTAATTTTCAGGTTTTTGTTTATTTTGAATTTTTGTTTTCCATTTCTCTTCACAAACTTACACAATATATTTTCTTTTAAAGTTTTAGTATTTTATATGTTACATTGTAATATATAATTAATCTGGTATGTGTATATACATTGCCTGTGATACGATATGAGGTATATTTTACTTTTTTTTTAAAATTTATTTATTTTTTTATTGTTGGTCGTTCAAAACCTTACACAGTACTTAATACATCATATTTCACAGTTTGATTCAAGCGGGTTATGAACTCCCAACTTTACCCCGTATACAGATTGCTGTATCACATAAGTTACCCTTCCATTGATTGACATATTGCCTTTCTAGTGTCTGATGTATTCTGCTGTCAGTCCTATTCTCTACTATCCCCCCTCCCCTCCCCTGCCCTCCCCTTTTCTCTCTCTACCCCTTCTACTGTAAATCATTTCTTCCATTTGTATTATCTTGTCTTACCCCTCCATTACATAGTTCTTGATATATCATATTTCACATTTTGATTCAAGTGGGTTATGCACTCCCATATTGCCCCTTATACAGCTTGCAGAATCACATCAGTTTCACTTCCATTGCTTTACATATTGCCATCCTAGTGTCTGTTGTATTCTGCTGCCTTTCCTATCCTCTACTATCCCCCCTCCCCTCCCCTCCCCTCCCCTCTTCTCTCTCTACCCCCACTACTGTAATTCATTCCTCCCCCTTGTATTATTTTCCCTTTCCCCTCACTTCCTCTTGTATGTAATTTTGTATAAACCTGAGGGTCTCGTTCCATTTCCATGCTATTTCCCTTCTCTCTCCCTTTCCCTCCCACCTCTCAACCCTGTTTAATGATTGTCTTCTTCTTGTGCTCTTCTTCCCTAGTCTGTTCTTAATTACTCTCCTTATATCAAAGAAGACATTTGGCATTTGTTTTTTAGGGCTTGGCTAGCTTCGCTTAGCATAATCTGCTCTAATGCCATCCATTTCCCTCCAAATTCTATGATTTTGTCATTTCTTAATGCAGAGTAATACTCCATTGTGTATAAATGCCACATTTTTTTTATCCATTCGTCTATTGAAGGGCATCTAGGTTGGTTCCACAGTCTTCTTATTGTGAATTGTGCTGCTATGAACATCGATGTAGCAGTGTCCCTGTAGCATGCTCTTTTTAGGTCTTTAGGGAATAGACCCAGAAGGGGGATAGCTGGGTCAAATGGTGGTTCCATTCCCAGCTTTCCAAGAAATCTCCATACTGCTTTCCAAATTGGCTGCACCAATTTGCAGTCCCACCAACAATGTACAAGTGTACCCTTTTCCCCACATACTCGCCAGCACTTATTGTTGTTTGACTTGGTAATGGCTGCCAATCTTACTGGAGTGAGATGGTATCTTAGGGTGGTTTTGATTTGCATTTCTCTGACTGCTAGAGATGGTGAGCATTTTTTCATGTACTTGTTGATTGATTGTATGTCCTCCTCTGAGAACCGTCTGTTCAAGTCCTTGGCCCATTTGTTGATGGGATTATTTGTTATCTTATTGTCTAATTTTCTGAGTTCTTTATATACTCTGGATATTAGGGCTCTATCTGAAGTGTGAGGAGTAAAGATTTGTTCCCATGATGTAGGCTCCCTATTTACCTCTCTTATTGTTTCTTTTGCCGAGAAAAAACTTTTTAGTTTGAGTAAGTCCCATTTGTTGATTCTAGATGTTAACTCTTGTGCTATGGGTGTCCTATTGAGGAATTTGGAGCCCGACCCCACAGCATGTAGGTCGTAGCCAACTTTCTCTTCTATCAGATGCCGTGTCTCTGATTTGATATCAAGCTCCTTGATCCATTTTGAGTTAACTTTTGTGCATGGCGAGAGAAAGGGATTCAATTTCATTTTGTTGCATATGGATTTCCAATTTTCCCAGCACCATTTGTTGAAGATGCTATCCTTCCTCCATTGCATGCTTTTAGCCCCTTTATCAAATATAAGAAAGTTGTAGTTTTGTGGGTTGGTTTCTGTGTCCTCTATTCTGTACCATTGGTCCACCCGCCTGTTTTGGTACCAGTACCATGCTGTTTTTGTTACTATTGCTCTGTAGTATAGTTTGAAATCTGGAATCGCTATACCACCTGATTCACACTTCCTGCTTAGTATTGTTTTTGGTATTCTGGGTCTTTTATTCTTCCATATGAATTTTATGATTGCTTTCTCCATTTCTACAAGAAATGCCGTTGGGATTTTGATTGGCATTGCATTAAACCTATAGAGAACTTTTGGTAATATCGCCATTTTGATGATGTTAGTTCTGCCTATCCATGAACAGGGTATATTTTTCCATCTTCTAAGGTCTTCTTCAATTTCTCTCTTTAGGGTTCTGTAGTTTTCATTATATAAGTCTTTCACCTCTTTTGTTAGGTTGATTCCCAAGTATTTTATTCTTTTTGAGGATATTGTGAACGGGGTGGTTTTCCTCGTGTCCATTTCAGAGGATTTGTCGCTGTATACAGGAATGCCTCTGATTTATGCGTGTTGATTTTATAACCTGCCACTTTGCTGAATTCTTTTATTAGCTCTAACAGTTTCTTTGTAGACCATATTGGGTCTGCTAGGTATAGAATCATGTCATCTGCAAATAGTGTATAAGTTTTTCTAAACCATGGTTTCCAAACTCTGCTCTCTGTAACAATACATTTGCGCCTCTGTCTCAAACCTCTGAACTCTGCAACCTTACTTCTGCACCCCATGCTCTAACCTCTGCTCTCTGTAAAAGTCCTTCTGCACCCAATTCTCTAACCCCTGCTCTATGCAACTGTCCTTCTGTACGACAGTCTCCAACCTCTGTTTTCTGTACCGGTCCTTCTGCACCCCAGTCTCAACCTCTGCATTCTGTATCATTAATTCTGCACCCCAGTCTCAAAACTTTTCTTTCTGTAACATTCTATCTGCACCTCAGTCTTTAAACTCTGCATCTGCAAGAGTTCTTCTGCACCCCAGTCTTTAAACTCTGCTCCCTGCAACAGTTCTTCTGAACCCAAGTCTCCAACATCTGCACTCTGAAAAAGTTCTTCTATTAACCATTCTCCGACCTCTGCTCTCTGTAACAGTGCTCGTGTATTGCAGTCTCCGAACTCTGCTCTCTGCAACGGTCCTTCTTCACCCCAGTCTCCAAACTCTGCTTTTTGTATCAGTCCTTCTGAACCCCAGTCTCCAACCTCTGCTCTCTGTAAGAGTCCTTATGCACCTCAGTCTCCAAATTCAGCTCTCTGCAACAGTCCTTCTGCACCCAAGTCTCCAACACCTGCTCCCTGCAACAGTCCTTCTTCACCCCATTCTCCAACCTCTGCTATCTGAAAACAGTCCTTTTGCACCCCAGTCTCCAACATCTGCTCTCTGTGACAATACTTCTGCACCTCTGTCTCCACCACTGCTCTCTGCAATGTTCCTTCTGCACCTCAGTCTCTAACCTCTACTCTCTGTAACAGTCCTTCTGCACCTCAGTCTCCAACTTCTGCTCTCTGTAACAGTCCTTCTGCAACTCAGTCTCCAAACTCTGCTCTCTGTAACATTTCTTATCTACCCCGTCTCCAACCTCTGCTCTCTGCAACGGTCCTTCTGCATGACAGTCTCCAACCTCTGTTCTGGGCAACAGTCCTTCTGCACCTCAGTCTACAAAATCTGCTCTGGGTATCATTTCTTCTGTACCTCAGTCTCCAACCTCTGCTTTATGTAAGATCTTTCTGCAACCCAGTCTCCAGACTCTGCTCTCTGTAACAGTCCTTCTGCACTCCAGTCTCCTACCTCTGCTCTCTGTAACAGTCCTTCTGCATCTCAGTCTCCAAAATCTGCTCTCTATAACAGTCCTTCTGCACCCAAGTCTCCAACCTGTGCTCTCTGCAACAGTCCATCTACACTCCAGTCTTCAACCTCTGCTCTGTGTAACAGTCCTTCTGCAACCCAGTTTCCAATCTCTCCTCTCTGCAACTATCCTTCTGCGTCCCAGTCTCCAACATCTGCTCTCTAAAACCGTCCTTCTGCACCAAAGTCTCCAACCTCTGCTCTCTGCAATGATCCTTCTGCACAACAGTCTCCAACCTCTACTCTCTGCAATAATCCTACTGCACCCCAGTCGCCAACCTTTGCTCTCTGTAACAATCCTTCTGCACCGCAGTCTCCAAACTCTGCTCTCTGTATCAGTCCTTCTTCACCCCAGTCTCCAAACTCTGCTCCCTTTAACATTCTTTCTGCATCTCAGTCTCCTACCACTGCTCTCTGCAACAGTTCTTCTGCACACCAGTCTCCAACATCTGCACTCTGAAACAGTTCTTCTCCACTCTTGTCTCCAACCTCTGCTCTCTGTAAAAGTCCTCCTCTATTGCAGTCTCCAAACTCTGCTCTTTGTAATGGTCCTTCTGAACCTCAGTTTCAAAACTCTGCTTTCTGTATCAGTCCTTCTGCATCCCAGTCTCCAACCTCTTCTATCTGCAACAGTCCTTCTGCACCGCAGTCTCCAAATTCTACTCTCTGCAAAAGTCCTTCTGCACCCAAGTCTTAAACACCTGCTCCCTGCAACAGTCCTTCTGCACCCCAGTCTCCAAACTCTGGTCACTTTAACAGTCCTTCTGCACCTCCGTCTCCAAATTCTGCTCTCTGCAACAGTCATTCTGCACCCAAGTCTCCAACCCCTGTTCTCTGCAACAGTCCTTCTCACCTCAGTCTTCAACCTCTGCTCTGTGTAACAGTCGTTCTGCACCCAGGTCTTCAACCTCTGTTCTTTGTAACAGTCCTTCTGCACCATATTCTCCAAACTCTGCTCTCTGTTACAGTCTTTGTATACCGCAGTCTCCAACCTTTGTTCTCTGTAACGGTCCCTCTGCACCCCAATTTCTAACCTCTGCTTTCTTTTACAATCCTTTTGTACCTCAGTCACCAAACTCTTCTGTCTGTAACCATCCTTCTGCACCTCAGTCTCCAACCTCTGATCTGTGTAACAGTCGTTCTGCACCCCAGTCTCCAACCTCTGCTTTTTGTAACAGTCCTTCTGCACCCCAGTCTCCAACCACTGCTGTCTGCTACTGTCGTCCTACACCTCAGTCACCAAGCTCTGCTCTCTGTAAGAAACTTCTGCAACCCAGCCTCAAAACTCTGCTCTCTATAAGAGTCCTTCTGCAAACCCGCCTCAAAACTCTGCTCTCTATAACAGACTTTCTGCAACCCAGTCTCCAAACTCTGCTCTCTGTAGCAGGCCTTTGCACCCCAGTCTCCAAACTCTGCTCTCTGAAACAGTTCTTCTGCACGCCAGTCTCCAACCTCTGCTCTCTGTAACGGTCCTTGTTCACACCAGTATCCCACCTCAGCTTTATCATAATTCTTCACCCCAGTCTCCAACGTCTTCTCTGTGTAACAGTCCTTCTGCATCTCAGTCTCCAAACTCTGCTCTCTGCAACAGTTCTTCTGCACTCCAGTCTCCAACCTCTGCTTTCTGCAACATTCCTTCTACACCCTAGTATCCAACCTGTTCTCTCTATAACAGTCCTTCTGCACCCAAGTCTCCCACATCTGCTGTCTTTAACGATCCTACTTCAGCCCAGTCTCCACCTCTGCTCTCCGCAAAGATTCTTCTGAAACTCCGTCTCAAAATTCTGCTCTCTTCAACAATCCTTCTGCACCTCACTCTCCAACCTCTGCTCTCTGTAACAGTTTTTCGGCACCTCAGTCTCCAACCTCTACTCTCTGCAAAAATCCTTCTACACCCGAGTCTCCAACGTCTCCTCTCCTTAACACTCCTTCTGCACCCCAGTCTCCAACCTCTGTTCTCTGTAAGGTCCTTCTGTACCCCTGGTTCCACACTCTGCTCTCTGTAAAATTTCTTTCTCCAACCCAGTCTCCAAACTCTGCTTTCTTCAACTGTCCTGCTGCAACCCAGTCCCCAAACTCTGTTCTCTGAAACAGTCCTCCTGCTCCCCAATTTCTAATTATTGCTCTATATAACAGTTCTTCTGTACCGCAGTCTCCAACTTCTGCACTCTGTAATGGTTTTTCTGCACCCTAGTCTCCAACCTCTGCTTTCTGTATCAGTCCTTCTGCACCACAGTCTCCTAACTCTGCTCTCTGTTACAGTCCTTCTGCACCTCAGTCTCCAAACTCTGCTTTCAGTAAGATTATTCTGCAACAAAGTGTCCAAACTCTGCTCTCTGAAACTGTCCTTCTGCACACCAGTCTCCAACCTCTTCTCTCTGCAAAAATCCTTCTTCACCTAGTCTCCAACCTCTGCTCTCTGCAACAGTCATTCTGCACCCCAGTCTCCAAAATCAGCTCTCTGCAACAGTCATTCTGCACCTCAGTGTGATATCTCTGTTCTCTGCAATGACTGCCCTGCACCCCAGTCTCCTACCTCTGCTCTCTGTAACAGTCCTTCTGAACCTCAGTCTCCTACCTTTTCTCTCTGTAAGATCCTTCTGCCTCAACGTCTCCAGACTATGCTCTTTGTAACAGTCGTTCTGCACAACAGTCTCCAACATCTGCTCTCTGTAACAGGACTTCTGCAACCCAGTCTACAACCTCTGCTCTCGGCAACAGTCTTTCTAAACCCAGTCTCCAAACTCTGCTCTTCTGCAACAGTCTTTCTGCACACCAGTCTTCAACTTCTTTTCTCTTTAACAATCCTTCTGCACCTCAGTTCTCAAACTCTGACCTCTGCAATGGTTCTTCTGCACCCCAGTCTCTAACCTCTGCTGTCTGAAACCATCCTTTTGTACCCTTGTCTCCAACCTCTGCTCTCTGCAAAAGTCTTTCTGAACCCCAGTCTCCAAATCTGCTCTCTGCAACAGTCCTTCTGCACTCAGTCTGAAAACTCTGCTATCTGCAATGATCCTTGTGCACCCCAGTCTCAAAACTCTGCTTTCTGTAAGAGTCCTTCTGCACCTCAGTCTCCAACTTCTGCTTGCTGCAACAGTTCTTCTGCACCCCAGTTTTTAAAATCTACTCTCAGAAACAGTCCTTCTACACCACTGTCCAAATGCAGAAGAATGAGACCTGACTATTGCTCACCCTGCAAAAAAATCACCTCAAAAAGCATTAAAGACCCAGGCACTAGAACAGAAATTATCTAGGGCATATTTCATAGAAAAATAATTTGAGTTTGAGTCTTTTAGATTGCTTCAATACACATAAATGCCTGATTTTAAAAACCTTGTTTAAGGTAGTTTAAAAGTGGCATGTTTTCTGTAAAATTAGATTGAATTTCAGATAATCCATTCTATCAAAACTCAGTGAAGTTCTTTGAATAGATGAATTTTTACATACCTGAATCCAATCAGGATTTTTCAAATTGAGTAACGAATAGAGACACACATTAGTTAAAAATACCTAACACTTATTAAATGCCTATAAGATTTTTACGTGCATTAACTTATTTGGTTTACACAACAACCTATAAGATAACCTATTATCCCCATTTTACAGAAAAAAGAATTGAAATTAATGCACAATATATTAATGCAAGTAGGGAAACATCAATGAATCCCTTTAATTGGCATAATGTACATTAATTTGTACATTTAATATATATTAACAATTATGATTTAAGAAACAAAAAAGAAATTGACTCACAAAATTTATCATGTAATAACTATTATTTGTAGTGATACTTTGTTACCTGATGATAATATCATATATTAGTAAACTGTATTATTATCTTCAATGCGAAGATATTCTTGTCTTTGGTTCTAATAATTCATTTCACATGATTAATAGGCCAAGACAGCTTTCATTAAAATTCCAAATCTCAGGGCCTTAAGAAGCTTAAAGTTTTTAAATTTCAATAGAAAGTCGGTGCTTCAGTTAAGCACAACTAATTTTAAAATATAAATATAAACAAAATAAAATAAATAAGTCTAGAGTCTTAAAAGAAAAACTTTTTTTTTTTTTTGCTTTGGCAATAAATGAAATGTTTTGCTGACTAACCTTAGGGATTCATTTCCTAAAACGAAAAAAAAAAAATGGGCATGACAAAAACGAGGAAGAATGGTGTGATCATGAAAACCCTTATGCACATCAGGGAAACAATGATTCCTATTTGATATCAATAGCACAAGCAATGATTAAAATTTTTAAATCCAATTTTCATGTTGCCCAGTAAATTGCTTAAAACACACACACACACACACACACACACACACACACACACACAGTACAACAAATTCACCTGGAAAAATCCTCCCTCCTGTCTTGGAGATTCAGCACTCAATTCAGCATTTAACATCTTTTTCAGTTCAGTTTTTTGGGGGCTGGGGTGTGGGGGGGCAGTTACCGGAGATTGAACTCAGGGGTTTGACCACTGAGCCACATCCCCAGCCCTATTTTATATTTTATTTAGAGACAGGGTCTCACTGAGTTTCTTGGTGCCTTGTTTTTGCTGAGGCTGTCTTTCAACTCACTATCCTCCTGCCTCAGCCTCCTGAGCTGCTGGGTTACAGGCGTGAACCACTGTGCCAGCTCTTTCAGTTCTTTTTATTTCACCTGTGCTTCTTCTAGCATAAAGGGGAAAGGGATGACAAATTTTTACCTCTTACAATATGTCAGAGCCTTCTAGTTATAAAATTCTTCAAAATAAAAAATTCTCTTTTCCATTTAGGATTTTAAAATTTCTTTTCTTGGTAGTGGTTAGTTTCAATTCAAACCAATTTTGTTCCTTTACAGGGTCTAATTTAGTCCTAAGCCAGATCTACTAAGAAACCCAAAGAGGATAAGATCTGATCCCTGTCCTGCTGTGCCCATCCCCTGACACAGGAAATGGCAAGGCCCTACTGAGGTGGATGGCGCAAGGCGTCCATCCTCTGGAGGAGTGCAGTATTTTTCTGGGAATAGGTTGATTTGTTTTTGTATTCCTTTAATAAGTATAGTTTTGATTTCTCATATGACCATTAAGTATATAGGAAAAATCATGACTTTCCCAATTAATGCAACCACTTCTAAAGCATAGATCTGTTTGCTCTAAATGCAATGATTCAGCTGTGGAGTGTAAATTGTTAATGTCTAAAGAAAAACTCCCTGTATTCCTGTCAAGGAAGTTTTTGAGAAATTAAATTAAAATCTAGAGAAGGAAAATTAATGTTAAGAAGATAGATTAGTGCTTAGTACTGGGCAACTTGTTCTTGTTCCTGTGCACAATGGTTTGTGCTCTTACTTTTGTTTAATTACAAATAATAACAAATCAACTACTTGCCGTAACCATGGCACCGGTTCCAGTCAGTAAGTCAAGAAAGAATAGTCAAGGTATAGGCCAATAGTTTGGGACATTTGTAACTATTATTGAACGTTAATTAAGCAGAAACAGCTCAAAGCAAAACTCGAACTGAAAGTACAAATGCTTGCTTATGCATAAGCCAAGATACATTCTTCTATTCTAATTGTAGCTACGTAATATTTTGTTTTGTTTGAATAATGATTCCTGTTTTGTAACCACAAAGTACTGTAAGCCTGCCAAAATGAAAAGTATATATGATCAACTTCACAAGTAAAGATTGGGATCAACACCTTTACTTTGGTATCTGTGTGGTTTATCCACCCCCTCTTTGGCCGACTCCTAACCATCTGTTCCATCTCCTGAGACCCCCTGTTGGAGCTGGTCTCCTACACTGTCCTTCAACCAACTTACAATCTAATGGGAAGATGAACTCAATATGTGCAGAAAACTTGGTAACAATTCTATGTAATCTATAAATTATCATTATTTTCCCTTAGTGTTTGCTTGGGCAGCTCTGGGAATAAAGCACTTAATACTTATCAAAGCCCCTCATTCCATCTTGAATATGCACTCCTCCAGGTCCTAGTTGGGCCTCTCAATTGTGTTCTAAACACTAGGGCAACACCTAGTGTAAATGTGAACTAAGTAAAGATTTGAAGAATAAAGAAGGTCTGTCAAGTACATCCATTGAGCAGAGTTTTTAAAAGATTCTTTAAAGACGGTACTGTGTGGGACCTAAAGGATCTAACAGAGACTTGACAGAGGCGAGAGGACATTTTTGTTCAGTGGTCCTGGTGCAGATATCTTGCTGAGAAAAATAAAGCCTCTGTAGGCATAAGTGAAGCAGCATAGCCCAGCGGCTTATGAGGAACTCAGTGTCTCTTGTCTCCTAACCAAATCCCTTATGGAGACCATCGGCTCAGTTCCCACAGAACAAGCAGCTCTGCATCTTTATTTCCCAATCAGTCATTTCAAAGTCAGGTGAGAGAGAATGAAGTCACTTATGTGTGACCCCAAAATATAATATTTCTAAAGGAGGGGGGTTGTGTATGAAGTAGATTACTCACAAGCTTCAGGGATTTATTACAGTTAATAAATTGCTTGCAACTCCCCTCCACAAGCATCCATGTGTTGTAAGATAAAGATGAAAACCCCTAGTTAGTGAATGAATACGTTTCTAAACATAACTTCTTTTACAATAATGATTTTTATTTAAACAGATATTTTGGTAGGTCTATTGTTATGCTATATTGTATCATAATGGGAATGTGTCCCTATAATTTCTCCCTAAAAATTATTCCTTTTTGTTCTGCTCATCAAAAGCAGAGGACTAACACTTAGCATTATCCATTGTTTACCATAAGTAATTTTCCACACACATCATCTCACTTAAAGAATTTAGGCATCCCAGGGTTTCTGGTTATGTTTTGGGTTTACTTCCAGTACTGGAGGCATCATGCTAATTCCCTCAGGTTTTGTGATAACCTCTGAAGTTATTTCTACTCTGGCAATACAAGTAGTATTGTGGAAACGTAGACACACATAGAAAAGGTGCTACGATAGGTCATTACATAAATGCCATCAAAATGGTAATGAAAATATTTACAATATTCTGTAATATGTTTTTAAGGTGTAGGTATATCCTGATTCTGGGATAGTGTTTTTGAAAAATGTGATGGTAAATAAACTACTTACCAGCAACTCTCACAGAGAGGCGTAGATTTCTGGTTTTGGTGTGGCCCTTGCTGCTCTCCATCCTAGCACCTGGGCTGCAAAGAAAGCTCTTGCTAAAACTGGTTGTTGGTCTCCATTCACAACAAGACAGACCTATTATTCTGAATGTTGCCTGTCGCATATCTGTGGCCTCATTAAAGAGTCAAAATTTTCTGATCTCTCACAATTCATTTTCCTGTGATGGACATTTATAGAGGTCTAGGGCTGACCTGTTGAAAATATGCATCGAGCCTTTCCTCTGCATCTGCTATGGGACTCCTCAGTGTGCAAACACAACTCAAGGGCAAAGGCTTGAGTTCAACTGCAACAATAAAGAGCAGTTAATTCGCTGTTGGATTCATTAATGTCTTGGCAATCACCTGTTCTCAGCATGCAGCGAGAAGATCAGCGTCCTCTCTCTTCTGGGATGTGGGTGAGCGAAGTTCAGAGTGAGATTTCTGCTAAGAAGTTGTGGGTGGCTGAAACCTCAAGACTGCCTTCCCTTCCCGCTGAAGAGAGAAGGGCTTAGGGTGGGTGTACACTTATTTGGATGGATTTCGCACGGCATATAAAGTTTTTCCTTCATGTTACATACTTTGCCAGATGGACAGATATCACAAGCCACAATATTAAAAGCATCCCCACTATCTTCAGCTGATCCACTCCTGCTAAGGGCTGATCCCTTACCAAACCCTGTATGACTTCGTGCTCCTTAATTTTATGATCCTGCTGATGCTCATGACCTGGTGAAGAAATTGTTTGCTATGGAGTTTAAAAGTAGGGGAAAAAAAGAGTCATCAAACAGCTCTTTCGGGCACAGATAGAGAAAAAGACAACAAGCTTGAGAGTCTTGTAGTATTTTACTGCATAAAAATAAAAATAAAAGTATTAGATAAAAAGGTAATTCTCTAAAACTTAAAATTTCCCATAATACAATGGGGTTTTCCTCATGCTTAAGAGAGACACATTAATAGTACTCCTAAAAGATCTTAGAATGATTAGCCATCAGGGAAAGGCAAAGCTAAAGCACATTTGATGAAGCAGTTCACACATTCCAGAGTCGTCACAATAAAAGAAATGATAATGATGTGTTGATAAGGGAGTGAGGAAATCAGAAGCTTTATTTACCACTCTTAATAATAAGGTAAGCTGGTTCCACTGGTCTGAAAATTATCTGGAACTTCTTCAGAAAGTTAAATATGAAGTTAACGATCCACCTCTTCCACTCCTACTTACAAACTCAAGATAAATAAAAAAGATGTCCACCAATGATTTGTACATGAATGTTTATATAATGTTCATATTATATATAATGTTCATATTATATATACAAATCTTATTCATATTAGTCAAAAAGTGAAAATGACCAGGCAGGTCTGTAATCTAGCTACTCAAGAAGCTGAGGCAGGAGGATCACAAATTCAGGGACAACCTGGGCTAATTTACAAGACCCAGTCTCAAAAAAATTTTTTTAAAAAGGTTGGGCTTTGGCTTAGTGGTAGAACATTGTTTAGTGTGCAGGAGGCTCCGGGTTAAATCTGCAGCACTTCACACACAGACACAAAGTAAAAATTACTATGCAGTGGGAAATGAACAAAAAAATGTGGCATTTTCATAAGATGGAACTCAGTCACAATAAGGAGGAATAAACTAAAATACTTATACAAGCTACAATATAACTGAAAATTGCAAACATCCTAAGTGAAAGGAGTCAGATCCAAAAGGCGTATATGGTATTACTTCATTAAAAATATCCACCGAAACTTGAGTGTATACATGGGTCTTTCCACATGTGAAGGAGAAACACAGAAATGTTGTTTATTTAAAACTTAGAATCAAGATCCATTAAAAAAATTAAAGTCAAAGTCACATTGCACATAGCACTTCACATTCACTAGTGTTGGCTAGAGCTGCAATATTGGGGGAAAGGAGATTGACTGCTTAGGGTATAGGCTTTTTTTTGGAGAGAAATGTAATATAAATATTCTGAAATACCTGTGGATTAGAGAACCCAGGTGAGGTCACAATGTGTCACATACTTAGCACAGTGTGCTTTCCCTGGTTGGAGGGGCACCACAGTGGTCATAAGACACTGTGTACAGAGAGAGCGCTCTTGTAATTGCTGCTGAAGAGTTCACATATTTTTACAACTAAGACATTTCCTAGAATGAAACCATCATCTAGTTCTAATCACACTATACAGTCTGTCTCCCAGCCAGCTTCCTCAGGGCACTCTGGACCTCGTTGCTTCTCAGGCTGTGAATGATGGGCTTCAACATGGGGGTCACCACACAGAAGAGCACAGACACCAGGGTGTCCATGTCCAGCCTTCTTTGGGCCTGTCATGGTGGAAGTTGGCTGTTCCATAGAAGATCACCACGACAGTGAGGGAGGACGCACAGGTGGAGAACGCCTTCCTACTGCCCTGGGCAGAGGGAATCCCCAGGATGGCCTCCATGATGAGTGCGTAGGAGCCTGCAGTGAAGAGGCTGGGGCTCAGGCCCATGGTGGCACTGACAACATGGAGCGCAGACTCGTTGACAGAGGTGTCTGAGCAGGAGAGCTTCAGGAGCAATGGTGTGTCACAGAGAAAGTGGCTGATCTGGTGGAGCCCACACAGTGTGAGTGTGATGGCCAGCACCGTGTGTGTGACCATATTCACAAGCCCACACAGCCAGGACCCAGTCACCAGGCCAACACAGACCTTCACACTCATGATGACTGGGTACTGAGGAAGATGGCAGGTGGCCACACAGCAGTCATACTGGCCACACAGCCAGTAAGAAGCCTTCTTTGCCAGCACTTGTCACCAAGAAGAAGATCTGGAAAAGGCAGCCCTCATAATAAATGGCCTTCCTCTCCCAGAAGAAGTTCACCAGCAGTACTGGAAGGGTGGTGGATGTGTAGCAGACGTCCAAAAAGCTCAAATTGCTGAGGAAGAAGTACATTGGAGTGTGGAGAGCAGGACTGACTTTGGTGGTCACGATTATTAGCATGTTCCTCAGGAGAGTGGTCAGGTAAATGACCAGAAAGAGCAGGAAGAACCAGCCCTGTAGGAGGAATTTGTTGGAAAATTTCAAGAAGATGAATTCAGTGACAAATGATTGATTGCACATTTCCAATGTTGTCATAGCTGCAAAACAGAGAAAAAGAGACCATGATGAGAATGGCATGAGAGCACCCCAAACAGGCTTGTTAATCTGCAGCAACATGGCAAATAATTTCGAATAAAAAGCAGCCTGGAGACTGATAACGTGTGGGACTGGTCTCAGGAAATCAGACCCATGGAGCCGCACACATTTGCAGGGGTGATGGTGGGTGGGAGTAACCAGAGAATTGCTAGAAGCCAACAGAAAGGCATTCGACCTCATCATGGTGTGAAGTCATTTCTCATTGTCTCAGTAATCTCTGTCTCCTGTTGACCTTTTATGTAAACATAGGATTTTTGGAGAAGTTCATTTTCATTGCGAATGTTAAGAAAAAAATTTACAAAGCAGAGTCATCATCTGCAGAAGCAGTCCGTGTTGCCTTCAGTGTTTTCCAATGTAGAGTTTTTCTCATTTTACATAAATCTTGATCTCTGTGTTCGGAAAGGCAGAAGTTAACTATTCCTGTAAAATGCTGAAATTATCAGGGCCAGAGCAAAATAGAGGAAAGAAGTTGATGAAGTGGGGTTGAACTGGCTATCTTAAGTATACAGGGAAGATCAGTGGAGTAGAAAGAGAATGAGAGGGCGGAGATGTTTTGGTAGGGAGGAAATGTGAAAGGTCTTACTCAGATCATGTTATGTGCACATGGAAGTCTACCACAGGGGACTGCACCTGTATGTATATATAGAGAGCACCAGTCAGAAATTAACAGATAAATGACCCAAAGAAAGATCAGTAGAGAAAGGAGAATGGGGGCGGGAAGGGGAGGGAGATGGGGATTGGGGACTGAATGGAGTAAATCAAATTCCATGCATGTAGGATATTTTCCAAATCAACCCAACTTCTATGTATAACTATTATGCTCTAATAAAAAACAATTAAGAAGATGACATGATCCTATCAGCAAAGAGTGAGATTTGAATTCTTCTTGACCTATTTGTATACCTTTAATTTCTGTCTTTTGTCCAATGGCTCTGGCAATTTCAAGGATGAAGTTGAATAGAAGTGGTGAAAGAGGGGGCACCCTGTCTTCTTCCACTTTTTACAGTGAATGCTTTCAACCTTTCTCTGCTTAGAATGATGCTTCCTTGGGTTTAGCATAGATAGCTTTTACAATGCTTTTACAAAGTTCCTTCTGTCACTAGTGTTTCTACTGTTTTGACAGGTAGGGTGCTATATTTTGTTTAATGCTTTTTCTGCATCTATTGAGATGATCAATAAGCTTACATCTCTCTTAAATAAACTTAATCTCTCCCCTTTGGCTAAACATTCAGATCATCTCCAGTCCTATAAATATTTTAATGAACATTTTCCTACATAAACATATGTGAAAATTTCGAATTATCTCTTCAGAATAAAATTTAAATCTGACATAAAAGAATTTGTTGTGCAGTTTCTATTTAGAACTAGCTCATGGGAGACATTATATTAAGTGAAATAAGCCAGACACATAAAGAGAAATAGCAGTTTTTGACTGCTTAGTGGAAGCTAAAAAGTTGATCTCAGAGAAGTAGGGAGTAGAGCGGTGGTTATTGGAGCCTGGGAGAGAATCACAAAAATCATTGTGAGTCTGATTTCTCAAAGACGCATGTGAAAGACTGCCTGAAAAATTCCCTCTGAGTGTGGTCCTTAAAAAAAAATAAGAGTGGACTTCTAACAAGGTCTTCAGAAAATATCTCTTCTCTCCTCAGTGGGCAGCAGGAGGTCCATGGGTCTGGCTGCCTAGGAGCTAGCTGTGGTGTGCAAATGGGCAGGACCAGGACGCCTGGAGAATCTCAATAATCAATAGTAGACTGCATTCTAGGTTAGGGCAGGCTGAAAACAGGCCATCCAGAAAAAAATGTCTTGAGCTCTGAAAATGACAGAAACTGTGGATTTGGGAAACGGTTGTGGGTCCAAACCACTCATAACACCTACTCCGTGGGTCAGTCCACGGTTGCCACAGTTACCACAGGCCTGACCAGAACAACCCGGAGGGGGAGATGCACTCTGGCCTCCTGGCTTGGAGGTTTTGTCTGGGGCCAGCTGACCCATTGCTGTGGGCCTGAGATGAGGTGGGACGCTGAGGTGGAAGGGAACAAGGGGGGAAGCATTCCTAGCTCATGGCAGCCAGAAGGTTGGGGCGGGGGAGGGGATGGGAAAAGACAGTTTGCAGGGGACAAGATGTGATTCCCCAGGGCTTGTCCCTGGCCACACTCCACCTGCCCACACTCCTCTCAGTTCAGTGGGCCTTTCAGATAATTAACCCACAAAATGGATAGATCCACAGATTAAGTCACAAGTCTCACAGTCTTATCATTTCACCTCTGAACACTGCAACTGTGGCTGACCCTGAGCATTTGGTGAGGGGATACCTTATTTCTAAGCCATAATAGTACCTACAGTCCATGTGCTTTGGTTAGAATTCCTTCATGTAGTCTGGGAGAGTAATTGGGTGCCAAAACAAGATTAAAAGGAAATATCTGGTAACTGCAGATGTGACATTTGGAGCTTGGGGAAAAGCTCTGAAGAGGAGACCTAGGTGGAGCACTTTAAAGTTCGGGTGATGAGGACACAAGAGGGCACCTGGTCTGTGGGGTAGCTGAGTGGCAGTGGGATCACTCATTAAAACATAAAAAAAATGAGAAGGAGCATGTCTGGGGAGAGGAAAGGAAGAAAGGAGGTTGGGCCTGGAGTCTGGGTACCTGCGGGGTCTCCCCGAGGAGATTCCATGAGGCAGCGGGACAGGTTCCCAGGAGATAGGCCTGGGAGTCATGGCTTAGAGTGACTGTGGAAGTCACAGGTGCTCATAAAGCCAAAAGAGAGCAGGGTGAAGAGAGAGGGCCTGATGGACTGTGCAGAAAACAAGGTGTCCAGAAGGAGGCTCACCAGCTATCTGCAATTATTCTGCACAACAGTGTCAAAGCTCTGCTCTCTGTACCAGGCCTTCTGCAGCCCAGTCAAAAACCTCTGTTCTCTATACCAGTTCTTCTGCACCCCAGTCTCCAACCTCTGCTCCCTGCAACAATTCTTCTCCAACCCAGTCTCCAAGTTCTGCTCTCTGAAACACTCCTTCTGCACCCCAGTCGCGAACATCTGCTCTCTGAAACACTCTTTCTGCACCTCAGTGTGAAAACTCTGCTCTCTGCAAAAATCATTCTGAACCCCAGTCTTCAACCTCTACTCTCTGTAACAGTCCTTCTACACCTCAGTCTCCAAACTCTGATCTTTATAATATCCTTCTGTACAACAGTCTCCAAACTGTGGTATCTGTAACAGGCCTTCTGCACCCCAGTCTCCAAACTCTGCTACCTGCAAGAATCTTTCTGCACTCTAGTCTCCAAGTTCTGCTCTCTGAAAGAGTCCTTCTACACCCCACTCTCGAACATCTGCTCTCTGCAACAGTCTTTCTGCACCTAAGTCTTAAAACTATGCTCTCTTCAACAATCATTCTGCAACCGAGTCTGAAAACTCTGCTCTCTGTAACATTCCTTCTTATCCTCATTCTCCGAACTCTGCTTTCTATAATATCATTCTGCACCCCAGTCTATAAACTGTGCTATCTGTAACAGTCCTTCTGCACCCCAATCTCCAACCTCTGCTCTGTGTAACACACCTTCAGAACCCCAGTCTCCAACCTCTGCTCTCTGTAACAGGCCTTCTTCACCCCAGTCTCCAACTTCTCCCTGAAATGATCATTCTGCACCCCAGTCTTTAACCTTTGCTCTCTGCAACAGTCCTTCTGCCCTCAGTATCAAAACTCTGCTCTCTGTAAGATCCTTCTGCACCCCAGTCTCCAACCTCTGCTCTCTGCAACGATTCGTCTGCATCCCAGTCTCCAATGTCTGCTCTCTGCAAGAGTCCTTCTACATCCCAGTCTCCAAACTCTGCTCTCTGCTACAGTCCTTCTGCACCCCAGTTTCAAACCACTGCTCTCGGCAACATTTCTTCTATACCGCAGTTTCCAAATTGTGCTCTCTGTAACGGTCGTTCTGCACACCAGTCTCCAAACTCTGCTTTGTGTATTAGTCGTTCTGCAACCCAGTCTCCAAACTCTTCTCTCTGTAACAGTCCGTCTGCACCTCATTCTTCAACCTCTGCTCTCTGAAACAGTCCTTCTGCACCCCAGTCTCAAATCTATGCTCTCTGCAAAATTTCTTCTGCACCCCAGTCTCCAAACTCTGCTCTCTGTAACAGTTCTTCTGTACGGCAGTATCCAACATCTTCTTGCTGTAACGGTCCTTCTGCACCCCAATTGTCAACCTCTTCTTTCTGTAATAGTCATTCTGCCCCTCAGACTACAACTTATGCTCTCTGTAACAGTCCTTCTGCACCTCAGTGTGAAACCGCTGCTCTCCACGATTCTTCTGCACCCCAGTCTTTAACCACTGCTCTGTGTAACAGTCCACCTGCACCTCAGTCTCCAAAATCTACTCTCTGTTAGTTACTTCAGCAAAACAGTCTCCAAACTCTGCTCTCTGTAACAGTCCTTCTGGACCCCAGTCCCCAACCTCTCCTCTCTGTAACAGGCCTTCTGCACGCCAGTCTCAAAACTCTGAACTCTATAGCAGGCCTTCTGCACCCCTGTATTTTACCTCGGCTCTCTGAAACTGTCCTTCTGCAACCGAGTCTCCAAACTCTTCTCTCTGTAACAGGACTTCCGCAACTCAGTCTCCAACATTTGCTCTCTGCAACCGTCCTTCTGCAAACCAGTCTCCAAACTCTGCTCTCTGTAACAATCCTTCTGCAAGTCAGTCTGCAAACTCTGTTCTCTGCAACGGTTCTTCTGCACCTCAGTCTCAGAACTCTGCTATCTGTAAAAGGCCTTCTGCACCCCAGTCTCCATACTCTGCACTCTGTAACAGTCCTTCTGAACACCAGGATCGAACATCTGCTCTCTGCAACAGTCCTAATGAACCTAAGTCTGAAAACGCTGCTCTCTGCAACAATCTTTCTGCATCCCAGTCTTAAACCTCTGCTCTTGTAACACTCCTTATGCACCTATGTCTGCAAAATGCTCTCTGTATGATCCTTCTGCAACCCAGCCTCGAAACTGTGCTATCTGTAACAGTCTTTCTGCACCCCAGTCTCCAACCTCTGCTCTCTGCAACAGTCCTTCTGCACACCAGTCTCCAACCTCTACTCTCTGTAGGATCCTTCTGCACCACAGTCTCCAACCTCTGCTCTCTGTAAAAGTCCTTGTGCACCCCAGTCTCCAACCTCTGCTCTATGCAACAGTCCTTCTGCACCCAGTTTTCCAACTTCTAATCTCTGTAAGATTCTTCTGCACCGCAATCTTCAAACTCTGTCCTCTGCAACAGTCCTTCTGCACCCCGGTCTCAAACCTGTGCTCCTTGTAACAGTCCTTCTGTACTTCAGTCTCCCACCTCTGCTCTCTGTAACGATCCTTTTGCACCCCAGTCTCCAACATTTGCTCTCTGCAACAGTCCTTCTGCACCCCAATCTCCAACCTCTGCTATCTGCAACATTTCTTCTACACACAGGTCTCCAAACTGTGCTCTCTGTAACTGTCATTTTGCACCCCAGTCTAGAAACTCTGCTCTCTGTAATGATCTTTCTGCACCAGAGTCTCCCACCTCTGCTCTCTGTAGCGATACTTGTGCACCCCAGTATCCAACCTGTGGTCTCCATAACTGTCTTTCTGACCCCAGTCCCAACCTCTGCTCTCTGTAGTGATCCTTCTGCACCTCAGTCTCCAACCTCTGCTCTGCAAAAATCTTTCTACACCTCAGTTTCCAAACTCTACTCTCTGTAACAGTCCTTCTGCACCTCAGTCTCCAACCACTTCTCTCTGTACCAATCATTCTGTACCTCAGTCTCCAAAATCTGCTCTCTATAAAAGGCCTTCTGCACCCCAGTCTTGAACCTCTGCTCTCTGTAACAGTCTTTCTGCACCCGAGTCTCCAAACTCTGCTCTCTGTAACAATCCTTCTGCACCCCAGTCTCCGACTTCGGATCTCTGTACAGTTCTTCTGCACCACAATCTCAAAACTCTGCTCTCTGCAACAGTCCTTCTGCACCCCAGTCTTCATCCTCTACTCTCTGCAACAGTCCTTCTGCACCTCAATCTCCAATCTCTGCTCTCTGTAACAATTCTTCTGCACCTCTGTCTCCAACGTCTGCTCTCTATTACAGTCCTTCTGCACCCCAGTCTTCGACATCTGCTCACTGCAATGGTCCTTCTGCACCCAATACTCCAAACTCTGCTCTCTGTAATAGTCCTTCTGTACCGCAGTCTCCAACCTCTTCTCTCTATAACGGTCCTTCTTCACACCAATTGCCAAACTCTGCTTTCTGAAACAGTCCTTCTGCACCTCAGACTCCAACCTCTGCTTTCTGTAACATTCCTTCTTAGCCTCAGTGTGAAACCTCTGCTCTCTGCAACAATCTTTTTAAACCTTAGTCTCCAAACTGTGCTATCTATAAAAATCCTTCTGCACCCCAGTCTCCAACATCTGCTCTCTGTAACAGGTCTTCTGCAACCCAGTCTCCAAACTCTGCTCTCTGTAAAAGGCCTTCTTTAAACCAGTCTCCAACCTCTGCTCTCCGCAAAATTCCTTCTAAACCCCAGTCTCCAACCTCTGCTCTCTCCAATGATCATTCTTCATACCAGTCTCAAAAGTCTGTTCTCTGTAAGATCCTTTTGCACGTCGTTCTCCAAAATTTTCACTCTGTAACAGTCATTCTGCACCTCAGGTTCCAACCTCATCTCTCTGCAACGGCTCTTCTGCACCCCAGTATCCAACCTAAGTTCTCTGCAGCTGTCCTTCTGCACCCCAGGCTGCAAACTCTGTTCTCCGTAACAGTCCCTCTGCACCCCAGTCTCCCAACTCTACTTTCCGTATCACTTATTCTGCACCCCAGTCTAAAATCTCTGCTCTCTGTATCAGTCCTTCTGCAACCCAGTGTTCAACCTTCGCTCTCTGCAAAAGTCCTTTTATACGCCAGTCTCCAACATCTGCTCTCTGCAAGGATCCTTCTGCATCCCAGTCTCCAACGTCTGCTCTCTGCAACAGTCCTTCTACACCACAGCCTTTAACCTCTGCTCTCTGCTAAAGCCCTTCTGCACCCCAGTCTCCAACCTCTGCTCTCTGCAACATTTCTTCTGCACCCCAGTCTCCAACTTGTGCTCTCTGTAACTATCTTACTGCACCCCGGTCTCCAAACTCTGCTCTCTGTAGCGATCCTTCTGCAACTCAATCTCAAACCTCTGCTCAAGGCACAGATTTTTCTGCATCCCAGTCTTCAACCTCTGTTGTCTGTAACAGTCCTTCTGGACATCAGTTTTCAACCTCTGCTCTCTGTAACGATCCTTCTGCACCTCATCTCCAAACTCTGCTCTCTGTAGCAGGCCTTCTGCACCACAGTTTCCAAACTCTGCTCTCTGTAACAGTTCTTTTGATCCCCAATCTCCAAACTCTGCTCTCTGTAACACTCCTTCTGCATCCCAGTCTCCATCATGTGCTCTCTGTAAGAATTCTTTGACACCCCTGTCTCCAAACTCTCATCTGTGTAAAAGTCCTTCTGCACCTCAGTCTCCAACCTCTGCAATCTGTAACGGTCCTTCTGCACCCCAGTCTCCAAATCCTACTCTTTGAAAGGATTCTTCTGCACTTCAGTCTCCAAACTCTGCTCTCTCTAACAGTCCTTCTGCACCAAAGTCTTCAACATCTGCTCGCTGCAACGGTCCTTCTGCACCCCAGTCTCCAAACTCTGCTCTCTGTAACAGTTCTTTTGTACCGCAGTCTCCAACCTCTTCTCTCTGTAACGGTCCTTCTGCACCCCAATTGCCAACCTCTGATTTCTGTAACAGTTCTTCTTCACCGCAGACTCCAACCTCTACTCTCTGTATCAGTCCTTCTAATCCTCAGTCTGAAACCTCTTCTCTCTGCATCGATCCTTCTACACCTCAGTCTCAAAACTGTGCTATTTGTAACAATCCTTCAGCACCCCGGTCTCCAGAACCGGCTCTCTGTAACAGGTCTACTGCAACCCAGTGTCTAAACTCTGCTCTCTGTAACAGTCCTTCTGCACCCCAGACTCCAACCTCTTCTGTCTGCAACGATTATTCTGCACTGCAGTTTCCAACATCTACTCTCTGTTACAGGTCTTCTACAACCCAGTCTCTAAACTCTTCTCTCTGCAACAGTCCTTCTGCACCCATGTCTCCAACCTCTGCTCTCTGTAAGATCTTTCTGCACCCTTCTCTAAACTATGCTCTCTGTATCAGTCATTCTGCACCTCAGTCTCTAACCTCATAACTCTGCAACGGCCCTTCTGCACCCCAGTCTCCAAACTCTGTTCTCTGCAAGAGTCCTTCTGCACCCCAGTCTACAAACTCTACTTTCCATATCACTTATTCTGCATCCCAGTCTAAAACCTCTGCTCTCTGTAACAGTCCTTCTGCACTTCAGTCTCAAAACTCTGCTGTCTGGAAAAGTCCTTCTACACCCCAGTCTCCAACCTCTGCTCTCTTCCACAATTCGTCTGCATCCCAGTCTCCAATGTCTGCTCTCTGCAAGAGTCCTTCTACATCCCAGTCTCCAAACTCTGCTCTCTGCTACAGTCCTTCTGCACGCATGTTTCAAACCTCTGCTCTCTGCAACATTTCTTCTTTACCCCAGTCTCCAACCTGTGCTCTCTGTAACTATCCTACTGCACCCCGGTCTCCAAACTCTGCTCTCGGTTGCAATCCTTGTGCACTTCAGTCTCCAGCTCTGCTCTCTTCAAGGATTCTTCTGCATCCCAGTTTCCAACCTCTGCTCTCTGCAACAGTCCTTCTGCTCCCCAGTCTCAAACATCTGCTCTCTGTAACAGTCCTTCTGCACATCAGTGTCCAAAATCTGCTCTCTGTAAAATCCTACTGCACCTCAGTCTCCAACCTCTGCTTTCTGTAACTATCCTTCTGCACCTCCTCTCCAAATTCTGCTCTCTTTAACAGGCCTTCTGCACCATAGTCTCCAAATTTTTCTCTCAGTTACAGTTCCTCTGCACCCCAATATCCAAACTTTGCTCTCTGTAACACTCCATCTGCACCCCAGTCTCCACCCTCTACTCTCTGTAAAAGTCCTTCTGCACCTCAGTATCCAAACTCTGCTCTCTGTAAGATCCTTCTGCAACGAATTCTCCAAACGCTGCTCTCTGTAACAGTCCTTTTGCACCCGAGTCTCCAAACTCTGCTCTCCGTAACAGGCCTTCTGCACCCGAGTCTTAAACCTCTGCTCTCTGTAACAGGCCTTTTGGACCCCAGACTCCAACCTGTGCTCTTTGCAACGATCATTCTGCACCCCAGGGTCCAACATCTGCTCTCTGTAAAAGTTCTTCTGCACCTCAGTCTGAAAACTCTGCTCTCTGCAACAATCCTTCTGCTCCCGAGTTTCGAACCTTTGCTCTCTGTAACAGTTCTTCTGAACCTCAGTCTCCAAAATGCTCTTTGTAATATCCTTCTGAAACCCAGTCTCGAAATTGCGCTATCTGCAACAGTCCTTCTGCACTCCAGTCTCAAAACTCTGCTCTCTGTAACAGGCCTTCTGCACCCCAGTCTCTAATCTCTGCTCTCTGTAACAGGCCTTCTGCACCCCTGTCTCCAACGTCTTCTCTCTTCAACAATCCTTCTTCACCTCAGTCTCAGACCTCTGCTTTCTGCAAGAGTCCATTTGCACCCCAGTCTCCAACCTCTGCTCTCTGTAACAATCCTTCTGCACCTCAATCTCCAACCTCTCCTCTCTGCAACGGTTCTTCTGCACCCCAGTCTCCACCGTCTGTTCTCTGCAACAGTCCTTCTGTATCACGGTCTTCAAACTTTGCTCTCTGTAAAAGTCCTTCTCTTCTGCAGTCTCCAAACTCTGCTCTCTGTAACGGTCCTTCTTAACCCCAGTCTCCAACCTCTGCTTTGTGTATCACTTCTTCTGCACCCCAGTCTCCAACCTATGCTCTGTGTATCAGTCCTTTTGCACCTCAGTCTCCAACCTTTGTTCTCTGCCGTAGTCCTTTTACACCCCAGGAACCAAACTCTGCTCCCTGTAACAAACATTCTGCACCCCAGTCTCCAACCTCTGCTCTCTGCATCAGTCCTTATGCACGCAAGTCTTCAAACTCTGCTCTCTGCAACATTTATTCTGCACTCCACTCTCCAACCTGTGCTCTCTGTAACTGTCCTTCTGCAACTCAGTCTCCATCCTCTGCTCTCTCTAACAGTCCTTCTGCACCACAGTCTCCAACATCTGCTCTCTGCAACGATCCTTCTTCTACCCAGTCTCCAACCTCTGCTCTCTGTAATAGTAATTTTGTATCGCAGTCTCCAACCTCTTCTCTTTGTAACGGTCCATCTGCACCCCAATTGCCAATCTGCTTTCTATAACAGTCTTTCTGGACCTCAGACTCCAACCTCTCCTCTCTGTAACAGTCCTTCTAAGAATCAGTGTGAAAGCTCTGCTCTCTGCAACAATCCTTCTAAACCCCAGTCTCCAAACTGTAATATCTGTAACAATCCTTCTTCACCCCAGTCTCCAACCTCTGCTCTCTGTAACAGGTCTTCTGAAACCCAGTGTCTAAACTCTGCTCTCAGTAACAGGCGTTCTGCACCTCAGTCTCCAACCTCATCTCTCTGCAACGGCCAATCTGCACCCCATTCTCCAAATTCTTTTCTCCGCAACAGTTCTTCTGCACCCCAGGCTACAAAATCTATTCTCTGTAACAGTTCTTCTATACCCTAGACTACAAACTCTACTTTCCGTATCAGTTATTCTGCATCCCAGGGTAAAACCTCTGTTCTCTGTAACAGTCCTACTGCACCTCAGTCTCAAAAATCTGATCTGTACAACAGTCCTTCTGCACCCCAGTTTCCAACCTCTGCTCTCTGCAAGGATCCTTCTGAATTCCAGTCTTCAACGTCTGCTCTCTGCAACAGTCCTTCTACACCCATGTCTCCAACCTCTCTCTATACCGGTTTTTCTACACGCGAATTGCCAACCTCTGCTTTCTGTAACACTCCTACTAAACATCAGATTACAAACTCTGCTCTCTGTATAAGTCCTTCTAAGCCTCAGTCTGAAACGTCTGCTCTCTGCAACGATCCTTCTGCACCCCAGTCTCCAAACTGTGATATCTGAAACAATCCTTCTGCACCCCAGTCTCCAAACTCTGCTCTCTGTAACAGATCTTCTGCACCCCAGTCTCCAAATTCGGCTCTCTGTAACAGGTTTTCTGCACACCAGTCTCCAAACTTTTCTCTCTGCAACGATCCTTCTGCACCTCAGTCTCCAAACTCTGCTCTCTGTAACAGTCCTTCTGAACCAAGTATCAAAACTCTGCTGTTTGTAAAAGCCCTTCTGCACCTCCGTCTCCAACCTTTGCTCTTTGTAATGGTCCTTCTGCACCCCAGTATTCAACCGCTGCTCTCTGTAACAATCCTTCTGCACCACAGTCTCCAAACTCTGGTCTCTGTAATATTCTTCTGTACTCTAGTTTCTAAACTCTGTTCTCTGAAACATTCCTTCTCCACCCCAGTCTTTAACCTCTGCTTTCTGCAAGTGTCCTGGGGCACCCCAGTCTCCAACCTCTTTCCTGTGCAACAGTCCTTCTGCTCCCAGTCTCCAATATCTGCTCTCTGTAACAGTCCTTCTGTACCGCTGTCTCCAAACTCTGCTCTCCGTAACGGTCCTTCTGCACCCCAGTCTCCAAACTCTGCTTTCTGTATCAGTCCTTCTACACCTCAGTCTCCAACCTCTGCTCTCTGTAACAGTACTTCTGCACCTCAGTCTGAAACCTCTGCTCTCTAAGATTCTTCTGCACAGCAGTTTCCAACCACTGCTCTCTGTAACAGCCCACCTGCACCTCAGGCTCAAACCACTGCTCTCTGTAAGTGCCTTCAGCAACCCAGTCTCCAAACTCTGATCTCTGTAACAGTCCTTCTGCACCCCAGTCTCCAATATCTCCTCTGTGTTACAGGCCTTCTGCACGCCAGTCTCAAAACTCTGCTCTATATAACAGGCCTTCTGTACCCCAGTCTCTAACTTCTTCTCTCTGCAACGATCCTTCTGCACCCTAGTCTCCAAACATTGCTCTCTGCAATGATCCTACTTCACCCAAGTCTCCAACCTCTGATCTCTAACACAGTCCTTCTGCAACTCAGTCTCCAAATTCTAATCTCTGTAAGATCCTTCTGCACCCCTGTTTCGAACCTCTACTCTCTGTAACAATCCTTCTTCACCCCAGTCTCCAAATCTGCTCTGTGCAACAGTCCTTCTGTACCCCAGTCTGAAAACTCTGCTCTCTGCAACAGTCTTTCTGCAACCTAGTTACCAACATCTGCTTTCTGCTACAGTCCTTCTACACCCCAGTCTCCAACCTCTGCTCTCTGTAACAGTCCTCCTGTACTGCAGTATAAAACCTCTGCTCTCTGTAACGGTCTTTCTGCACCCAAGACTCAAATCTCTGCTTTCTGTATCAGTCCTTCTGCACCCCAGTCTCCAACCTCTGTTCTCTGTAAGACTCATTCTGCACCTCAGTCTCCAACCTCTGCTCTCTGCAAAAGTCCTTCTGCACCCCAGTCTCAAAAGTCTACTCTCTACAAAAATTCTTCTGCACCCCAGTCTCCAACATCTGCTCTCTGCAACTGTCCTTCTGCACCCCAGTCTCCAACCTCTGTTCTCTATAACAATTATTCTGCACCTCAGTCTCCAAGCTCTGTACTCTTATACGTTCCTTCTGCATCTCAGTCTCAAACCTCTACTCTTTGTAACAGTCCTTATGCACCTCATACTCCAACTTCTGCTCTCTGTAGAATCCTTCTCCAACCCAGTTTACAAAATCTGCTCTCTGAAACAGTCCTACTGAAGACCAGTCTCCAACCTCTGCTCTCTCCACCAATCCTCTTGCACCTAAGTCTCCAAACTCTTCTCTCGGCAACAGTCCTTCTGGATCCCAGTCTCCAACATCTGCTCACTTCAACAATCTTTCTGCACCACAGTATCCATACTCTGCTCACTTCAGCAGTCCTACTGCACCACAGTCTCCAACATCTGCTCTCTGTAAGATCCTCCTGCACTACAGTTTCCAAACTCTGCTCTCTTTTACATTCCTTCTCAAACCCAGGCTCTAACCTCTGCTTCCTTCAAGTGTCCTGGCGCACCCCAGTCTCCATCAGTTGTCCTCTGCAACAGTCCTTTTGCTCCTCAGTCTCCAAAATCTGCTCTCTGTAACAGTCCTTCTGTAACACAGTATCCCACCTCTTCTATCTGTAAAGGTCCTTTTGCACCCCAGTCTCGAATCTCTGCTTTCTGTATCAGTATTTATGAACCCCAGTCTTCAACAACTCATCTCTGTAACAGTCCTTCTACACCTCAGTCTCCAACATCTGCTCTCTGTAACAGTCCTTCTGCACCTCAGTCTGAATCCTCTGCTCTCCAAGATCCTTCTGCAGCTCAGTCTGCAACCTGTGCTCTCTGTAACTGTCCTGCTGGACCCCAGTTTCCAATCTCTGCTCTCTGTAACATTCCTTCTATACCGCTGTCTACAAACCTTGCTCTCCGTAATGGTCCTTCTGCACCCCAATTTCCAACCTCTGCTTTCTGTAACAGTCCTTCTGCACCTCAGTCTCCTAACTCTGCTCTCTGGAACTGTCTTTCTACACCTCAGGTTCCAACCTCTGCTCTCTGTAACAGTGTTTCTGCACCTCAGTCTGAAACCTCTGCTCTCCAAGATCCTTCTGCACTCCAGTCTCCAACCACTGCTCTCTGTAACAGTCCACCTGAACCTCAGTCTCCAACCTCTGATCACTGTAATATTCTTCAGGAACCCAGTCTCCAACCTCTTCTCTCTGCAACAGTTCTTCTGCACCTCAGTCTCCAAACCCTGCTCTCGCCAACGATCTTTCTGTACCTCAGTCTACTACATCTACTCTCTGTAACAGTCCTTCTGCACCTTAGTCTCCAACCTCTTCTCTGTGTAAGATTCTTCTGAAAACCAGTCTCCAAACTCTGCTTTCTGTAACAGTCCTTCTGCACCCCAGACTCCAAACTCTAATCTGTGTAACAGGCCGTTTGCACCCAAGTCTCCAAACTCTGCTCTCTGTAAAAGTCCTTCTGCACCTAACTGTGAAACTTCTGCTCTCTGCAATGGTCCTTCTGCACCCCTGTCTTCATCCTTGCTCTCTGCAACAGTCCTTCTGAACCCCAGTCTCCAAACTCTGATCTGTGTAACAGGCCGTTTGCACCAAAATATCCAACCTCTTCTCTCTGTAACAGTTTTTCTGCACCCCAGTCTTCAAAATCTGCTCTCTGCCACAGTCCTTCGCAACCCCAGTCTCCAACCTCTGCTCTCTTTAACAGTCCTTCTGTACTGCAGTCTCCAAACAGTGCTCATTGTAAGGATCCTTCTGATCCCCAATCTCCAAACTCTGCTTTCTGTATCAGTTTTTCTTAACCCCAGTCTCTAACCTCTGCTCTCTGTAACTTTATTTCTGCACGTCAGACTCCAACCTCTCTCTCCGCAACAGTCTTTCTGTGTCCCAATCTCCAACTTCTGCTCCCTTCAACAGTCCTTCTGCACCTCAATGTCTAACTTCTGCTCTCTGTAAGATCCTTCTGAAACCCTGTCTCCAACCTCTGCTTTCTGCAATGGACCTTCTGCACGCGAGTCTCCAACATCTGTTCTCTACAACAGTCCTTCTGCACCTCACTCTGCAACCTCTGCTCTCTGCAACAGTCTTTCTGCACCCCGGTCTCTAACCTCTGCTCTCTGTAACAGACTTTCTGCACCTCAGACTCAAACCTCTGCTCTCTGCAACAGTCCTTCTGCGTCCCAATCTCCAACCTCTGCTTTCTGCAACAGTCCTTCTGAACCTCAGTGTCCGAATTCTTCTCTCTGTAAGATCCTTCTGAAACCCAGTCTCCAACCTCTGCTTTCTGTAATGGTCCTTCTGCACCCCAGTCTCCAACCTCTGTTCTCTACAACACTTATTCTGTACCCCAGTCTCCAAACTTTGCTCTCTATAACAGTCCTTCTGTACCGCAGTCTCCAACGTATGTTCTCTGTAAGTTTTCTTCTGCACCCCAGTCTCCAATCTCTTTTCTCTGCAACAGTCCTTCTGCACCCCAGTCTCCAACATCTGCTCTCTGCAACAGTCTTTATCCACCCATTCTCCAACCGGTGCTCTCTGTAAAAGTCCTACTGCACCCCAATCTTCAAACTGTGCTCTCTGTAAAAGTCCTTCTTCACCATAATCTCCAAACTCTGCTCTCTTTAACTATCCTTCTGCACCCCTGTCTCCAACCTCTGCTCTCTGCATCAATCTTTCTGCACTCCAGTCTCCAACCTCTGCTCTCTTTAACTATCCTTCTGCACCCCAGTCTTCAAACTCTGCTCTAAGCAACAGTCCTTCTGCACCAAAGTTTCCAACATCTGCTTCTTCAAATTTTCTTCTACACCCCAGTCTTCAACTTCTGCTCTCTGCAACAATACTTCTGCACCCAGGTAACCAACGTCTGCTTTCTGTATAAGTCCTTCTGCACCCCAGTCTTTAAACTCTGCTCTTTTTACCAGTCCTTCTGCACCTCAGTTAACAACCTCGGCTCTCTGTAACAGTCCTTCTGCACCTCAGTCTACAACCTCGGCTCTCTGTAACAGTCCTTGTGCACCCCAGTCTACAACCTCGGCTCTCTGTAACAGCCCTTCTGTACCTCAGTCTCCAACCTCTTCTCTCGACAACAGTCCTTCTGGACGCCAATATCAAAACTCTACTCTCTGCAACTGTCCTTCTACACCCCAGTCTCCGACCTCTGCTCTCTGTAACAGTCCTTCTGCACCCCAGTCTACAACCTCGGCTCTCTGTAACAGTCCTTCTGCACCTCAGTCTGAAAACTCTGCTCACTGCAAAGAACTTTCTACACCTCAGTCTCCAACCTCTGCTCTCTGTAACAGTCCTTTTGTACCTCAGTCTACAACCTCTGCTCTCTGTAAGATCCTTTTTAAACCCAGTCTTTAACCTCTGCTCTTTTTAACTGACCTTCTGCACCCCAATCTCCAAGCACTTCTCTCTGTAACAGGCCTTCTGCACCCCAATCTCCAACCTCTGCTGTCAGTAACAGGACTTTTGACCCCAGTCTCCAAACTCTTCTTTTTCAAACGATTCTTCTGCACAACAGTCTCCAACTTCTGCTCTCGGCAAATGTCCTTCTGAACCCCAGTCTCCAAAAATTGCTGTCTGTCACATCCTTCTGCACACCTGTCTCAAACCTCTGCTCTCTGTAACAGTCTTTCTGTAAAGCAGTCTCCAACCTCTGGTCTCTGTCAGGGTCCTTCTGCACCTCAGTCTCCATCCTCTGCTCTCTACATCACTAAAACTGCACCCCAGACTCCAAACTTTGCTCACTGCAACAGTTTTTCTGCACCTCCGTCTCCAACCTGTGCTCTCTTTAAAAGTCCTACTGCACCCCAGTCTTCAAACTGTGCTCTCGGTAAAAGTCCTTCTTCACTGTAATCTCCAAACTCTGCTCTCTTTAACTATTATCCTTCTGCCCCACAGTCTCCAACCTCTTCTTTCTGCAACTATCCTTCTGCACCCCTGTCTGCAACCTCTGCTCTCTGCATCGATCTTTCTGCACTCCAGTCTCCAACCTCTGCTCTCTTTAACTATCCTTCTGTACCCCAGTCTCTAACCTCTGCTCTATGCATCAGTCCTTCTGCACAAAAATTTCCAACATATGCTTCTTCAAATTTTCTTCTACACCCCAGTCTTCAACTTCTGCTCTCTGCAACAGTCCTTCTACACCCCAGTCTCTATACTCGGCTCGCCACAACAAACCTTCTGCACCCCAGTCTTCAAGCTCTGTTCTCTGCAACATGTATTCTGCACCCCAGTCTCCATCCTCTGCTCTCTGTAACAGTCCTTCTGTACCGCAGTCTCCAACATTTGTTTTTTGTAAGGGTCCTTATGCACCCCAGTATTTAACATCTGCTTTCTGTATCCGTCGTTTTCCACCACAGTCTCCAAACTCTGCCCGCTGTAACAGTCCTTCTGCAACTAAGTCTGCAAACTCTGCTCTCTTCAACAGTACTTCTACACTCCAGTCTTCATCCTAAGCTCTCTCGAACAGTTCTTTTTTAGCACAGACTCCAACATTTGCTCTCTAAAACAGTTTTTTTCCACCCCAGTCTCCAACCTCTGCTCTCTGTAAAAGTCCTTCTGTACTGCTTTCTCCAATCTCTGCTCTCTGTAAGAATTCTTCTGCACCCGAGTCTCCAACCTCTGCTTTCCGTATCAGTTCTTCTGCACCCAAGTCTCCAACTGCTGCTCTCTGTATCGATTCTTCTGCACCTCAGTCTCCAGGTCTGCTCTCTGCAACGGTCCTTCTACACCTCAGTCTCCAACCTCTTCTCTCTGTAACAGTACTTCTGCTCCTAAGTCTCCAACATCTGCTCTCTGTAAGATCCTTCTGCAACCCAGTCTGTAAACTCTGACCTCTGTAACAGTCCTTCTGAACTCGTTCTCCAACCTCTGTTCTTTGTAACAGTCCTCCTGTAGTGCAGTTTCCAAAATATGCTCTCTGTAACGATCCTTCTGCACACCAGTATCCAACCTCTGCTTTCTTATCAGTCCTTCTGCACCCAAGTCTCCAACCTCTGCTCTCTGTAACAGTCCTTCTGTACCGCAGTATCCAACATTTGTTCTTTGTAAGGGTCGGTATGCACCCCAGTATCCAAACTCTGCTTTCTGTATCCGTCGTTTTCCACCACAGTCTCCAACCTCTGCCCTGTGTAATAGTCCTTCTGCACCTCAGTCTCCAAGTCTGCTCTCTGCAACGGTTCTTCTGCACCTTCGTCTCCAACCACTTCTCTCTGTAACAGTGCTTATGCTCCTCAGTCTCCAAAATCTGCTCTCTGTAAGACCCTTCTGCAACCAAGTCTGTAAACTCTGACCTGTGTAACAGTCCTTCTGCACCCTTTCTCCAAACTCTCTTCTCTGTAACAGTCCTCGTGTAGTGCAGTCTCCAAAATATGCTCTCTGTAATGGTCCTTCTTCACACCAGTATCCAACCTCTGCTTTCTGTATCAGTCCTTGTGCACCAAAGTCTCCAACCTCTGCTCTCTGTAACAGTCCTTCTGTACCGCAGTATCCAACATTTGTTCTTTGTAAGGGTCCTTATGCACCCCAGTATCCAACCTCTGCATTCTGTATCCGTCGTTTTCCACCACAGTCTCCAACCTCTGCCCTCTGTAATAGTCCTTCTGCACTTCAGTCTCCGAAATCTGCTCTCTGCAACAGTCCTCCTGCACCACAGTCTGAAAACTCTGTTCTCTGAAACCATCCTTCTGCACCCCAGTCTCCAACCTCAGCTCTCTGTAACAGTCCTGCTATACCTCAGTCTACAAACTCTGCTCTCTGTAAGATCCTTCTGCAACCCTGTCTCCAAACCCTGCTTTCTGTAACAGTCCTTCTGCACCCCAGTCTCCAACCTCTGCTCTCTTTAACAGGCCTTTTGCACCCCAGTCTCCAACTTCTTCTCTTTGTAACAGTGCTTCTGCACCTCAGTCTACAAACTCTGCTCTCTACAACAGTCCTTATGCAAGCCTGTCTTCAACATCTGCTCTCTGCAAAATTCCTTCTGCACCTCAGTCTGAAAACTCTATTCTCTGCAACGATCCTTCTGCACTCTAGTCTCCAACATCTGCTCTCTGTAACAGTCCTGCTGCACCTCGGTCTACAAACTCTGCTCTCTGTAAGATCCTAGTGCAACCTTGTCTAAAAACTCTGCTCTCTATAACAGATCTTCTGCAACCTAGTCTCAAACCTTTGCTCTCTATAACAGGCCTTTTGCACCCTAATCTCCAAACTCTACTCTCTGTAACAGTCCTTTTGCACCTCAGTCTCCAACCTCTGATCTCTGCAACACTCTTTTTGCAGCTCAGTCTCCAAACTCTGCTCTCAGCAATGATTCTTCTGCACCTCAGTCTCCAAACTCTTCTCTCTGTAACAGTCCTTCTGCTCCCCAGTCTCTAACCTCTGCTGTCTGCAACGATCCTTCTGCACCCCAGTCTCCAACATCTGCTCTATGCAAAAGTCTTTCAGAATCCCTGTCTCCAACCGGCTCTCTGTAATATCCTTCTGCACCACAGTTTCAAAACTCTGCTCCCAGTAACATTCCTTCTCCACCACAGTCTCCAACTTCTGCTTTCTGCAACAGTACTGCTGCACCTGAGTCTCCAACCACTGTTCTCTGTAACTATCCTTCTTCTCCCCATTTCCAACTTCTTCTCTATAACAGTCCTTCTGCACCTCAGTCTCCAACCTCTGCTCTCTGCAAAAGTACTTCTGCACCCCTGTCTCCAACCTCTGCTCTCTGTAAGATCCTTCTGCACCCTAGTCTCCAAACTCTGCTCTCTGTAACAGTCCTTCTGCACCTCAGTCTCCAACCTCTGCTCTCTGCAACCGTCCTTCTACACCTCATTCTCTAACCTCTGTTCTCTGCAAGAGTCATTCTGAACCACAGTTTCCAACATCTGCTCTCTGGAACACTCCTTATGTACCCTAGTCTCCAACGTATGCTCACTGTAACAGTCTTTCTGTACTACAGTCTCCAAACTCTACTCTCTGTAAGATTCTTCAGCAACCCAGTCTCCAACCTCTGCTCTCTATAACAGTCCTTCTGCAGCCCAGTCTCCAACCTCTCCTCTCTGTAAGAGGCCTTCTGCACGCCAGTCTCCAAACTCTTCTTTCTGTAGCAGGCCTTCTGCACCCCAGTCTCCAAAATCTGCTCTCTGCAATGATACTTCTGCACTCCAGTCTCCAACCTGTGCTCTCTGCAATGATCCTACTGCACGCCAGTCTCTTACCTCTGATTTATGTAACAGTCCTTCTGCAACACAGTCTCCAAATTCTGCTCTCTGTAAGATCCTTCTGCACCCTAGTATCCAACCCCTGCTCTCTGTAACAGTCCTTCTGCATCAAAATCTCTAAATTCTGCTTTCTGTTACAGGACTTCCGCACCTCAGTCTCCAACATCTGCTCTCTGTAACAGTATTTCTGCACCCCAGTCTCTAACCTCTGCTCTCTACAACAGTCTTTCTGCACCCTAGTTACCAACATCTGCTCTCTGCAAGAGTCTTTCTGCACCCCAGTCTCCAACATCTGCTCTCTGCAAAAGTTCTTCTACACCTCAGTCTGAAAACTCTACTCTCTGCAACGACCCTTCTGCATCCCAGTCTCATAACTCTGCTCTCTGTAACAGTTCTTCTGCACCTCAGTCTCCCAACTCTGCTCTCTGTACGATCCGTCTTAAACCCAGTCTTTAAACTCTGCACTCTGTAACAGTCCTTTTGCACCCCAGTCTCCAAACTCTGCTCTCTGTAAGATCCATCTGAACCCTAGTTTCCAACCTCTGCTCTCTGTAACAGTCCTTCTGTACCCAAGTCTCTAAACTCTGCTCTTTGTAACAGTCCTTCTGCACCTCAGGCACAGACCTCTGCTCCTTGTAACAGTCCTTCTGCAACCCAGTTTCTAAAATCTGCTCTCTGCAACAGTCCTTCTGTACCTCAGTCTCCAACCTCAGCTCTCTACAATGATCCTACTGCATCCCTGTCTCCAATTTCTGCTCCTTTCAATGATCCTCCTGCACCGCAGTCTCAAAACTCTACTCTATGTAACAGGACTTCTACACCTCACTCTGCAACCTCTGCTTTCTGCAACAGTCCGTCTGCACTGCAGTCTCCAAAATCTGCTCTCTACAACCGTCTTTTTCCACCCCAGTCTCCAAACTCTGTAACCGTCCTTCTGTACTTCAGTCTCAAACCTCTGCTCTCTGTAACGGTTTTTCTGCACACCAGTCTCCAAACTCTGCTTTCTGTTTCAGTCCTTCTGCACCCCGGTCTCTAAACTCTGCTCTCTTTAACAGTCCTTCTGCATCTCAGACTCCAAACTCTGCTTTCTGCAACAATCCTACTGCGCCCCAATCTTTAACCTCTGCTCTCTGCAACAGTCCTGCTGCACCTCAGTGTTCAAACTCTGCTCTCTGTAGAATCCTTCTGAAACCCAGTCTCCAACCTCTGCTTTCTGCAATGGTCGACCTGCACCCCACTCTCTAAACTCTGTTCTCTACAACAGTTATACTGCACCCCAGTCTCCAAATTCTGATCCCTGTAACAGTCCTCCTGTACCGCAGTATGCAGCCTCTATTCTCAGAAAGAGTCCTTATGCACCCCAGTCTCTAAAATCTGCTCTCTGCAAGAAACCTTCTGCACCACAGTCCCCAACCTCTGCTCTCTGCAACATTTCTTCTTCACCCCAGTCTCAAAACTGTGCTCTTTGTAACTGTCCTCCTGCACCCCACTCTCCAACCTCTGCTCTGTGTAACAGTCCTTCTGTACTTCAGTTTCCAACCTCTGCTCTCTGTAACAGTCTTTATGAAACTCAGTCTTAAATTGTGCTCTTTGCAACAGTCCTTCTGCACCCCAATCTAAAACCTCTGCTCTTCAACAGTCCTTCTGTGCCTCTGTCTCCAAACTCTGCTCTCTTCATTGGTCTCTCTGCACCTCAGTCTCCAAACTCTACTCTCTGTAACAGTCCTTCTTCACCTCAGTCTCCAAACTCTGCTGTCTGTAAGATCCTTCTGCAATCCAGTCCCCAAACTCTGCTCTCTGTAACAGTACTACTGCACCCCTTCTCCAAATTCTACAATCTGTAACAGGCGTTCTGCTCCCCAGTCTACAATCTCTGCTCTCTGGAATGATTATTCTGCACCCAAGTCTCCAACCTCTTCTCTCTGCAACAGTATTTCTACACCCCAGTCTCGAACATCAGCTGTCTGCAATAGTCCTTCTGCACCTCAGTCTGAATACTCTGCTCTCTGCAACGATCCTTCTGCACCCCAGTCTCCAAACTCTGTTCTATGTAACACTCCTTCTAAATGTCAGTCTCAAAACTCTGCTCTCTGTAAGATCCTTTTACTACCCAGTCTCCAAACTCTGCTCACTGTAACAGTCCTTGTGCACCCCAGTCTCCAACTTTTCTCTCTTTAACAGGCCTTCTACACCCAAATATCCAACCTCTGCAATGTGCAACGGTCCTTCTGCACTCCAGTCTCCAAACTCTGTTCTCCAAAACAGTTCTTCTGTACCACAGTCTTCAACCTCTGTTCTCTGTAAGGGTCCTTCTGCATCCCAGTCTCCAGACTCTGCTCTCTGTAACATTCCTTCTGCACCTAAGTCTCCAAATTCTGCTCTCTGCAACAGTCATTCTGCAACCCAGTCTCCAACCTCTGCTGTCTGCAACAATCATTCTGCACCCCAGGCTCCAACATCTGATTTCTGTATCAGTCTTGCACCCCAGACTCCAAAATATGCTCTCTGTAACAGTCCTTCTTCACCTCAGTCTCCAACCTCTGCTCTCTGCAACGATCCTTCTAAACCACAGACTTTAACCTCTTCTCTCTGCAACGATCCTTCTGCACCCAAGTCTCCGCACTCTGCTCTCTGCAACAGTGCTTCTGTACCCCAGTCCCCAACCTAAGCTCTGTGAAAGATCCTTCTGGACCCGAGTCTCCAAACTCTACTCTCTGTATCAATCCTTCAGCACATCAGTCTCCAACCTCTGCTCTCAGCAACGGTCCTTATGCACCTCAGTTTTCAACTTCTGTTCTCTGCAACAGCCCTTCTGTACCAGTCTTCAACATCTGCTCTGTGTAGCATCCTTCTTTACTGCAGTATCGTACCTCTGCTCTCTGTAACGGTCCTTTTTGACCCCAGTCTCCCACCTGTGCTTTCGGTATCAGTCTTTCTGCACCCCAGTCTCCAAGCTCTGCTCTCTGTAACTTTCCTTATGCACCTCAGTCTCCAACCTCTGCTCTCTGTATCAGTCCTTCTGCACCCCAGTCTCCAAACTCTACTCTCTGAAAGAGTCCTTCTGCACCTCAGTCTTCAACAACTTCTCTCTGCAACAGTACTTCTGCACCCCAGTCTCCAACCTCTGCTCTCTGGAACAGTCTTTCTATACCCCAGTCTCAAAAATCTGTTCTCTTCAACGATCCTTCTGCACCCCAGTCTCCAACGTCTATTCTGCAACAGTCTTTCTGCAACCCAGTCTCAAAATTCTGCTCTCTGTAAGATCATTCTGTACCCCAGTCTCAAACCTCTGCTCTATGAAATGGTCCCTCTGCACCGCAGTCTCCAACCTTGTTTTCAAAAACACTTCTTCTGTACAGCAGTCTTAAACCTCTGTTCTCTGTAAGGGTCCATCTTCACCCCAGTCTCCAACCTCTGCTTTCGGTATCAGTCCTTCTGCACCACAGTATCCAAACTCTGCTCTCTGTAACAGTCTTTCTGCAACTCAGTCTGCAATCTCTGCTCTCTGCAACAGTTCTTCTCCACCCCAGTCTCCAACCTCTGCTCTTTGTAACAGTCCTTCTGTACTGCAGTCTTTAAGCACTGCTCTCTGCAATGGTTCCTCTGCACCTGAGTCTCCAACCTTGTTCTCAACAACAGTTCTTCTGTACCGCAGTCTTCAACCTCTGTTCTCTGTAAGGTCCTTCTTCAACCCAGTCTCTAAACTTTGCTCTCTGTAACGGTCCGTCTGCACCCAAGTCTCCAAACTCTGCATTATGTATCATTCATTCTGCACCCCAAACTCCAACCTCTGCTCTCTGTAACAGTCCTTCTGTTCTTCAGTCTCCAAACTCTGTTCTCTGTAAGGGTCCATCTGCACCACATTCTCCAACCTCGGTTTTCTGTATCAGTCCTTTTGTACCACATTCTCGAAACTCTACTGTCTGTATCAGGCTTTCTGCACCTCAGTCTGCAACCTCTGCTCTCTGCAATAGTCCATATGCACCCCAGTCTCTAAATTCTGCTCTCTGCAATATTCCTTCTGCACTTCAGTCTCCAATATCTGCAGTCTGCAACAGTCCTTCTCCAACCCAGTCTCCAAACTCTGCTCCCTGAAACAGTCCTTCTACACCCCAGTCTTCAACCTCTGCTTTCTGTATCAGTCCTTCTGCACCAGAGTCTCCAAACTCTGCTCTCTGTAACACTCTTTCTGTACCTCAGTCTGCAACTTCTACTCTCTGCAACAATCCCTCTGCACCCCAGTCTTAAACCTCTGCTCTCTGTAACAGTCCTTCTGTACTGCAGTCTCCAACCTCTGCTCTCTGTAACAGTCCTTCTACACTAGAGTCTCCAAACTCTGCGTTATGTGTCAGTCATTCTGCACACCAGTCTCCAACCTCTGCTCTCTGTAAAAGTCCTTCTGCACCTCAGAATCCAACCGCTGTTCTCTGCAAAAGTACTTCTGCGCCCCAATCTCCAACCTCTGCTTCCTGCAACAGTCCTTCTGAACCTCAGTGTCCAAACTTTGCTCTCTGTAGGATCCTTCTGAAACACAGTCTCCAACCTCTACTTTCTGCAATGGTCCTTCTGCACCTCAGACTCAAACCTCTGTTCTCTCCAGCATTCCTTCTACACCCCTGTCTTCATATTCTGCTCGCACCAACGATCCTTCTGCACCCCAGTCTCCAACCTCTGCTCTATGCAACGATCCTTCTGCACCCTAGTCTCAAACCTCTGCTCCCTGCAACTGTCTTTCTGAACCCCAGTCTCCAAAATCTGCTCTCTGCAACAGTTTTTCTGTACCTCAGTCTGAAAAAACTGCTCTCTGCAATAATCTTTCTGCACCCCAGTCTCCAACCTCTGCTCTCTTTCACAGTCCTTCTGTGCCTCAGTCTCCAAACTCTGCTCAATGCAACAGTCCTTCTGCACCCAAGTCTCTAACATCTGCTCTCTGAAATAGTCCTTCTACACCCCAGTCTCCATACTCTGCTCGCCCCAACGATCCTTCAGCATCCCAGTCTCCAACTCTGGTTTCTACATCAGTTTTTTGCATCCCAGTCTCCAACCTCTGCTCTCTGTAACCGTCCTTCTCTATCGCAGTCTCCAACTGCTGCTCTCCGTAAGGGTCCTTATGCACCCCAGTATCCAACCTCTGCTTCCTGTATCTGTAGTTTTGCACCACAGTCTCAAAACTCTTCCCTCTGTAACAGTCCTTCTGCAAGTCAGTCTGCAACCTCTGCTCTCTTCAACAGTCCTTTTACACCCCAGTCTCCAACTTCTGCTCTCTATAACAGTCTTTCTGTACTGCATTCTTCATCATCTGCTCTCTGTACGGGTACTTCTACACCCGAGTCTCCAACCTCTGCTTTCTGTATCAGTCCTTCTGCACCTCAGTCTCCAACCTGTGTTCTGTGTAACTGTCCCTCTGCACCTTAGTCTCCATCCTTTGATCTCTGCTACAGTCCTTCTAGACCCCAGTCTCCAACCTCTTCTCTCTCTAACACGCATTCTGCACCTCCGTCTACAACCTCTGCTCTCTGCAATGGTCCTTCTGCACCTGAGTCTCCAACCTCTACTCTATGTTACAGTGCTTCTACACCTCAGTCTCCAACCTCTGCTCTATGTAAGATCCTTCTGCAATCCACACTCTACTCTCTGTAAAAAAAATTCTGCACCCCAGTTTCCAAACTCTGCTCTCTGTATCACTCCTTCTACACGCCAGTCTCCAAACTCTGCTCTCTGCAACGAACCCTCTGCACACCAGTCTCCAACCTCTGCTAGCTGCAACAGTCCTTTGCACCCCAATCTCCAACATCTGCTCTCTGCAACAGTTCTTCTGTACCTCAGTCTGAAAACTCTGCTCTCTGTCATTATCCTTCTGCACCCGAATCTCCAACCTCTGCTCTCTGTAACAGTTCTTCTGTACCTCAGTCTCCAACATCTGCTCTGTATCAGTTCTGCACCCCTGTCTCGCATATCTGCTCTCTGTAATTGTCCTCTTCACCTCAGTCTTCAACCTCTGCTCTTTGTAACAGTCCTTCTGCACCCCAGTGTCCAACCTCTGCTCTCTGCAATGATCCTTCTGCATCCCAGTCTCCAGCATCTGCTCTCTGCAACAGTCATTCTGCACCCAAGTTTTCAACATCTGATCTCTGCAACAGTCCTTCTGCACCTCAGTCTGAAAACTCTGCTGTCTCCAACGATCCTTCTGCACCCCAGTCTACAAACTCTGCTCTCAGTAACAGTCTTTCTGCACCTCAGTCTCCAAACTCTGCTCTACGTAAGATCCTTCTGCAACCCAGTCTCCAAACTCTGCTCTCTGTATTATTACTTCTGCACCCCAGTTGCAAACCTCTGCTCTTTGTAACAGTCCTTCTGCATCTCAGTCTACGACATCTTCTCTTTGCAATAGTCCTTCAGCATCCCAGATTCCAACTTCTGGTTTCTGCAAAAGTCCTTCTACACCCCAGTCTCCAACATCTGGTATCTGAAACAGTCCTTCTGCACCCCAGTCTCCAAACTCTGCTCTCTGTAACAATATTTCTGTGCCTCAGTCTCCAACATATACTCTCTGTAACAGTCTCTCTGCACCTCACTCTTCAACAACTGCTCTCTGTAAGTACCTTCTGCAACCCAGACTCCAAACTCTGCCCTCTGTAACAGTCCTTCTGCACACCTTCTCCAAACTTTCCTCTCTGTAACAGGCCTTCTGCACCCCAGTCTCTAAAGTCTGTTCGCTATAAAAATCCTTCTGCACCCGTCTCCAACATCTGCTCTCTGTAACAGTCCTGCTGCACCTCAGTCTACAATCTCTGCTCTCTGTAATATCCTTCTGCAACCTTGTCTAAAAACTCTGCTCTCTGTAAAAGTCCTTCTGCACCTCAGTCTCCAAACTCTGTTCTTTGCAACACTCCTTCTGCACCCAAGTCGCCACCCTCTACTCTCTTTAACAGTCCTTCTGTACCGCAATCTTTAAACTCTTCTCTCTGTAACAGTCCTTCTGCACCCCAGTCTCCAAACTCTGTTCTGTGTAACAGTCCATCTCAACCTCAGTCCTCAACCTCTGCTCTCTGTAAGAGTCCTTCTGAACCCCAGTTTCCAACATCTCCTCCCTAAACAGTTTTTCTGCACTTCAGTCTTCAAAATCTACTCTCTGCAACAGTCTTTCTGAACCCCAGTGTCCAAACTCTTCTCTCTTCAACGATCCTTCTGCACCCCAGTCTTTAACCTCTGCTCTCTGAAATATCCTTCTGACCCCCGTTTCTAAACTCAGCTCTCTGTAATATTCCTTCTCCACACCAATCTCCAACCTCTGCTTTCTGCAATAGTCCTGCTGCACCCCAGTCTTTAACATCTGCTCTCTGTAACAGTCCTGCTGCACCTCGGTCTACAATCTCTGCTCTCTGTAAGATCTTCCTGCAACCTTGTCTAAAAACTCTGCTCTCTATAACAGCCCTTGTGCACCTCAGTCTTCAAACTCTGTTCTTTGCAAAACTCCTTCTGCACACAAGTCGCCACCCTCTCCTCTCTGTAAAGGTCCTTCTGTACCGCAATCTTCAAACTCTTCTCTCTGTAACAGTCCTTCTGCACCCCAGTCTCCAAACTCTGTTCTGTGTAACAGTCCTTCTAAACCTCAGTCTTAAACCTCTGCTCTCTGTAAGAGTCCTCTGCACCCCAATCTCCAACATCTTCTCTCTAAACAGTCCTTCTGCACTTCAGTCTCCAAAATCTGCTTTCTGCAACAGTCCTTCTGAACCCCAGTGTCCAAATTCTTCTCTCTTCAACGATCCTTCTGCACCCCAGTCTTTAACCTCTGTTCTCTGAAATATTTTTTTGACCCCAGTTTCCAAACACTGCTCTCTGTAATATTCCTTCTCCATGCCAGTCTCCAACCTCTGCTTTCTGCAATGGTCCTGCTGCACCCCAGTCTCCAACCTCTGTACTCTGCAACACTCCTTCTGCTCCCCAGTCTCCAAACTCTGCTCTCTGTAAAGGTCCTTTTGCACGCCAGTCTCCAACCTCTGCTTTCTTTGTCCATCCATCTTAACCTCAGTCTCCAACCTCTGCTCTCTGCAAAAGTCCATCTGCAACCCATTCTCCAACTTCTGCTCTCCGCAGCAGTCCTTCTGAAAAACAGTATCCAACATCTGCTCTCTGAAAAAGTCCTTTTGTACCGTAGTCTCCAACCTCTGCTCTCTGCAAAAGTCCTTCTGTACTGCAGTCTCCAACTTCTGCTCTCTGCAACGAACATTGTGCACCTCAGTCTCCAACATCTGCTCTCTGCAAAAGTCCTTCTGCACCTCAGTCTGAAAATTTTGCTTTCTGCAACAATCCTTCTGCACCCCAGACTTCAACATCTGGTCTCTGTAACAGTCCTTATGCACCTCAATCTCCAAACTCTGCTCTATGTAAGATCCTTGTGCAAAACAGTCTCCAAAATTTGCTCCCTGTAACAGTCCTTCTGCACCTCAGTCTTCAACCTCTGCTCTCTGTAACAGTCGATCTACACCTCAGTCTGAAACCTCTTCTCTCTACACGATCCATCTGAACCCCAGTCTGCAACCACCGCTCTCTGTAACAGTTCTCCCGCACCTCAGTCTCCAAACTCTGCTCTCTGTAAGATCCTTCTGCCACCCAGTCCCCTAACTTTGCTTTCTATAACTGTCCTTCTGCATCCCAGTCTTCAACCTCTGCTAAATTTAACAGGCCTTCTGCACCCCAGTCTCCAAACTCTGCTCTCTGTAACAGGCCTTCTGCACCCCAGTCTCCAAACTCTTCTCTCTGCAACAATTATTTTACACCTCAGTCTCTAACATCTGTTTTCTGTAAGATCCTTCTGCAACCCAGTCTCCCAACTCTGCCCTCTCTAAGAGTCCTTCTGCAACCCTTCTCCCAACTCTCCTCTTCATAACAGGCCTTCTGCGACCCAGTCTCCAACCACTGGTCACTGCAACAGTACTTCTGCGCCCCAGTCTCCGACCTGTGGTCTCTTCAACAGTGCTTCTGCGCCTCAGTCGTAAAAAGCTGCTCTCTGCTACGATCCATTTGCACCTCAGTCTCCAACCTCTCCTCTCTGAAACGATCCTTCTGCACCCCAGTCTCCAACGTCTCCTCTCCTCAACAGTCCTTCTGCACCTCAGTCTCCAAATTCTGCTCTTGGCAACAGTCCTTCTTCACCCAAGTCTCCAGTTTCTGCTCTCTGCAACAGTTCTTATACACCCCAGTCTTCAACCTCTGCTCTGTGTAACAGTCCTTCTACACCCACGTCTCCAACCTCTGCTCTCTGTAACAATTCTTCTGCACCCAAGTCTCCAACCTCTGCTCTCTTTAACAGTCCTTCTGCACTGTATTCTCAAACCTCTGCTCTCTGTTACAGTCTTTCTATACCGCAGTCGCCAACCTCTGCTCTCTGAAACCATCCCTCTGTACCCCAAATTCCAACCTCTGCTTTCTGTAAAAGTCCTTCTGCACCTCAGTCACCAAACTCTGCTCTCTGTAACAGTCCTGCTGCAACTCAGCCTCAAAACTCTGCTCTCTATAACAGTCCTTCTGCAACCCAGTCTTTAACCTATGCTCTCTGTAGCAGGCCTTATGCACCCCAGTCTCCAAACTCTGATCTCTGAAACAGTCCTTCTGCACGCCAGTCTGCAACCTCTGCTCTCTGTAACGGTCCTTCTGCACCCCAGTCTAACAACTCTGCTATCTGTATCATAATTCTTCACCCCAGTTTCCAACGTCTGCTCTGTGTTCCAATCCTTCTGCATCTCAGTCACCAACCTCTTCTCTCTGAAACAGTGCTTCTGCACCCCAGTCTCCAACCTCTGGTTTCTGCAACATTCCTTCTGCACCCCAGTCTCCAACCTGTGCTCTCTTTAACAGTCCTTCTGAACCCCAGTCTCCCAGCTCTTCTCTCTGTAAAGATCCTTCTGCAGCCCAGTCTCCACCTCTGCTCTCTTCAACAATTCTTCTGCAACTCAGTCTCCAACTTCTGCTCTCGTCAATGATTATTCTGCACCCCAGACTCCACCTCTGCTCTCTGTAACTGTTTTTCTGCACCTCAGTCTCCAACCTCTGCTCTCTGCAACCGTCCTTCTGCACCGCTGCAACAACCTCTGCTCTCTGCAACGATCCTTATGCACTCCAGTGTTCAACATCTGCTCTCTGCAACAGTCCTTCTGCACCCCAGTCTCCAACGTCTCCTCTCCTTAACACTCCTTCTCCACCCCAAACTCCAACCACTGTTCTCTGTAAGGTCCTTCTGAAACCCAGTTTCCAAACTCTGCTCTCTGTAACATTCTTCTCCAACCGAGTCTACAACCTCTGCTTTCCTCAACGGTCCTGCTGCAACCCAGTCTACAACATTTGTTCTCTGCAACAGTCCTTCTACTTTCCAGTCTCAAACCTCTGCTCTCTGTAACAGTCCTTCTGTACTGCAGTCTCCAACCTCTGCTCTCTCTAATGGTCCTTCTGCACCCCAGTCTCAAACCTCTGCTTTCTGTATAAGTCCTTCTGAACCACGGATTTCAACCTCTGCTTTTTGTAACAGTCCTATGCACTTTTGTCTCTAACCTCTGAACTCTGCAACCTTACTTTTGCACCCCATTCTCTAACCTCTGCTCTTTGTAACAGTCCTTCTGCACCCCATTCTCTAAACTCTGCTCTCTGCAACAGTCTTTCTGTACTACAGTCTCCAACCTCTGCTCTCTCTAATGGTCCTTCTGCACCCCAGTCTCAAACCTCTGCTTTCTGTATAAGTCCTTCTGAACCACGGATTTCAACCTCTGCTTTTTGTAACAGTCCTATGCACTTTTGTCTCTAACCTCTGAACTCTGCAACCTTACTTTTGCACCCCATTCTCTAACCTCTGCTCTTTGTAACAGTCCTTCTGCACCCCATTCTCTAAACTCTGCTCTCTGCAACAGTCTTTCTGTACTACAGTCTCCAACCTCTGCTCCCTGTAACGGTTCTTCTGCACCCCAGTCTCAACCTCTGCTTTCTGTATCAGTAATTCTGCACCCCAGGCTCCAACCTTTGCTCTGTGTAACATTATTTCTGCACCTCAGTCTCCAACCTCTGCTCTCTGAGACAGTACTCCTGCACCCCATTTTCTAAACTCTGCTCTCAGCAACAGTTATTCTGAAGCCCAGTCACCAACATCTGCACTCTGAAACAGTTCTTCTATAAACCATTCTCTAACCTCTGCTCTCTGTAACAGTTTTCCTGTATCGCAGTCTCCGAACTCTGCTCTCTTCAACGGTCCTTCTGCACCCCAGTCTCCAAACTCTCATCTCTGTAACAGTCCTTCTGAACCCCAGTCTCAAACCTCTGCTCTCTGCAAAGATCCTTCTGCACCCCAGTCTCCAACCCATGTAATCTCCAACAGTCCTTCTGCACCTCAGTCTGAAAACTCGGTTCTCTGCAAGGATCCTTCTCCACTCCAGTCTCCAAACTCTACTCTCTGTAACAGTCTTGTTCCACCTCAGTCTCCAACCTCTGCTCTCAGTAAGATCCTTCTGAAACCCTGTCTCCAAACTCTGCTCTCTGTAACAGTCCTTCTGCACCCCAGTCTTCAACCTCTGCTCTCTGCCACAGTCTTTCTAAACCCCAGTTTCCAACCTCTGCTCTCTAAATCAGTCCTTCTGCACCCCAGTATCCAAATTCTGTTCTCTGTAAAAATCCTTCAACACCTCAGTTCCCAAACTCTGACCTCTGAATGGTGCTACTGCACCCCAGTCTCTAGACTCTGCTCTCTGCAACGATCCTTCTGCAACCCAGTCTCCAACATCTGCTCTCTGCAACAGTCCTTCTGTACATCAGTCTGAAAACTGTCATCTCTGCAAAAATCTTTGTGCACCACAGTCTCTAAACTTTGCTTTCTGTAACAGTCCTTCTGCAACTCAGTCTCTAACCTCTGCTCTCTGTAATAGTCTTTCTGAACCCCAGTCTCCAACCTCTTCTCTCTGTAATATCCTTCTACAACCCAGTTTCCAAACTCTGTTCTCAGTAACATTCCTTCTCCACCCCAGTCTCCAACCTCTGCTCTCTGCAACGGTCCTTCTGCACGAAAGTCTCCAACCTCTGGTCTTGGCAACAGTCCTTCTGCACCCCAGTATCCAAACTCTACTCTGGGTATCATTTCTTCTGCTCCTCAGTCTCCATCCTCTGCTTTATGTAAGATCTTTCTGCAACAAAGTCTCGAAACTCTGCTCTCTGTAACAGTCCTTATGCACCCCAGTCTCAAACCTCTGCTTTGTGCAACAGTTCGTCTGCAATGCAGTCCCAAACTCTGCGCTCTGAAAGATCCTTCTGCACCCCAGTCTCTAAACTCTGATCTCTGTAACAGTCCTTCTTCACCCCAGTCTCCTACATCTGCTTTCTACAACATTCCTTCTCCACTCCAGTCTCCAAACTCTGCTCTTTTCAAAAGTCCTTCTGCACCTCAGTTTTTAAAGTCTGCTCTCTGTAACAGTCTTTCTGTATCTCAGTCTTCTACCTCTGCTCTCTGCAAGAGTTCTTCTGCACACCAGTCTCCAACCTCTGCTCTCTGTAACAGTCCTCCTGTATTGCAGTCTCCAAACTCTGCTCTCTGTAATGGTCCTACTGCACATCATTCTCCAAACTCTTCTCTGTAAGATTCTACTGCACCCCAGTATCCAAACTCTGCTCTCGGTATCATGCCTTCTCTACCCCAGTCTCCAACCTATGCTTTCTGCAATGGTGGAGCTGCACCCCAATCTCAAACCTCTGTCCTCTGCAACAGTTTTTCTGCTCCGCAGTCTCCAACCTCTGCTCTAAGATTCTTCTGAAAACCAGTCTCCAAACTCTGCTTTCTGTAACAGTACTTCTGAACCCAGACTCCAAACTCTGCTCTCTGTAACAGTCCTTCTGCACCCATCTCTCCAACCTCTTCTCTCTGCAACAATCCTTCTTCACCCCAGTCTCCAAACTTTTTTCATTGGAAGGTTCTTCTGCACCCCAGTTTCCAAACTCTTCTCTCGGTAACATTCCTTCTGCACCACAGTCTCTAACGTCTACTCTCTGCAATGGTCCCTATGCACCCCAGTCTCCAACCTTGTTCTCAACAACAGTTCTTCTGTACCGCAGTCTTCAAACTCTGTTCTCTGTAAGGTTCCTTCTGCACCTCATTCTCCAAACTTTGCTCTCTGTAACAGTCCTTCTGCACCTCACTCTGCAACCTCTGCTCTCTGCAACAGTCCTTCTGCACCCCAGTCTCCAAAATCTGCTTTCTGCAACATTCCTTTTCCACCCCAGTCTCCAAATTCTGCTCTCTGTCACTATTCTGCACCTCAGACTCCAACCTCTGCTCTCTGCAACAGTCCTTCTGCACCTCAGTGTCCAAACTCTGCTCTCTGTATAATCATTCTGAAACCCAGTCTCCAAACTCTGCTATATGAAATTGTCCTTAGGCCCCCCACTCTCCAAACTCTGTTCTCCACAACAGTTATTCTGCACCCCAGTCTCCAACCTTTGCTTTCTGTAACAGTTCTTCTGTACCACAGTATCCAAAATCTGTTCTCTGTAAGGGTCTTTCTGCACCTCAGTCTGCAACCTCTGCTCTCTGCAACAGTCCTCCTGCACCCCAGTATTCAACCTCTGCTCACTGTAACAGTCCTTCTGCAGCCCAGTCTGCGAAATCTGCTCTCTGCAATATTCCTTTTCCACCCCAATCTCCAACCTCTGCTCTCTGCAACAGTCCTTCTGCGGCCCAATCTCCAACCTATGCTCTCTGCAACAGTCCTTCTGCACATCAGTGTTCAAACTCTCCTCTTTGTATGTTACTTCTGAAATCCAGTCTCCAACCTCTGCTATATGCAATGGTCCTTCTGCACCCCAGTTTCCAACCTCTGTTCTCTACAACAGTTATTCTGCACCCCAGTCTCCAAACTCTGCTCTGTGTAACAGTCCTTCTGTACCACAGTCTCCAACCTCTGTTCTCTGTAAGGGTCCTTCTGCACCCCAGTCTCCAACCTCTACTTTCAGTATTAATCCTTCAACACCACATTCTCCAAACTCTGCTCTCTGTAACAGTCTTTCTGCACCTCAGTCTGCAACCTCTGCTCTCTGCAATTGTCTTTCTGCACCGCAGTCTACAATCTCTATTCTCTTCAACAGTCCTTCTGAACCCCAGTCTTTAACATCTGCTCTCTGCAACAGTCCTTCTCCACCTCAGTCTCAAACTTTGCTCTCTGCAAATGTCTTTCTGCACCCAATCACCACGCTCTGCTTCCTGTATCAGTCCTTCTGCACCCCAGTCTCCAACCTCTGCTCTCTATAACAGTCCTTCTGCACCTCAGTGTCTATAACATTCCTTCTGCACCTCAGTCTCAAACCTCAGGCTCTCTTAAACAGTCCTTCTGCACATCAGTCTGAAAACTCTGCTCTCAGCAACGATCCTTCTGCACCTCAGTCTCCAACCTCTGCTCCCTGTAACAGTCCTTCTGTACCTCAGTCTCCAAACTCTGCTCTCAGTAAGATCCTTTTGCAACCCAGTCTTTAAACTCTGCTCTCTGTAACTGTCCTTCTGTACCCCAGTCTCCAAGCACTGCTCTCTGTAACGGGACTTCTGCACCCCAATCTTTAACCTCTGCTCTCTGCAAGGGTCCTTCTGCAACTCAGTCTCCAAACTCTTCTCTCTGTAACAGTGCTTCTGCACCTCAGTCTCCAACCTCTGCTCTCTGTAACATCCTCCTGCAACCCAGTATTAAAATTCTGCTCTCTGTAACAGTCCTTCTGCACACCAGTCTCCAAACTCTGCTCTCTGTAACAGGCCTTCTGCACCCCAGTCTCCAACCTCTGTTATCTGTATCAGTCCTTCTTTATTCCAGGCTCCAACCTCTGCTCTCTGCAGCGATCCTTCTGCACCCCAGTCTTTAACCTATGCGCACTGTAATATCTTTCTGCACACCTGTCTCTAACCTCTGCTCTCTGTAACACTTCTCTGTACCACAGTCTCCAACTTCTGCTCTCTCTAAGGGTCCTTCTGCACCTCAGTCTCAGACTTCTGCTCTCTGCAACACTCCTTCTGCACCCCAGTCTCCTAAATTTGCTCACTTCAACAGTTTTTCTGCACCTCAGTCTTTAACCTGTGCTCTCTGTTAAAGTCCTTCTGCACCCCAGTCTCCAAACTGTGCTCTCTCTAACCATCTTTCTGAACCCAAGTCTCCAAAGTCTGCTCTCTGTAACAGTCCTTCTGCACCCCAGTCTTCAAACTCTGCTTTCTGTATCCGTCATCTCCATCTCAGTCTCAATCCTCTGCTCTATGCAACAGTTCTTCTTCACCCAAATCTTTAACATCTGCTCTCTGAAAAAGTCCTTCTAAATCCTAGTCTCCAACCTCTGCTCTGTGTAACAGTCTTTGTACAGCCCAGTCTCCATACTCTGCTCGCCCCAAGGATTCTTCTGCACACCAATCTCCATCCTCTTATCTCTGCAACTGTCCTTTTGCACCCCAGTCTCCAGCATCTGCTCTCTGCAACAGTCCTTCTCCACCCCAGTCTCCAACCTCTGCTCTCTGTAACAGTTTTTCTGGACCCCAACCTCCAAACTCTACTCTCTGTAATAGTCCTTCTACACCCCAGTCTAAAACCTCTGCTCTCTGCAAAAGTTTTTCTGCACTCAAGTCTCCAAACTCTTTTCTCTGTAACTATTCTTCTGCACCTCAGTCTCCAAACTCTGCTCTTTGCAAGGGTCCTTCTGCACTTCAGTCTCCAAACTCTACTCTATGAAACAGTGCTTTTGCACCTCAGTCTCCAACCTCTGCTCTCTGTAAGATCCTTCTGCAAGCCAGTCTCCAAACTCGGCTCTCTGTAACAGGCCTTGGGCACCCCAGTCTCCAACCTCTGTTCTCGTTATCAGTCAATCTGCAACCCAGTCTCCAACCTCTGCTCTCTGCAATGATCCTTCTGCACCCCAGTCTCCAACCTCTGCTGCCGGAAACAGTCCTTGTGCAACCCAACATCTGCTCTCTGCAACAGTTCTTCTGTACCTCAGTCTGAAAAATCTGCTCTCTGCAACAATCTCTCTGCACCCCAGTCTCCAACCTCTGCTCTCTGTAACAGTCTTTCTGTACCTCGGTCTCCTACCTCTGCTCTCTGTAAGACCCTTCTGAAAACTTGTCTGCAAACTCTGCTCTCTGTAACAGTCCTTCTGCACCCCAGTCTCCAAACTCTGCTCTCTGTAACAGGCCTTCTTCATCCCAGTATCCAACATCTGCTCTCTCTAAGATGCCTTCTGCACCCCAGTCTCCAACCTCTACTCTCTGCAAAGATCCATCTGAACCCCAGTCTTCAACCTCTTCTCTCTAATACAGTCCTTCTGCACCCAGTCGCCTACCTCTGCTCTCTGTACGATCCTTCTGCACACCAGTCTCCAACCCCTGCTCGCTGTAACAGTCCTTCTGGAACCTAGGCTCCTAACTCTGCTCTCTGAAAGGGTCCTTCTGCACCCCAGTCTCCAACCTCTGTTTTCTGCAACAGTCCTTCTACACCCCAGTCTCCAAACTCTGCTCTCTGTAACAATGCTTCTGCTCATCAGTCTCCAACCTCTGCTCTCTGCAACGGTCTTTCTACACCTCAGTCTCCAACCTCTGTTGTCTGCAATAGTCCTTCTGCACCCCAGTATCCAAACTCTGATCTCTGTAACAGTACTTTTGAATCACAGTCTCCAACCTCTGCTCTCTGCAATATTCCTTCTGCACCCAGTATCAAACATATGCTCTCTGTAAAAGTCTGTCTGAACCCCAGTCTCCAACCTCTGCTCTCTTTAATGATCCTTATGCACCCCAGTCTCAATCATCCGCTCTCTGTAACAGTCCTTCTGCCCTGCAGTCTCCAAACTCTTTTCTCTGTAAGATCCTTCTGAAACACAGTCTCAAACATCTGCTATCTGTAACTGTCTTCTGCACCCGAGTCTTTAACCTGTGCTCTCTGCAACAGTCCTTCAGCACCTGAGTCTCCAAACTCTGCTTTCTGCATCAGTCCTTCTGCACCCAAGTTTCCAACCTCTGCTCTCTGCAACATTCATTCTGCACCCCAGTCTCCAAACTGTGCTCTCTGTAAAAGTCTTTCTGCACCCCAGTCTCCAATCTCTGCTCTCTGCAAGGATCTTTCTGCACCCCAGTCTTGAACCACTGCTCTCTGAAACTACCCTTCTGCACCTCAGTCTCCAACCTCTGCTCTCTGCAACGATCCTTCTGCAGCCCAGTCTCAAAACTCCTCTCGCTGCAACAGTCCTTGTGAACCCCAGTCTCCAACATCTGCTTTTTGCAACAGTTCTTCTGTACCTCATGCCGAAAACTCCGCTCTCAGTAATACTCCCTTTGCAACCAAGTCTCCAAAATCTGCTCTCTGTAACAGTCCTTCTGTACCTCAATCTCCAATCTCTGCTCTATGCAACAGTCCTTCTGCACACAAGTCTCTAACATCTGCTTTCTTAAACAGTCCTTCTACACCCCAGTCTCCAACTCTGCTCTCTGATACAGTCCTTCTACACCCCAGTCTCCATACTCTGATCGCCCCAACTATCATTCTGCATCCCAGTCTCCAAACTCTGTTCTCTACTCAGTTTTTCTGCACCCCAGTCTTCAACCTCTGCTCTCTGTAACAGAACTTCTCTACCACAGTCTCCAACCTCTGTTCTCTGCTCTCTGTAAGGGTACTTCTGCACCTGAGTCTTTACCTCTGCTCTCTGTGTCAGTCCTTCTGCACCACAGTCTCCAACCTCTGCTCTGTGTAACTGTCCTGCACTTTAGTCTCAAAACTCTGCTCTCTGCTACAGTCCTTCTGGACCCCAATCTCCAACCTCTACTCTCTGCAACAGTCCTTCTACATCCCAGTCTAAAACCTCTGCTCTCTGCAACAATCCTTCTGAACCCCAGTCTCCAACCTCTGATCTCTGTAACAATCCTTATGCACCTCAGTCTCCAACCTCTTCTCTCTGCAACGGTCCTTCTGCATCTCAGTCTTCAACCTCTACTCTCTGTAACAGTGCTTCTGCGCCTCAGTCTCCATCCTATGCTCTCTTTAAGATCTTTCTGAAACACAGTCTCCAATCTCTGCTCTCTGTAGCAGTCCTTCATCACCCCAGTCTCCAAATTCTGCTCTCTCTAACAGGCTTTCTGCACGCCAGTCGCCAACCTCTGCTCTCTGTATCAGTCCATCTGCACCCCAGTCTCCAACATCTGCTCTCTGCAACGATCCTTCTGCACCCCAGTCTCTAACCTTTGCTCTCTTCAACGGTCTTAGTGCAACCCAGTCTACAACATCTAGTCTCTGCAACAGTTCTTCTGTACCTCAGTCTGAAAACTCTGCTGTCTGCAATAATCCTTCTGCACCCCAGTGTCCAACCTGTGCTCTCTGTAACAGTCCTTCTGCACCTCAGTCCCCTAATTCTGCTTTCAGCAGCAGTCCTTCTGCACCCCAGTCTCCAACCTCTGCTCTCTGCAACATTCCTTCTGCTCCCAGGTATCAAACCTATTCTCTCTGTAAAAGTCCGTCTGCACCCCAGTCTCCAACCTCTTCTCTTTGTAACGATCCTTCTGCACCTCAGTCTCGAACCTCCACTCTATGTAACAGCCCTTCTGAACCTGAGTCTCCAAACTCTTTTCTCTGTGAATTTTTCTGAAATTCAGTCTCTAAAGTCTGCCCTCTGAAACAGTTTTTCTGCACCCCAGTCTTTAATCTGCTCTCTGAAACAGTCCTTTTGCACCTCAGGCTTCAAACTCTGCTTTCTGCAACAGTCCTTCTGCAACCAAGTCTCCAACCTCTGCTCTCCGCAACATTACTTCTGCACCACATTCTCCAGACTGTGCTCCCTTTAAAAGTCCTTCTGCACCCCAGTCTCCAAACTCTGCTCTCTGTAACGATCCTCTGCACCTCAGTCTTGAACCTCTGCTCTCTGCAACGATCCTTCTGCACCTCAGTCTCCAAATTCTGCTCTCTTCTACGATCCTTCTCCACCCCAGTCTGAAACCTCTGCTCGCTGCAACAGTCCTTGTGAACCCCAGTCTCCAACATCTGCTTCCTGAAACAGTTGTTCTGTACCTCAGTCTGAAAACTCTACTCTCTGCCATAATTTATCTGCACCCAAGTGTCCAACCTCTTCTCTCTGTAAGAGTCCTTCTGTACCTCAGTCTCAAATCCATGCTCTATGCAACAGTCCTTCTGCACACAATTCTCAAACATCTGCTCTTTTAAACAGTCCTTCAGCAACTCAGTATACAACCTCTCCTCTCTTCAACAGTCCTTCTGCAGCCCAGACTCCATCCTCTGCTCTCTACAACAGTCATTTTGCACCCCAGTCTCCAACATCTGCTCTCTGCAACACTCATTCTCCACCCCAGTCTCCAACCTCTGCTCTCTGTAAGAGTCCATCTGTACTGCATTCTCCAACCTCTGCTCTCTGTAAGGGAACTTCTGAACCGGAGTCTCCAACAACTGTTTTCTGTGTCAGTCCTTCTGCACCCCAGCCATGAACCTCTGCTCTCTGCAACGACCCTTCTGCACCTCAGTCTCCAACTTCTGCTGTCTGCAACGATCCTTCTGCACCCCAGTCTGAAACCTCTGCTCACTGCAACAGACCTTGTTAACCCTAGTCTCCAACATCTGCTTTCTGAAACAGGTGTTCTGTACCTCAGTCTGAAAACTCTGCTCTCTTCCATAATCCATCTGCACCCCAGTGTCCAACCTCTGCTCTCTGTAACAGTCCTTCTGTACCTCAGTCTCAAATCTCTGCACTATGCAACAGTCCTTCTGCACACAATTCTCCAACATCTGCTCTCTTAAACAGTCCTTTAGCAACTCAGTCTCCAACCTCTGCTCTCTGCAACAGTCCTTCTACACCCTAGTCTTCATACTGTGCTCGTCCCAATGATCCTTCTGCACCCCAGTCTCCAACATCTGTTTTCTACATCAGTTCTTCTGCACCCCAGTCTCCAAATCTGCTCTCTGTAACAGTCCTCTGTACCGCCTTCTCTAACCTCTGTTCTCTGTAAGGGTCCTTATGCACCCAAGTATCCAACCTCTGCTTTCTGTATAAATCATTTTGCACCACCGTCACCAACCTCTTCCCTATCTAACAGTCCTTCTGCAACTCAGTCTGCAACCTCTGCTCTCTGCAACAGTTTTTCTGCACCCCAGTCTCCATCCTCTACTCTCTGCAACAGTCTTTTTGCACCCCAGTCTCCAACATCTGCTCTCTGCAACAGTCATTCTCCACCCCAGTCTCCAACCTCTGCTCTCTGTAAGAGTCCATCTGTACTGCATTCTCCAACCTCTGCTCTCTATAAGGGTACTCCTGCCCAGAGTCTCCAACCTCTGTTTTCTGTGTAAGTCCTTCTGCACCACAGTCTTCAACCTCTGCTCTGTGTAACTGTCCTTCTGCACCTTAGTCTCCAACCTCTGCTCTCTGCTACACTCTTTCTGGACCCCAATATCCAACCTTTACTCTCTGCATCAGTCCTTTTACATCACAGTCTAAAACCTCTGCTCTCTGCAACAGTACTTCTGCATCTCAGTCTCCAACCTCTGCTCCCTCCATGGTTCCTTCTGCACCTCAGTCTCCAACCTCTGCTCTCTGTAACAGTGCTTCTGCACCTCAGTCTCAAAACTCAGCTCTCTGTAAGATCCTTCTGCAACCCAGTCTCCAAAATCTGCTCTCTGTAACAGTCCATCTGCACCCCAGTCTCCAACGTCTGCTCTCTGCAATGATCCTTCTGCACCCCAGTCTCCAAACTCTGTTCGCTGCAACAGTCCTTGTGCAACCCAGTCTACAAAATCTGCTCTCTGCAACATTTCTTCTGTACCTCAGTCTGAAAACTCTGCTCTCTGCAATAATCCTTCTGCACCCCTGTCTCCAACCTCTACTCTCTGTAACAGTCCTTAAACACCACAGCCTCCAAACTCTGCTTTAAGAAAAAATCCTTCTTCACAGGGTCTTCAACATCTGCTCTCTGCAACAGTTTTTCTGCACCCCAGTATCAAACAATTGCTCTCTGTAAAATTCGTCTGCACCCCAGTCTCCAACCTCTGCTCTGTGTAACAATCCTTCTGCACCCCAGTCTCGAAACTCCGCTCTCTGTAACCGTCCTTCTGCACCTAAGTCTCCAAATTCTATTCTCTGTAAGATACTTCTGAAAACCAGTCCCCAACATCTCCTCTCTGTAACAGTCCTTCTGTACCCTAGTCTTTAACTTCTGCTCTCTGCAACAGTTTTTCTGCACCTCAGTCTCCAACCTCTGCTTTCTGCAATAGTCCTTCTGCAAACAAATCTCCAATTCTGCTCTTTGCAACATTTCTTCTGCACCCCAGTCTCCAAACTGTGCTCTCTGTAAAAGTCCTTCTGCACCCCAGTCTCCAAACTCTGCTCTCTGTAACGGTCCCTCTGCACCCCAATTTCTAACCTCTGCTTTCTGTAACAATCCTTCTGTACCTCAGTCACCAAACTCTGCTCTCTGTAACCATCCTTCTGCACCTCAGTCTCCAACCTCTGCTCTCTGTAACAGTACTTCTGCACCTCAGTCTTAAACCTCTTCTCTCTGCATGATCCTTCTGCACCCCAGTCTCTAAACACTGCTCTCTGTAACTGTCGTCCTTCACCTCAGTCACCAACCTCTGCTCTCTGTAAGATCCTTCTGCAACCCAGCCTCAAAACACTGCTCTCTATAACAGTCCTTCTGCAACCCAGGCTCAAAACTCTGCTCTCTATAACATTCCTTCTGCAACCCGTCTCCAAACTCTGCTCTCTGTAGCAGGCCTTTGCACCCCAGTCTCCAAACTCTGCTCTCTGAAACAGTTCTTTTGCACGCCAGTCTCCAACCTCTGCTCTCTGTAACGCTCCTTCTGCACCCCAGTCTCCCACCTCAGCTTTCTGTATCGTAATTCTTCACCCCAGTCTCCAACGTCTTCTCTGTGTAACAGTCCTTCTGCATCTCAGTCTCCAAACTCTGCTCTCTACAACAGTCTTCTGAACCCCAGTCTCCAACCTCTGCTTTCTGCAACATTCCTTCTGCACCCTAGTATCCAACCTGTTCTCTCTGTAACAGTCTTTCTGCACCCAAGTCTCTCACATCTGTTCTCTGTAAAAATCCTTCTTCAGCCAAGTCTCTACCTCTGCTCTCTTCAACGATTCGTCTGCAACTCAGTCTCCAAATTCTACTCTCTACAACCGTCCTTCAGCACCCCAGTTTTCAACCTCTGCTCTCTGCAAGGATCCTTCTGCACCCCAGTCTCCAACGTCTCCTCTCCTTAACACTCCTTCTGCACCCCAGTCTGCAAACTCTGTTCTATGTAAGGTCCTTCTGCACCCCAGTTTCCAAACTCTGCTCTCTGTAACATTCCTTCTCCAACCCAGTCACCAACCTCTGCATTCTTCAACGGTCCTGCTGCAACCCAGTCTCCAAACACTGTTATCTGAAACAGTCCTTCTGCTCCCCAATTTTCAATCTCTACTCTCTGTAACAGTCCTTCTGTACCGCAGTCTCCAACTTCTTCACTCTCTAATGGTCTTTCTGCACACTATTCTCCAACCTCTGATTTCTGTATCAGTCCTTCTTCACCCCAGTCTCCAACCTCTTCTATCTGAAACGACAATTCTGCACCTCAGTCTCCAACCTCTGCTATCTGCAACAGTTCTTCTGCCATCAGTCTCCAACGTCTGCTCTCTCTAAGATCCTTCTGCACCCCAGTCTCCAAACTCTGCTCTCTGTAACAGTCCGTCTGCACCCCAGTATCCAAACTCTGCTCTCTGTAACAAAATTTCTGCACCCCAGTTTCCAACCCCTGTTCTCTGCAACAGTCCTTCTGCACCCCAGTTTCCAACCTCTGCTCTCTGTAACAGTCCTTTTATACCGCAGTCTCCAAACTCTTCTTTGTTTATCAGTCATTCTGAAACCCAGTATCCAAACTCTGCTCTCTGTAACAGTCCTTCTGCACCTCAGTCTCAAACCTCTGCTCTCTGCAACAGTGCTTCTGCACGCCAGTCTCAAATCTATGCTCTCTGCAACATTTCTTCTGCACCCCAGTCTCCATCCTGTCCTCTCTGTAACTGTCTTTCTGCACACCAGTTTCCAACCTCTGCTCTCTGTAAGTGTTTCTGCACCTCAGTCCCCAACCTCTGCTCTCTGCAAGGATACTTCTGCACGCCAAGCCTCAAACTCTGCTCTCTTTAACAGTCTTTCTGCATCTCAGTATCCAACCTCTGCTCTCTGTAAGGATCCTTCTGAGCCTCAGTCTCCAACCAATGCTTTCCGTAACAGGCATTCTGAACACCAGTCTCCAAGCTATACTCTCTGTAACAGTCCTTCTGCGCCCAAATCAAACCTCTGCACTCTGTAACAATCCTTCTGAACACCAGTCTAAAAACTCTACTCTCTTTAACAGTTCTTCTGAACCAGAATCTCCAAACTCTGCTCTCTGTAACACTCCTTATGCACCCGAGTCTCCATCTTCTGCTCTCTGTAAGAATCCTCCTGCACCCCAGTCTCCAATATCTGCTCTCTACAACGGTCCTTCTGCACCAAAGTCTCCAAACTCTGCTCTCTCTAACAGTCCTTCTTTACAGCAGTCTCCAACCTCTCCTCTCTATAATGCTCCTTCTGCACCCCAATTGCCAACCTCTGCTTTCTGTAACGGTCCTTCTGCACCTAAGATTCCAACCTCTATTCTCTGTAACAGTCCGTCTAAGCCTAAGTCTGAAACCTCTGCTCTCTGCAGCGATCCTTCTGCACCCCAGTCTCCAACCTCTGCTCTGAGTAACAGATCTTCTGCACCCCAGTCGCCAAACTCTGCTCTCTTTAAAAGGCCTTCTGCACCCCAGTCTCCAACTTCTTCTCTCTGCAACTATCCTTCTACACCTCAGTCTCCAACCTCTGCTCTCAGTAACAGTTCTTCTACACCCCAGTCTCCAACCTCTGCACTCTGCAACGATCCTTCTGCATCCCAGTTTCCAACAACTGCTCTCTGCAACAGTCCTTCTGCATCCCAGTCTCAAACCTCTGCTCTCTGCTACAGTACTTCTGCACCCCAGTCTTCAACCTCTTCTCTCTGCAACATTTTTTCTGCACACTAGTCTCCCACCTGTTCTCTCTGTAACTGTCCTGCTGCACCCCAGTCTCCAAACTCTGCTCTCAGGAGCAATCCTTCTGCACCTCATTCTTTAACCTCTGCTCCCTGCCGATCCTTCTGCACCCCAGTCTCCAACCTCTGCTCTCTGTAAGAATCCTTTTACACCCCAGTCTCCAAATTCTCCTCCCTGTAAAAGTCCTTCTGCACTTCAGTCTCCAAGTTCTGCAATCTGTAACAGTCTTTCTGCATTCCCAGTCTCAAACCTCTGCTCCTCAGAAATGATCTTTCTGCACCTCAGTCTCCAACCTCTGCTCTCTTTAATAGTCCTTCTGCACCCCAGTCTCCAACATCTGCTCTCTGCAACGATCCTTCTACTCCCTAGACTCCAAACTCTGCTCTCTGAAACGGTCCTTCTGCACCCCAGTTTCCAACTCTGCTCTCTGAAACAGTCATTCTGCACCCCAGTCTCCAAACTCGGCTCTTAGTTACAGTTCTTTTGCACCCCAATCTCCGAACTCTGCTCTCTGTAACACTCCTTCTGCATCCCAGGCTACACACTCTACTCTCTGTACAAGACTTTCTGCAATTCAGTCTCCAACTCTGCTCTCTGTAAGATCCTTCTGAAACCCATTGTCCTAACGCTGCTCTTTGTAACAGTCTTTCTGCACCCCAGTATCCAAACTCTGCTCTCTGTAACAGGCCTTCTGCACCCAGTCTCAATGGCTGCTCTCTGTAACAGGCTTTCTGCACCCCTGTCTCCAACCTGTGCTCTCTGCAACGATCCTTCTGCACCCAAGTCTCCAAATTCTGCTCTCTGTATCAGTTTTTCTGCACCCCAGAATCCAACATCTGCTCTCTGAAACAGTCGTTCTGCACCTCAGTCTGAAAACTGTGCCTCTCTGCTAATATCCTTCTGCACCCGAGCTTCCAAACTTTGCTCTCTGTAAAAGTCCTTCTGAACCTCAGTCTCCAAAATGCTCTCTTTAAGATCCTTCTGCAACCCAGTCTCGAAATTGTGCTATCTGTAACAGTCCTACTGCAATCAAGTCTCCAAACTCTGCTCTCTGTAACAGTCCTTCTGCACCCCATTCTCCTATCTCTGCTCTCTGTAACAGTCCTTCTGCACCCTAGTCCCCAACCTCTTCTATCTATAATGATCCTTCTTCACCTCAGTCTTCAACCTCTGCTCTCTGCAACAGTCCTTCGGCACCCAAGTCTCCAAGCTCTGCTCTCTGTAACAAACCCTCTGCACCTCAGTCTCCAAACTCTGCTCTCTGAAACGGTTGTTCTGCACCCCAGTCTCCACCCTCTCTTCTCTGCAACAGTTCTTCTGCCACCCCAGTCTCCAACCTCTTCTCTCTGCTACAGTACTTCTGCACCCCAGTCTCCAACATCTGCTCTCTGTATCAGTCCTTTTGTACCTCAGTCTCAAACCTCTGCTCTCTGCAGCAGTCCTTTTACACCCAGTAACCAAACTCTGCTCTGTGTAACGATTTTTCTGCACCTTTGTTGCCATCCTCTGCTCTCTGCAACGATCCTTCTGAACCCCAGTCTCAATTTCTGCTCTCTGTATCAGTCCTTCTGCACCCAAGTCGCAAAACTCTGCCCTCTGCAACATTTCTTCTGCACCCCAGTCTCCAACCTGTGCTCTTTGTAACAGTCCTTCTGTACCACAGTCTCCAACATCTTCTCTCTGCAACGATCCTTCTTCTACCCTCTCTATAACCGTCCTTCTGCACCCAAGTGCCAACCTCTGCTTTCGAAACAGTTCTTCTGCACCTCAGACTCCAACCTCTGCTCTCTGTAACAGTCATTCTAAGCCGCAGTCTGAAACCTCTGCTCTCTGCAACAATTCTTTAAAACCCCAGTCTCCAAACTGTGCCATCTGTAACTATCCTTCTACACCCCAGTCTCCAACCTCTTCTCTCTGCAACAATTCTTCTGCACCTCAGTCTCCAACCCCTGCTCTCTGCAAAAATCATTCTGCACCCCAGTCTCCAACCTCTGCTCTCTATAAGATTCTTCTGCACCCCGTTCTCCAAATGTTGCTCTCTGTAACAGTCATTATGCACCTCAGTCTCAAACCTAATCTTTCTGAAACGGCCCTTTAGCACCCCAGTTACCAACCTCTGTTCTCTGCAGCAGTCCTTCTGCACCCAGGCTACAAACTCTGCTCTCTTTAAAAAGTCCTTCTGCACCCCAGTCTCCAAAATCTTCTTCCGTATCAGTGTATTCTGCACCTCAGTCTAAAACTCTTCTCTCTGTAACAGTCCTTCTGCACCTCAGTCTCCAAACTCTGCTCGCTGCAACAGTCCTTCTGCACACTAGTCTCCAACCTCTGCTCTCTGCAAATGTCCTTCTACACACCACTCTCCAAAATCTGCTCTCTGCAACGATCCTTTTGCATCTCAGTCTCCAACGTCTGCTCTCTGCAACAGTCTTTCTACACCCCAGTCTCCACTTCTTTTCTTTGCTACAGTCCTACTGCACCCCAGTCTCCAACCTCTGCTCTCTGCAACATTTCTTCTGCACCCCAGTCTGCAACCTGTTCTCTCTGTAACTATCCTACTGCACCCGTTCTTCAAACTCTGCTCTCTGTAGCGATCCTTCAGCACCTCAGTCTCCAAACATTGCTCTCTGCAACGATCCTTCTGCACCCCAGTCTCCAACGTCTGTTCTCTGCAACAGTCCTTATGACCCCAGTCTTCAGCTTCTGCTCTCTGTAAGATCCTTTGGCACCCCAGTTCCAAACTCTGCTCTATGTGACATTCCTTCTTAACCCCAGTCTCCACCCTCTGCTCTTTGTAACATTGCTTCTGTACCGCAATCTCCAATCTCTGCTCACTGCAACATTTCTTCTACACCCTAGTCTCCAAACTGTGCTCTCTGTAACTGTCTTTCTGACCCCAGTCTCCAACCTCTGCTCTTTGTAACAGTCCTTCTGCACCCCAGTCTTCAACCACTTCTCTCTGCAACGATCCTTCTGCACCTCAGTCTCCAACCTCTGCTCTCTGCAACAGTCCTTCTGCGCTCCAGTCTCCAGACTCTGCTCTCTGTAAGATCCTTTTGCATCCCTTTCTCCAACCTCTGCTCTCTGTAACAGTCCTTCTGCACCCCAGTATCCAACCTCTGCTCTCTGTAAAAGTCCTTCTGCACCTGAATCTCCAACATTTGCTGTCTTAATGGTTCTTCCTGTACCCCAGTATCCAACCTCTGCTCTCTCTAAAAATCTTCTGCACTTCAGTCTCCAACGTCTGCTCTCTGTAACAGTACTTTCTGCATCCTAGTCTCCAAAATCTGCTCTCTACAACGGGCCTTCTGCACCAAAGTCTCCAAACTCTGCTCTCTCTAACAGTCTTTCTTTACTGCAGTCTCCAACCTCTTCTCTCTATAATGGTCCTTCTGCACCTCAATTGCAAAACTCTGCTTTCTGTAAAAGTCCATCTCTACCTAAGATTCCAACCTCTATTCTTTGTAACAATCCTTCTAAGCCTCAGTCTGAAACCTCTGCTCTCTGTAGCGATCCTTCTGCACCCCAGTCTCCAAAATGTGCTATTTGTACCAATCCTTCTGCACCCCAGTCTTCAACCTCTGCTCTGTGTAACAGGATTTCTGCACCCCAGTTCCCAAACTCTGCTCTCTTTAACAGGCCTTCTTCACCCCAGTCTTCTACCTCTTCTCTCTGCAACCATCCTTCTGCACCTCAGTTCCAACCTCTGCTCTCAACAACAGTCCTTCTACAAACCAGTCTTCAACCTCTGCTCTCTGCAACGATCCTTCTGAATCCCAGTTTCCAATAATTTCTCTCTGCAAAAGTCTTTCTGTATCCCAGTCTCCAACCTCTGCTCTCTGCTACATTTCTTCTGCACACCAGTCTCCAACCTGTGCTCTCTGTAACTGTACTGCTGCACCCCAGTCTCCAAACTCTGCTCTCATTAGCGATCCTTCTGCACCTTATTCTTCAACCTCTGCTCTCTACAATGATCCTTCTGCACCCCAGTCTCTAAACTCTCCTCTCTGTAACATTCCTTCTGCACCCCAGGATCCAACATCTGCTCTCTGTAACTATTCTCAGTCTGAAACCTCTGCTCTCTGCAACAATCTTTCTGCACCCCAGTTTCCAATCTTTGCTCTCTGTAACAGTCCTTCTGAACCTCAGTCTCCAAAATGCTCTCTGTAAGATCCTTCTGCAACCCTGTCTTGAAACTGTGCTATCTGTAACAATGCTTCTGCACCCCAATCTCCAAACATTGCTCTCTCTAACAGGGCTTCTGCACCCCACTCTCCAAACTCTGCACTCTGTAACAGGCCTTCTGCACCCCAGTCTCAAACCCCTGTTCTTTGCATCAGTCCTTCTGCACCCATGTCTCCAACCTCTGCACTATGTAACAGTTGTTCTATACCGCAGTCTCCCAACTTCTGCTCTCTGCAACTATCCTTCTGAACCTCAGTCTCCAACATCTGCTCTCTGCAACAGTCCTTCTGCACCCCAGTCTCCACACTCTGATCTCTGTAACAGTCCTTCTGGACCTCAGTCTCAATCCTCTGCTCTTTCTATCAGACCTTCTGCACCCCAGGCTTCAACCTCTGCTCTCTGTAACCGTCCTTCTGCACCCCAGTCTCTAACCTCTGCTCTATGCAACAGTCTTTCTGCACCCCAGTCTCCAAACTCTGCACTCTGCAACATTCCTTCTGCACCCCAGTATCCTACCTCTGCTTTCTAACAATCCTTCTGCACCTCAGTCTCCAAACTCTGCTCTTTGCAATGGTCCTTCTGCACTCCAGTCTCCAACCTCTGTTCTCTGCATAAGTCCTTCTGCCACACAGTCTCCAACATCAGCTCTCAGTTACAGTACTTCTGTAAAGCAGTCTCCAAAATTTGTTCTCTATAACTGTCCTTATGCACCCCAGTCGCCAACTTTGCTTTTTGTATCAGTTCTTCTGCACCCCAGTCTCCAACCTCTGCTCTCTGTAACAGTCCTTCTGCACCTCAGTCTCCAACCTCTGCTCTCTGCAACAGTCTTTCTGCACCGCAGTCTCGACCTTCTGCTCTCTACAACATTTCTTCTGCACGTTAGTCTTTATCTGTCCTCTCTGTAACAGTCCTTCTGCACCCCCTTCTTCATCCTTCACTCTCTGTAACGATCATTCTGCACCACAGTCTCAAACCTCTGCTCTCTCCGAGGATCCTTATGCACGTCAGTCCCCAAACTCTGCTGTCTGGAATTATCCTTCTGCACCTCAGTCTCCAACCTCTGCTCTCTGTAACAGGCCTCTTGCACCCCAGTCTCAAACCTCTTCTCTCTGCAACGACCGTCTGCACCTCAGTCTCCAACCTCTGCTCTCTGCAACACTCCATTGCACCCCAGTTTCCAACACCTGCTCTCTGTAAGATTCTTCTGCACCCCAGTCTCCAACCTCTGCTGTCTGCAAAAGTCATTCTACACCTCAGTCTCCAACTTCTACTCTCTGCAGAATTTCTTCTGCACCCAAGTCTCCAAAATCTTTTCTGTGCAATAGTCCTTCTGCACCCTAGTCTCCAAAATCTGCTCTCCGTAACAGTCCTTCTGTACCACAGTCCCCAAACTCTGCTCTCTGTAATGGTTTTTCTGCACCCCAGTCTCCAACCTCTGCTCTCTGTATCAGTCCTTCTACACCTCAGTCTCCAACCTCTGCTCTCTGCAAAAGTCTTTCTACACCCCAGTCTCAAAAATCTGCTCTCTGCAACAGTCCTTCTACACCCAAGTCTCCAACCTCTATTCTCTGCAAAGATCCTTCTGCACCCCAGTCTCCAATGTCTGCTCTCTGTAACAGTCCTTCTGCACTCCAGTCTTCAACATCTGGTCTCTATAAGATCCTTTTGCACCCCAGTTTCCAAACTCTGCTCTTTGTGGAATTCCTTCTGCTACCCAGTCTCCAAGCTCTACTCTCTGTAACAGTCCTTATGTTTTGCAGTCTCCAAACTTTGCTCTCTCTAATGATCCTTCTGCACCTCAGTCTCCAATTTCTGCTCTCTTTAACAGGCCTTCTACACCCCAGTCTCCACCCTCTCCTCTCTGTAAAAGTTCTTCTGAACCCCAGTCTCCAAAGTCTGCTCTCTGTAACACTCCTTCTGCTCCCCAGTCTCCATCGTCTGCTCACTGTAAGAATCCTTCTGCATCCCAGTCTCCAACCTCTTCTCTCTGAAAAAGTCCTTCTGTAACTCAGTTTCCAAACTCTGCTCTCTGTAACGATCCTTCAGCACCTCAGTCTCCAAAATCTGCTCTCTGTAACAGGCCTTCTGCACCCCAGATTCCAACCTCTGCTCTCTGGGTCAGTCCTTCTGCACCCCAGTATCCTACCTCTGCACTCTGTAACAATCCTTCTGCACCCCAGTCTCCAAACTCTGCTCTCTGCAATAGTTCTTGTACACCCCAATCTCCAACCTCTACTCTCTGCAACAGTCCTTCTGCACCCCAGTCTCCAACATATGATCTCTGCAACAGTTTTTTCCACCCCAGTCTTCAAACTCTGATCTCTGTAACAGTTTTTCTGCACTTCAGTCTCGAAATTTTGCTCTATGCAACAGTCCTTCTGCACCTTAATCTCCCAACTCTGATTTCTCTAAGCGTTTTTCTACACCCACGTCTCCAAACTCTGGTTTCTTAAACAGTCCTTCTGCACCTCAGTCTACAAATTTTGCTCTCTGCAACAGTCCTTCTGCACCTTAATCTCCAACCTCTGCTCTATTCAAGAGTTCTTCTAAACCCATGTCTCCAAACTCTGCTCTCTTAAACAGTCCTTCTGCACCTCAGTCTTCGAACTCTGCTCTCTGCAACGGTCTTTCTGCACCTCAGTCTTCTACATCTACTCTCTGTAACAGTCATTCTGCACCTCAGTCTCCAACCTCTTCTCTGTGTAAGTTCCTTCTGAAAAGCAGTCTCCAAACTCTGCTTTCTGTAACAGTTTTTCTGCACCCCAATCTCCAAACTCTGATCTGTGTAACAGATCCAACCTCTTCTCTCTTTAACAGTTTTTGTGCACCCCAGTCTCCACACTCTGCTCTCTGCAACGATCCTTCTGCACCCACTTCTCCAAACTCTGCTCTCCCCAAAAGTCCTTCTGCACACTTGTTTCCAAAGTCTTCCCTCTGAAAGATCCTTCTGCACCCCAGTTTCCAAAATCTTCTCTCTGTAACATTCCTTCTGCACCCCAGTCTCCAAACTCTACTCTCTGAAATGGTTCCTCTGAACAGAAGTCTCCAATCTCTTTTCTCTACCAGAGTTCTTCTGTACCACAGTCTTCAACCTCTATTCTATTAAAGGGTCCTAATTCACTCCAGTCCTCAACCTCTGCTTTCTGTATCAGTCCTTCTGCAACATAGTCTCCAAACTCTGCTCTCCTTAAAAGTCCTTCTGCATCTCACTCTGAAACCTCTGCTCTCTGCAAAAGTCCTTCTGCACCCCAGTCTCCAAATCTTATCTCTGCCACAGTCCTTCTCCACCCCAGTCTCCTAACTCTGCTCTCTGCCAAAGTCCTTCTCCACCCCAGTCTCCAAACTCTGCTCTCTGTAATGATTCTTCTTCTCCCCAGTCTTCAAACTCTGATTTCTCTATCAGTTTTTCTGAACCCAGTCTCCGAACTCTGCTCTCTGTAACTTTCTTTCTGCACCTCAGCCTTAAACCTCTGCTCTCTGCAACAGTCTTTCTGCACCCCAATCTCCAACTTCTGCTCTTTTCTAAAGTCCTTCTGCACCTCACTGTCTAACCTCTGCTCTCTGTAAGATACTTCTGAAACCCTGTCTTCAACCTGTGATTTATGCAATGGTCCTTCTGCACCCGAGTCTCCAACCTCTGTTCTCTATAACAGTCCTTCTGCACCTCACTCTGCAACCTCTGCTCTCTGCAACAGTCTTTCTGCACCCCGGTCACTAAACTCTGCTCTCTGAAACAGTCCTTCTGCACCACATGATCCAACATCTGCTCTCTGCTTCATTCCTTCTTCACCTCAGTCTGCAACCTCTGCTCTCTGCAATACTCCTTCTGAACCCAAGTCTCCAATCTCTGCTCTATCCAACAGTCCTTTTGCACCACAGACTCCAACATCTGCTCTCTAAAAGAGTTTTTCTCCACCCCAGTCTTAAACCTCAGCTCTCTGCAACAATCTTTCTGCACCCAGATCACCAACATCTGCTTTCTGTATCAGCTCTTCTGCACCCCAGTCTTCAACCTCTGCTCTCTGTAACCAGTCCTTATGCACCTCAGTCTCCAACCTCTACTTTCTAAAGCAGTCCTTCTCCACCCCTGTCTCCAACCTCTTCTCTCGGCAACAGTCCTTCTGGATGCCAATATTCAACCTCTACTCTCTGCAACAGTCCTTCTACACCCCAGTCTCTCATCTCTGCTCTCTGAAACAGGACTTCTGCACCCCAGTATAAAACCTATGCTCTCTTTAAAAGTCCTTCTGCACCTCAGTCTGAAAACTCTGCTCACTTTAACGATCCTTCTGCACCTCTGTCTCCAACCTCTGCTCTCTGTAACAGTCCTTCTGTACCTCAGTCTCCAAACTCTGCTTTCTGTAAGATCCTTTTGCAGCCCAGTCTTTAACCTCTGCTCTCTGTAACTGACCTTCTGCACCCCATTCTCCAAGCACTACTCTCTGTAACAGGCCTTCTGCATTCCAAGCTCCAAACTCTGCTGTCAGTAACAGGCCTTTTGACCCCAGTCTCAAAAATCTTCTCTCTTCAAAGATCCTTCTTCACCCCATTCTCCAACCTCTCATCTCCGCAAAAGTTCTTCTGCACCCCAGTCTTCAACCTTTGCTCTCTGTAAGATCTTTGTTCACACCTGTCTCCAACCTCTGCTCTCTGTAACAGTCCTTCTGTAAAGCAGTCTCCAACCTCTGGTCTCTGTAAAGGTCCTTCTGCACCTCAGTCTCCAACCTCTGCACTCTGCATCACTCCATCTGAACCAAAGTCTCCAAACTTTGCTATCTGCAACAGTTTTTCTACACCTCAGTCTTCAACCTGTGCTCTCTGTAAAAGTCCTACTGCATCCCAGTCTTCAACCTGTGCTCTCTTTAAAAGTCCTTCTGCACGATAGTCTCCAAATTCTGCTCTTTTTAACGATCCTTCTGTAACCCAGTCTCCAACCTCTGCTCTCTGCAATGATTTTTCTGCACCCCAGTCTACAACCTTTGCTCTCTTTAACTATCCTTCTGCACCCCAGTCTCTAACCTCTTCTCTATGCAACAATCCTTCTGCACCCAAGTTTTCAACATCTTCTCTCTGCAACAGTCCTTCTACACCCTAGTCTTCAACTTCTGTTCTCTGCAACAGTCTTTCTACACCCCAGTCTCGATACTCTGTTCGCCCCAACGATCCTTTTTCACCCCAGTCTCCACCTTCTGTTCTCTACAACAGTTATTCTGCACACCAGTCTCGAACCTCTGCTCTCTGTAACAGTCCTTCTGTACCACAGTCTCCAAACTTTGTTCTTTGTAAGGGTCCTTAGGGACCCCACTATCCAAACTCTGCTTTCTGTATCCTTCGTTTTCCACCACAGTCTGCGACCTCTGCCCGCTCTAACAGTCCTTCTGCAACTCAGTCTGCAAACTCTGCTCTCTGCAACAGTTCTTCTACACTCCAGTCTTTATCCTCTGCTCTCTCCAACAGTCCTTTTGCACCACAAACTCCAACATCTGCTCTCTAAAACAGTTCTTTTCCACCCCAATCTCCAACCTCTGCTCTCTGTAACAGTGTTTTTGCAACTCAGTCTCCAACCTCTGTTCTCTGCAACGGTCCTTCTGCACCTCAGCCTCCAGCTCTACTCTCTGTAAAAGTCCTTCTGTACCCCAGTCTCAAACCTCTGCTTTCTGCAACGATCCTTCTGCACCCCATTCTCCTACGTCTACTCTCTGCAAAACTCCTTCTGCACCCCAGTCTCCAACCTCATCTCTCTGTAACGATTCTCTGCACGTCAGTCTCCAACGTCTCCGGTCCTCAACAGTCCTTATGCATGCCAGTCTCCAACCTCTGCTTTCTGTCAGAACCTTCTGCACGCCAGTCTAAAAACTCTGCTCTCTGTAACATTCCTACTACACCCCAGGCTCTAACCTAAGCATTCTGCACCGGTTCCTCTGCACCCCAGTCTCCAAACTCTGTTCCCTGCAACAGTCCATGTGCTCCCCAGTCTCCAAACTCTGCTGTCTGTAACGGTCCTTCTTCACTCCAGTCTCAAAACTCTGCTTTCTGTATCAGTCATTTTGTACCACTGTTTTCAACCTCGGCTCTGTGTAACAGTCCTTATGCACCTCTGTCTCCAACCTCTGCTTTCTGCAACCTTACTTCTACACGTCATTCTCTAACCTCTGCTCTCTGCAAAAGTCCTTCTGAAAAACAGTCTCCAACATCTGCTCTCTGCAACAGTCCTACTGTACCCTAGTCTCCAAACTCTGATCTCTGTAACGGTCCTTCTGCACCCCAGTCTCCAACCTCTGCTTTCTGTATCAGTAATTGCACCCCAGTCTCCATCCTTTTCTCTCTGTAACATTCTTTCTGCACCTCAGTCTCCAACCTCTGCTCTCTGTGAAAGTTATTCTGCACCAGAGACTCCAACCTATGCTCTCTTCAAATTTTTTTCTCCACCCCAGTCTCTAAAATCTGCACTCTGAAACAGTTCTTCTCCACCCCAGTCTCCAACCTCTGCTCTCTGTAACAGTCCTCCTGTATTACTGTCTCCAAACTTTTCTTTCTATAAAGGTCCCTTTACACCCCAGTCTCCAACCTCTGCTTTCTGTTTCAGTCCTTCTGCACCCCAATCTTTAACCTCTTCTCTCTGGCACAGTCCTTCTGCTCCTCAGTCTCCAAACTCAACTCTCTGCAACAGTTTTTTTTGCACCCAAGTCTCCAAAACCTGCTACCTGAAACAGTCCTTCTACAGCTCAGTCTCCAACCTCTGCTATCTGCAACAATCTTTCTGCACCCCAGTCTCCAGCCTTTGCTATCTGTAACAATCCTTCTGCACCTCAGTCTCATACCTCTGCATTCTGCAATGGTCCTTCTACACCTCAGTCTGCAAACTCTACTCTCTGTAACATTCCTTCTGCACCTCAGTCTTCCACCTCTGATCTCTGTAAGATCCTTCTGCAACCCAGTCTCCAAACTCTGCCTTCTGCAAAGATCCTTCTGCACCCAAGTTTCCAAACTCTGCTCTCTGTAACAGTCCTGTTGCACCTCAGTCTTCAAACTCTTCTCTGTGTAAGATGCTTCTGCAAACGTGTCTCCAAACTATGCTCCTTGTAACAGTCCTTCTGCACCCCAGTCTCCAAACTCTGCTCTCAGCAACAGTCCTTCTAAACCCCAGTCTCCAACCTCTGCTCTCTTCAACAGTCCTTCTGCACCACAGTCTACAACATCTGTTCTCTGAAACAATCCTTCTTAACCTCAGTTTCTAAACACTAATCTCTGCAATGGTGCTTCTGCACCCCAGTCACAAACCTCTGCTCTCTGTCAAAATCCTTCTGCACCTCAGTTTCCAACCTCTGCTCTCTGCAACGATCCTTCTGCACCCAGTCTCCAACATCTGCTCTCTGCAACAGTCATTCTTTACCTCAGTCTGAAAACTCTTCTCTCTGCAACAACCCTTGTGCACCCCATTATCAAAACCAAGCTTTCTGTAACAGTAATTATGCACCTCAGTCTCCAACCTCTGCTCAATGTAACCTTTTTTCTGCACCCACGTATCCAAACTCTGCTCTCTGTAAGATGCTTCTGCAACCCAGTTTCCAATTCTGCTCTCTGTAACATTCCTTCTGGTCCCCAGTCTCCAAACTCTGCTCTCTGTAACAGTCCTTCTGCTACCCAGTCTCCAACCTCCGCTCTCTTTAACAGTCCTTCTGTACTGCAGTCTTTAACCTCTGCTCTCTGTAACAGTTCTTCTGTACCACAGTCTTTAAACTCTGCTCTCTGCAACGATCCTTCTGCACCTCATTCTCCAACATCTGGTGTCTGCAAGAGTCCTTCAGCACCGAAGTCTCCAACCTCTGCATTCTGCAACAATCCTTCAGCACCACAGTCTCCAACTTCTGCTCTCTTCAACAGTTCTTCTGCACCCCAGTCTCCAACATCTACTCTCTGAAACAGTTCTTCTCCACCCCAGTCTCCAACCTCTTCTCTCTCTAACACTCCTTCTGTACTGCAGTCTCCAAACTCTGCTCTCTATAATGGTCCTTCTGCACCCCAGTCTCCAACTTCTGCTTTCTGTATCAGTCCTTCTGCACCCCAGTCTCCAACCTCTGCTGTCTGTAACAGTCCTTATGCACCTCAGTCTCCAACTTCTGCTCTCTGCAACAGTCCTCCTGCACCCAAGTCTCCAAACTCTGCTCTCAATAACAATCTTTCAGTACCTCAGTCTTCAACCTCTACTCTCTGTTACAGTCCTTCAGAATCTCCGTCTCCAACCTCTGCTCTCTGCAAAAGTCCTTCTGCACCACTGTCTCAAAATTTGGTCACTGCAACATACCTTCTTCACCTCAGTTCCCAAACTCTGATCTCTGCAATGGTCATTTTTAACCCCTGTCTCCAACCTATGCTCTCTGTAACAATCCTACTGCACCCCAGTCTCCAACATTTGCTCTGTGCAACGATCCATCTGCACCCCAGTCTCCAACATCTGCTCTCTGCAACAATCCTTCTTCACCTCAGTCTGAAAACTCTGCTCTCTGGAACGATCCTTCTGCATCCCAGTCTCTAAATTCTGCTTTCTGTAACAGTACTTCTGCACCTCAGTCACCAATCTATGCTCTCTGTAACAGTCCTTCTGCACCCAAGTCTCCAAACTCTGCTTTCTGTCACGGTCCATCTGCACCCCAGTCTCCAACCTCTGCTCTCTGTAAAAATCCTTTTGCACCCCAGTCTCCAACCTCTGCTCTTTGCAACAATCCTTTTACACCCCAGTCTCCAAACTCTGCTCTTTGAAAAAGTCCTTCTGCACCTCAGTCTCCAACATCTGCTCTCTACAACAGTCCTTCTGCACCTCAGTCTGAAAACTCTGCTCTCTGCAACAGTCCTTCTGCACCCCAGTCTCCAACCTCTGCTTTCTGTATCAGTCCTTCTGCAACCAAGTCTCCAACCTCTGCTCTCTGTAACAGTCCTTCTGCACCACAGTCTCCAACATCTACTCTCTGCAACAGTCCTTCTGCACCCCAGTCTCCAACCTCTGCTTTCTGTATCAGTCCTTCTGCTACCAAGTCTCCAAACTCTGCTCTCTGTAACAGTCCTTCTGCACCTCACACTGCAACCTCTGCTCTCTGCAACAGTCCTTCTGCACCCCAGTCTTCAACCTCTGCTTTCTGCAACAATCCTTCCTCACCCCAGTCTCTGAAATCTGCTCTCTGCAACAGTACTTTTCAATCGAAGTCTCCAAACTCTGTTCTCTGTAACAGTCCTTCTGCACCTCAGACTCCAACCTCTGCTCTCTGTAACAGTCCTTCTGTGCCCCAATCTTAAACCTCTGCTCTCTGCAACAGTCCTTCTGGACCTCAGTGTCCAAACTCTGCTCTCTGTAAGATTCTTCTGAAACCCAGTCTACAAGCTATGCTTTCTGCAATGGTCCTTCAGAAGCAAACTCTCCAACCTGTTTTCTAAAACATTTATTCTGCACTCAAGTCTCCAACCTCTACTCTCTGTAACAGTCCTTCTGTACCACAGTCTCCAACCTCTCTTCTCTGTAAAGGTCCTTGTGCACCCAATCTCCAACCTCTGGTTTCTGTATCAAATCTTCTGCAACCCAGTCTTAAAACTCTGCTTTCTGTATCCAGTGTTCTGCACAACAGGCTTCAACGTGTGCTCTCTGTAACAGTCCTTCTGCACCCCACTCTCCTACCTCTGTTCTCTAGAAAAGTCCATCTATACCCCAGTCTCCATAATCTACTCTGTTCAAAGATCTTTCTGCACCCCAGTCTCCAAAGTCTGCTCTCTGCAAAATTTCTTCTGCACCCCAGTCTCCAAACTTTCCTCTCTGTAACATTCCTTCTACATCCCAGTATCCATGTTTGCTCTCTGCAATGGTCTCTCTGCAGCCCAGTCTTCAACCTTGTTCTCTACAACAGTTTTTCTGTACCGCAGTCTTAAAACTCTGTTCTCCATTAGGGTCCTTCTGCACCCCAGTCTCCAACCTCTGCTTTCTGTATAAGTCTTTCTTCACCACAGTCTCCAAACTCTGCTTTCTTTAAGAGTCCTTCTGCACCTCACTCTGCAACCTCTGCTCTCTGCACCAGTCCTTCTGCAACCCAGTCGTCAACCTCTTTTCTCTGCAACAGTCCTTCCTCACCCCAGTCTCCAAAATATGCTCTCTGTAACAGTCCTTTTCCACCGCAGTCTCCAACCTCTGCTCTCTGTAACAGTCCTTCTATACTGCAGTCTCCAACCTCTGCTCTCTGTAATGGTCCTTCTGCACCCCAGTCTTAAAACTCTGCTTTCTTTATAAGTCCTTCTGTACCCCAGTTTCTAAACTCTGCTCTCTTTAACAGTCTTTCTGCACCTCAGACTACAAAGTCTGCTCTCTGTAACAGTCCTTCTGTACCTCAGACTTTAAGCTCTGTTCTTTAGAACAGTCCTTCTATACCCCAGTCTCCATAATCTGCTCTCTGCAACGATACTTCTGCACCCCAGTCTCCAACGTCTATTCTGCAACAGTCTTTCTACAACCCAGTCTTCAAATTCTGCTCTCTGTAAGATTATTCTGTACCCCAGTTTCCAACATCTGCTCTCTGTAACATTCCTTCTGCACCCCTGTCTCCAACCTCTGCTCTCTGCAATGGTCCCTCTGCATCCCAGTCTCCAACCTGGTTCTCAAAAACACTTCTTCAGTACCGCAGTCTTCAACCTTTGTTCTCTGTAAGGGTCCTTCTTCACCCCAGTCTCCAACTTCTGCTTTCTGTATCAGTCCTTCTGCACCACTTTCTCCAAACTCTGCTCTCTGTAACAGTCCTTCTGCACCTCACTCTGCAATCTCTGCTCTCTGCAACAGTTCTTCTCCACCCCAGTCTCCAACATTTGCCCTTCCTAACAGTCCTTCTGTACTGCAGTCTCCAACCACTGCTCTCTGCAATGGTCCCTCTGCACCCAAGTCTCCATCCTTGATCTCACCAACAGTTCTTCTGTACCGCAGTCTTCAACCTCTGTTCTCTGTGAGGGTCCTTCTCCAACCCAGTTTCTAACCTCTGCTCTCTGTAACGGTCCTTCTGCACCGGAGTCTCCAAACTCTGTGTTATATATCAGTAATTCTGCACCCCATTCTCCAACCTCTTCTCTCTGTAACAGTCCTTCTGTACCTCAGACTCCAAGCTCGGTTCTCTACAACAGTCCTACTGCACCCCAATCTCCAACCTCTTCACTCTGCAACAGTCCTTATGCACCTCAGTGTCCAAACTCTGCTCTCTGTAAGATCCTTCTGAAACCCAGTCTCCAAACTCTGCTTTCTGCAATGGTCCTTCTGCACCCCAGTCTTCAAATTCTGATCGCTACAATAGTTATTCTGCACCCCAGTATAAAACCTCTGCTCTCTGTAATAGTTGTTCTGTAGTGCAGTCTCTAAAATCTGTTCTCTTTAATGGTCCTTCTGCACCACATTCTCCAACCTCTGTTTTCTGTATCAGTCCTTTTGCACCACATTCTCAAAACTCTGCTGTCTGTATCAGGCTTTCTGCACCTCAGTCAGCAACCTCTGCTCACTGCAATAGTCCATATGCACCCCAGTCTCTAATTTCTGCTCTCTGCAACATTCCTTCTGCACCTCAGTCTCCAAAATCTACTGTCTGCAAAAGTTTTTCTCAAACCAAGTCTCGAAACTCTGCTCTCTGCAACAGTCCTTCTACACCCCAGTCTTCAACCTCTGCTTGCTGTATCAGTCCTTCTGCACCAGAGTCTCCAAACTCTGCTCTCTGTAACAGTCCTTCTGAACAACACTCTGCAACTTCTGCTCTCTGCAACAATCCCTCTGCACCCAAGTCTTCAACCTCTGCTCTCTGTAACACTCCTTCTGTACTGCATTCTCCAACCTCTGCTCTCTGTAACAGTCCTTCTACACCCGAGTTTCAAACTTTGCGTTATGTGTCAGTCATTGTACACACCAGTCTCTAAACTCTGCTCTCTGTAAAAGTCCTACTGCACCTCAGAATCCAACCTCTGTTCTCTTCAAAAGTACTTCTGTGTCCCAATCTCCAACCTCTGCTCCCTGCAACAGTCGTTCTACACCTCAGTGTCCAAACTCTGCTCTCTGTAGGATCCTTCTGAAACCCAGTCTCCAACCTCTGATTTCTGCAATATGGTCCTTCTGCACCTCAGACTCCAACCTCTGTTCTCTACAATAGTCCTTCTGCACCCCAGTCTCCAACAACTGCTCTCTGTAACAGGCCTTCTGCAACCCAGTCTTGAAACTCTGCTCTCCTTATCAATCCTTCTGCACCCCACTCGCAAACCTCTGGTCTTTCTAAGAGTCCTTCTGCATCTCAGTCTCCTACATCTGCTCTCTCCAACAGTCCTTCAGCACCCCAGATTCCAACTTCTGGTTTCTGCAACAGTCCTTCTACACCCCAGTCTCCAACCTCTGGTGTGTGCAACCGTCCTTCTGCACCCCAGTCTCCAAAATCTTCTCTCTGTAATAATCTTTCTGTGCCTAAGTCTCCAACATCTACTCTCTGTAACAGTCCCTCTGCACCTCACTCTCCAACAACTGCTCTCTGTAAGTACCTTCTGCAACCCAGACTCCAAACAGTGCCCTCTGTAACAGTCCTTCTGCACACCTTCTTCGAACTCTCCTCTCCATAACAAGCCTTCTGCCCCCCAGTCTCTAAAGTCTGTTCCCTATAACAATCCTACTTCACCACAGTCTCCAAAATCTGCTCTCTGTAACAGTCCTGCTGAACCTCAGTCTACAATCTCTGCTCTCTGTAAGATCCTTCTGTAACCTTGTCTAAAAACTCTGCTCTCTGTAACAGTTCTTCTGCACCTCAGTCTCAAAACTCTGTTCTTTGCAACACTCCTTCTGCACTCCAGTCGCCACCCTCTACTCTCTGTAACAGTTCTTTTGTACCTCAGTCTTCAAACTCTTCCCTCTGTAACGGTCGTTCCGCACCCCAGTCTCCAACCTCTGCTATCTGTATCAGTCCTTCTGCACCCCAGTCTAAAACCTCTGCTCTCTGTAACAGTCCTTCTGAACCTCATATCCAAACTCTGCAACAGTCCTTAATGCCCCATTCTCCAACCTCTGCTGTTTGCAAAATTCCTTCTTCACCCCAGACTGCAACGTGTGCTATGTGTAACAGTCCTTCTGCAGCCAAGTCTCCACCTCTGCTCTCGGCAATGATCCTTCTGTACCTAAGCCTTAAAACTCTGCTCTCTGCAACAGTCCTTCTGCACCCCAGTCTCCAAAATCTGTTCTGTGTAACAGTCCTTCTTCACCTCAGTCTTCAAACTCTGCTCTCTACAAGAGTCCTTCTGCACCCCAGTCTCCAACATCTGCTTTCTAAACAGTCCTTCTGCACTTCAGTCTCCAAAATCTGCTCTCTGCATAAGTCTTTCTAAACCCGAGTGTCCAAACTCTTCTCTCTGCAATGATCCTTCTGCACCCCAGTCTCCAACCTCTGCTCTCTGAAAGATCCTTCTCACCCCAGTTTCCAAACTCTGCTCTCTGTAATATTCCTTCTCCACACCAGTCTCCAACCTCTGCTTTCTGCAACGGTGGTGCTGCACCCCAGTCTTCAACCTCTGTACTCTGCAATACTCCTTATGCTCCCCAGTCTCCAAATTCTGCTCTCTGTAACAGTCCTTCTGTACCACAGTCTCCAAACTCTGCTCTCTGTAAAGGTCCTTTTGTACGCCAGTCTCCAACCTCTGCTTTCTTTGTCCCTCCATCTAAGCCTCAGTCTCCAACCTCTGTTCTCTGCAAAAGTCCTTCTGAAACGCATTCTCAAACTTCTGCTCTCTGCAAAGTCCTTCTGAACAACAGTATCCAACATCTGCTCTCTGAAAAGTCCTTTTGTACCCTAGTCTCCAAACTCTGCTCTCTGCAACAGTCATTCTGTTCTGCAGTCTCCAACTTCTGCTCTCTGCAACAATCCTACTGCACCCCAGACTTCAACATCTGCTCTCAGTAACAGTCCTTATGCACCTCAGTCTCCAAACTCTACTCTATGTAATATCCTTGTGCAACACAGTCTCCAAAATTTGCTCCCTGTAACAGTCCTTCTGCACCTCAGTCTCAAACCTCTGCTCTCTGTAACAGTCGATCTACTCCTTAGTCTGAAACCTTTTCTCTTTACATGATTCATCTGAACCCCAGTCTCCAACGACTGCTCTCTGTAACAGTCCTCCTGCACCTCAGTCTCCGAACTCTGCTCTCTGTAAGATCCTTCTGCCACCCAGTCTCTTAACTTTGCTTTCTATAACAGTCCTTCTGCACCCCAGTCTTCAACCTCTGCTCTATTTAACAGGCCTTCTGCACCCCAGTCTTCAAATTCTTCTCTCTGAACAGGCCTTCTGCAACCCAGTCTCCAAACTTTTCTCTCTTCAATAATACTTCTACAACTCAGTCGCCAACATCTGCTCTCTGTATTATCCTTCTTCAACCCTGTCTCCCAACTCTGCCCTCTCTAACAGTCCTTCTGCACACCTTCTCCCAATTCTCCTCTCCGTAACAGGCCTTCTGCACCCCAGACTCCAAATTCTGTTCTCTATAACAAGATTTCTGCACCCCATTCTCCAACCACTGCTCTCTGCAACAGTCCCTCTGTGCCCCAGTCTCGAACCTGTGGTCTCTGCAACAGTGCATCTGCACCTCAGTCTTAAAATGCTGTTCTCTGCTACGATCCTTTTTCACCTCAGTCTTCAACCTCTACTCTCTGTAACAGTCCTTCTGCACCTTGATCCCCAACATATGCTCTCTGTTAGATCTTTCTTCAACCCAGTCTCCAAACTCTGTGATCTGTAACAGTCTTCATGGAGCCCTTCTCCAAACTCTGCTCTCCGTAACAAGCCTTCTGCACCCCAGTCTCTAATCTTTGCTCTCTGTAACAGTCTTTTTGCACCTCAGTCTCCAACCTCTCCTCTCTGAAACGATCCTTCTGCACCCCAGTCTTCAACATCTCCTCTCCTCAACAAACCTTCCGCACCTCAGTCTCCAAATTCTGCTCTTAGAAACAGTCCTTCTTCACCCAAGTCTCCAGGCTCTGCTCTCTGCAACAGTCCTTCTACATCCCAGTCTTCAACCTCTGCTCTGTGTAACAGTTCTTCTGCACCCCAGTCTCCAACCTCTGCTCTCTGTAACAATCTTTCTGCACCACAGTCTCCAACCTCTGCTCTCTGTAACAGTCCTTCTGCACCATATTCTCAAACCTCTGCTCTCCGTTACAATCTTTTTATACCGCAGTCTCCAACCTCTGCTCTCTGTAACGGTCCCTCTGTACCCCAATTTCCAACCTCTGCTTTCTCTAACAGTCTTTCTGCACCTCAGTCACTAAACTCTGCTCTCTCTAACAGTCCTGCTGCAATTCAGTCTCCAACCTCTTTTCTCTTTTACAGTCCTTCTGCACCTCAGTCTGAAACTTCTGCTCTCTGCACGATCATTTAGCACCCCAGTCTCTAATCACTGCTCTCTGTAACATTTGTCCTGCACCACAGTCACCAACCAATGCTCTCTGTAAGGTCCTTCTTAAACCCAGCCTCAAAACTCTGCTCTCTATACCAGTCCTTCTGCAACCCAGTCTCCAACCTCTGCTCTCTGTAGCAGGCCTTATGCACCCCAGACTCCAAACTCTGCTCTCTGAAACAATCCTTCTGCACGCCAGTCTGCAAACTCTGTTCTCTGTAATGCTCCTTCTGCACCCCAGTCTCATACCTATGCTTTCTGTATCATAATTTTTCACCCTAGTTTCCAATGTCTGCTCTGTGTAACAATCCTTCTGCATCTCAGTCTCCAACCTCTGCTCTCTGAAACCGTCCTTCTATACCCCAGTCTCCAACCTCTTCTTTCTGCAACATTCCTTCTGACCACAGTCTACAAACTGTGCTCTCTGTAACAGTCCTTCTGCACCACAGTCTCCCACCTCTTCTCTCTGTAACAATCCTTCTGCAGCCCAGTCTCCACCTCTGCTCTCTTCAACGATTCTTCTGCAATTCAGTCTCCAACTTCTGCTCTCTTCAACAATCCTAATAAACCCCAGACTCCAGCTCTGCTATCTGTAACTATTAATCTGCACCTCAGTCTCAAACCTCTGCTCTCTGCAACTGTCCTTCTGCACCCCTTTCTCCAACCTCTGCTCTCTGCAACAATCCTTATGCACCCCAGTCTCCAACATCTGCTCTCTGCAACAGTCCTTCTGCTCCCCAGTCTCCAAAGTCTCCTCTCCTTAACACTCCTTCTGCACCCTAGTCTTTAACATCTGTTCTCTGTAAGGTCCTTCTGCACCTCAGTTTTCAAACTCTGCTCTCTGTAACATTCTTCTCCAACCCAGTCTAAAACCCCTGCTTTCCTGAATGGTCCTGCTGCAACCCAGTCTACAACATTTGTTTTCTGCAACAGTCCTTGTACTGTCCAGTCTCAAACCTCTGCTCTCTATAACAGTCCTTCTGTACTGCAGTCTCAAACCTCTGCTCTCTCTAACGGTCCTTCTGCACCCCAGTCTTAAAACTCTGCTTTCTGTATAAGTCTTCTGAACCACGGATTCCAACCTCTGCTTTCTGTAAAAGTCCTTCTGCACCTTTGTCTCAAATCTCGGAACTCTGCAACCTTACTTCTGCACCCCATTCTCTAACCTCTGCTCACTCTAACAGTCTTTCTGCACCCCATTCTCTAACCTCTGCTCTCTGAAACAGTCCTTCTGTACCTCAGTCTGAAAAATCTGCTCTCTGCAACAATCCCTCTACACCCCAGGCTCCAACGTCTGCTCTTTGTAACAGTTTTTCTGTACCTCTGTCTCCTACCTCTGCTCTCTGTAAGACCCTTCTGAAACCCAGTCTGAAAACTCTGCTCTCTGTAACAGTCCTTCTGCACCCCATTCTCCAAACTCTGCTCTCTGTAAGAGGCATTCTGCACCCCAGTCTCCAAACTCTACTCTCTGCAACTATAATTCTGCACCCCAGTCTCCTACCTCTTCTCTCTAAAACAGTCCTTCTGCACCCCAGTCTCCTACCTCTGCTCTCTGTAAGATTCTTCTGCACACCAGTCTCCAACCCCTGCTCGCTGTAACAGTCCTCCTGGAACCTATCTCCAAACTCTGCTCTCTGCAATGGTCCTTCTGCACCCCAGTCTCCGAACTCTGTTTTCTGCAACAGTTCTTCAACACCCAAGTCTCCAAATTCTCCTCTCTGTAACAGTCCTTCTGTACCAGAGTCTCCAACTTCTGCTCTCTGTAACGGTCCTTCTGGCCCCCAGTCTCCAATATCTTCTTTCTTTGTCAGTCCTTCTGCAACCCAGTATCCAACCTCTGCTCTCTGTAAAAGTCCTTCTGCACCTCAGTCTCCAACCTCTGCTTTCAGCATCAGTCCTTCTGAACCCCAGTCTCCAAACTCTGCTCTCTGCAACATTCCTTATGCACCCCAGTATCAAACCAATGCTCTCTGTGTAAGTCCGTCTGCACCCCAATCTCCAACCTCTGCTCTTTGTAATGATCATTCTGCAACCTAGTCTTAAACATCCACTCTCTGTAACAGTCCTTCTGCACCGCAGTCTCCAAACTCTTTTCTCTGTAAGATCGTTCTGAAAACCAGTCTCTAATGTCTGCTATCTGTAACTGTCCTTCTGCACCCCAGTCTTTAACCTCTGCTTTCTGCAACAGTCCTTCTCCCCCTCAAACTCCATACTCTGCTTCCTGCAACAGTCCTTCTGCACCCAAGTCTCCAACCTCTGCTCTCACAACATTCCTTCTGCACCCCAGTCTCCAAACTGTGCTCTCTGTAAAAGTCTTTGTGCACCCCAGTCTCCAAACTCTGATCTCTGTAACGATCCTTCTGCACCTCAGTCTAGAACCTCTGCTCTATGCAACGATTCTTCTACACCTCAGTCTCCATCCTCTGCTCTCTGCAACGATCCGTCTGCACCCCAGTCTCAAACCTCTGCTCTCTGCAAATGTTTTTGTGAACCCCAGTCTCCAACATCTACTTTGTACAACAGTTCTTCTGAACCTCAGTCTGAAAACTGCGCTCTCTGTAATCCTCCATCTGCAACCCAGTCTCCAAACTCTGCTCTCTGTAATAGTCCTTCTGTACCTCAATATTCAATCTCTGCTATATGCAAAAATCCTTCTGTGCACAAGTCTCTAACATCTGCTCTCTTAAACAGTCCTTCTACAACCCAGTTTCGAACCTCTGCTCTCTGAAAAGATTCTTCTGCACCTTAGTCTCCAACGTCTACTCTCTGCTACACTCCTTCTGGACCCCAATTTCCAAACTCTACTCTCTGCAACAGTCCTTCTACATTACAGTCTAAAACTTCTGCTCTCTGCAACAGTCCTTCTGCACGCCAATCTGCTACATCTACTCTCAGCAACAGTATTTCTGAACCTCAGTCTCCAACCTCTGCTTTCTGCAACAGTCCTTCTGCAAACAAATCTCCAACCTCTGCTCTCCGCAACATTCCTTCTGTACCCAAGTCTCCAACCTGTGCTTTCTGTAAAAGTCCTTCTGCACCCCAGTCTCCAAACACTGCTCTCTGTAACAATCCTTCTGCACCCCAGTCTCAAACCTCTGCTCTCTGCAACGATCCTTCTGCACCTCAGTCTCCAACATCTGCTCTCTGCAACGATCCTTCTGCAACCCAGTCTCAAACCTCTGCTAGCTGCAACAGTCCTTGTGAACCCAAGTCTCCAACATCTGCTTTCTGCAACAGTTCTTCTATACCTCAGTCTGAAAACTCTGCTCTCTGCAATAATCCATCTGCACCCAAGTCTCCAACATTTGCTCTCTGCAAAAAGTCCTTCTACATTCTAGTCTCCATACTCTGCTCACCTAAACGATCCTTCTGCAAAACAGGCTCCAACATCTGTTTCCTAAATCAGTCCTTCTGCAACTCAGTCTGGAACCTCTGGTCTCAGCAATAGTCCTTCTTCACCCCACTCTCCATTTTCTGCTCTCTGCAGCAGTCCTTTTGCACTCCAGTCTCCAACATCTGCTCTCTTCAACAGTCATTCTCAACCCCAGTCTCCAATCTCTGCTATCTGTAACAGTTCTTCTGTACTGCATTCTCCAACCTCTGCTCTCTCTAAGGGTACTTCTGCACCTGAGTCTCGAAACTATGCTTTCTGTATCAGTCCTTCTGCACCCCAATCTCCAACCTCTGCTCTATGTAACTGTACTTCTACACCTTAGTCTCCAAGTCTACTCTCTGCTACAGTCCTTCTGGACCTTAATCTCCAACGTCTACTCTCTGCAACAGTCCTTCTACATCTTAGTCTAAAACCTCTCCTCTCTGCAACAGTCCTTCTGCACCTAAGACTCCAACCTCTTCTCTCTGCAACTGTCCTTCTGCACCTCAGTCTCCAACCTCCACTCTCTGTAACAGTGCTTTTAGAAATCAGTCTCCAACCTCTGCTCTCTGTAAGATTCTTCTGCAACCCAGTCTCCAAACTCTGCGCTTTGTAACAGTCCTTCATCACACCAGTCTCCAAATTCTGCTCTCTGTAACAGTACTTCTGTACCTGAGTCTCCAACCTCTGCTCTTTGTAACGGTCCTTCTTCACCCCAGACTCCAACATCTGCTTTCTCTCTCAGTCCTTTTGCACCCCAGTCTCCAACTTCTGCTCAATGTAACAGTCTTTCTTCACCTCAGTCTCCAACCTCTGCTTTCTGCAACAGTCCTTCTCCACCCAAGATACTGCTCTCTACAACATTCCTTCTGCACCCCAGTCTCCAATCTCTGCTCTCTGTAACAGTCCTTCTGTACTGGATTCTCCAATCTCTGCTCTCTGTAAGGGGCCTGCTGCTCCCCAGTCTCCAACATCTGCTTTCTCTATCAGTCCTTCTGCACCCCAGTTTCTAAGCTCTGCTCTATATAACAGTTCTACTGTACCAGATTCTCCAACCTCTGCTCTCTGTGACGGTCCTTCTGCACCATGGTCTCCAACATCTGCTTTCTCTATCAGTCCTTCTGCACCTCAGTCTCCAACCGCTGCTTTGTGCAACAGTCCTTCTGCACCCAAGTTTCCAACCTCTGCTCTCTGCAACATTCCTTCTGCATGCCAGTCTCCAAACTCTGTTCTTTGTAATGATCCTTCTGCACCCCAGTATCAAACCTCTGCTCTCCACAACGATTCTTATGCACCTCAGTCTCCAAGCTCTGCTGTCTTCAATGATCCTTTGGAACCAAAGTCTCAAACCTCTGCTTGCTGCAACAGTCCTTGGGAACCCCAGTCTCCAACATCTGCTCTCTGCAACAGTTCTTCTGTACCTCAGTCTTCAATCTCTGCTCTATGTAAAAGTCCTTCTGCACCCAAGCCTCCAACATCTCCTCTCTGAAACAGTACTTAGATACCCCAGTCTTCAACCTATGCTCTCTGCAACAGTCCTTCTACACCCCAGTCTCCATACACCGCTCGCCCCAACGATCCTTCTGCAACCCAGTCTCCAAACTCTGCTCTCTGCAGCAGTCCTTCTACACTCCAGTCTTCATTCTCTGCTCGCCCCAATGATACTTCTGCACCCCAGTCTCTAACATCTGTTCTCTACATCAGTTCTTCTGCACCCCAGTCTCCAACCTCTGCTCTCTGTAACGGTCCTTCTGTACCGCAGTATGCAACCTCTCTTCTCCGTTAGAGTCCTTATGCACCCCAGTACACAACATCTGCTTTCAGTATCAGTAGTTTTGCTCCACAGTCTCCAAACTCTGCCCTTTGTAACAGTCTTTCTGCAACTCAGTCTGCAATGTCTGCTCTCTGCAACAGACCTTCTGCACCACAGTCTCCATCCTCTGCTCTCTGCAACAGTCCTTTTGCACCCCAGTCTCCAACATCTGCTCTCTGCAACAGTCATTCTCCACCCCAGTCTTCAAACTCTGCTCTCTGTAATAGTCCTTCTGTATTGCATTTTCCAAATTCTGCTCTCTGTAAGGGTACTTTTGCACCCGAGTCTCCAATCTCCGCTTTCTGTATCAGTCCTTCTGAACCCCAGTCTCCAACCTGTGCTCTGTGTAACTGTCCTTCTGCACCTTAATCTTCAACCTCTACTCTCTGCAACAGTCTTTCTACACCCAGTGTAAAACCTCTGCTCTCTGCAACAGTCCTTATGCATCCCAGTCTCCATTCTCTACTCTCTGCAACAGTCATTTTGCACCCCAGTCTCCAACATCTGCTCTCTTGAACAGTCATTCTCCACCCCAGTCTCCAACCTCTACTCTCTGTAACAGTCCATCTGTACTGCATTCTCCAAACTCTGCTCTCGGTAAGGGTACTTCTGCACCCGAGTCTCCAACCTCTGCTTTCTGTTTCAGTCTTTCTGCACCCCAGTCTCCAAACTATGCTCTGTGTAACTGTACTTCTGCACCTTATTCTCCAACCTCGGCTCTCTGCTACACTCCTTCTGGACCCCAATTTCCAAACTCTACTCTCTGCAACATTCCTTCTACATTGCAGTCTAAAAACTCTGCTCTCTGCAACATTCCTTCTGCACGCCAATCTACAACCTTACTCTCAGCAACAGTCATTCTGAACCTCAGTCTCCAACCTCTGCACTCTGCAACATTCCTTCTGCACCCCAGTATCAAACCATTGCTCTCTGTAAAAGTCCGTCTGCACCCCAGTCTCCAACCTCTGCCCTCCTTAACGATTCTTCTGCACCTCAGTCTCCCACCTCCGCTCTCTGTAACAGTCCTTCTGAACCTCAGTCTCCAAACTCTTTTCTCTGTAAGATCCTTCTGAAACTCAGTCTCCAACGTGTCCTCTCTATATCAGTCCTTCTGAAACCCAGTCTTTAACCTCTGCTCTCTGCAACAGTCTTTCTGCACCTCAGTCTCCAACCTCTACTTTCTGCAACAGTCCTTCTGCAAACAATTCTCCAACCTTTGCTCTCCGCAACATTCCTTCTGCACCCACGTCTCCAAATTGTGCTCTCTGTAAAAGTACTTCTGCACCCCAGTCTCCAAACTCTGGTCTCTGTAACGATTCTTATGCACCCCAGTCTCGAACCTCCGCTCTCTGCAAGGATCCTTCTGCACCTCAGTCTTCAACCTCTGCTCTCTGCAATGATTCTTCTGCACCCCAGTCTCAAACCTCTGCTACCTGCAACAGTCCTTGTGAACCCAAGTCTAAAACATCTGTTTCCTGCAACAGTTGTAATGTACCTCAGTCTGAAAACTCTGCTCTCTGCAATAATCCATCTGCACCCCAGTCTCCAATTTCTGCTCTCTGTAACAGTCCTTCTGTACCTCAGTCTCCAATCACTGCTCTATGAAACAGTCCTTCTGCACCCAAGTCTCCAACATCTGCTCTCTGAAAAAGTCCATCTACACCCTGGTCTCCATACTCTGCTTGCCTAAACGATCCTTCTGCACAACAGGCTCCAACATCTGTTCCCTACATGAGTCCATCTGCAACTCAGTCTGCAACCTCTGCTCTCTACCACAGTCCTTCTTCACCCCACTCTCCATCTTCTGCTCTCTTCAGCAGTCCTTTTGCACCCCAGTCTCCAACATCTGCTCTCTTCAACAGTCATTCTCAACCCCAGTCTCCAATCTCTGCTCTCTGTAACAGGTCTTCTGTACTGCTTTCTCCAACCTCTGCTCTCTCTAAGGGTACTTCTGCATCTGAGTCTCGAACCTCTGCTTTCTGTATCAGTCCTTCTGCACCCCAATCTCCAACCTCTGCTCTGTGTAACTGTACTTCTGCACCTTAGTCTTCAAGTCTGCTCTCTGCTATAGTCCTTCTGGACCCCAATCACCTACGTCTACTCTCTGCAACAGTCCTTCTACATCCCAGTCTGCAACCTCTTCTCTCTGCAAGTGTTCTTCTGCACCTCAGTCTTCAACCTCTGCTCTCTGTAAGATTCTTCTGCAACTTAGTCTCCAAACTCTGCTCTCCTAACAGTCCTTCATTACCCCAGTCTCCAAACGCTGCTCTCTGTAACAGACCTTCTGCACCCCAGTCTCCAAACTATGCTCTCTGTGTCAGTCCATCTGCACCCCAGTCTCCAACCTCTGCTCTCTGCAATGATCTTTCTGCACCACAGTCTCATACCTGTGCTCGCTGTAACAGTCCTTGTGTAACCCAGTTTACAACATCTGCTCTCTGCAACAGTTCTTGTGTACCTCAGTCTGAAATCTCTGCTCTCTGCAATAATCCTTATGCACGCAGTCTCCAAACTCTGCTCTTAGTAACAGTCCTTCTCTACCTCAGTCTCCAAACTCTGCTCTCTGTAAGACCCTTTGGAAACCCAGTATTCAAACTCTGCTGTCTGTAACAGTCTTTCTGCACCCAGTTTCTAAACTCTGCTCTCAGTAACAGGCCTTCTGTATCCCAGTCTCCAACCTCTGTCTCTGTACGAGGCCTTCAGTATCCCAGTCTCCCACTTCTACTCTCTGCAACGATATTCTGCAACCCAGTCTCCAACCTCTGCTTTCTAAAACAATCCTTTTGCACCCCAGTCTCCAACATCTTCTCTCTGTGAAATCTTTCTGCACACCAGTCTCCCACCTCTGCTTGCTGTAACTGTCCTTCTCTACCGGATTCTCCAAACATTGCCCTCTGTAACGGTCCTTCTGCACCCCAGTCTCCAACCCTTTCTCAATGTAACAGTCTTTCTTCACCTCAGTCTCCAACCTCTGCTTTCTGCAACAGTCGTTCTCCACCTAAGACTCCAAATACTGCTCTCTACAACATTTCTTCTGCACCCCAGTCTCCAACCTGTGCTTTCTGCAACGATCCTTCTGCACCTCATTCTCCAACGTCTGCTCTCTGCAAAGATCCTACGGCACACCAGTCTCCAACCTCTGCTCTCTGCAAAAGTCCTTTTGAACCCCAGTCTCCAACATCTTCTCTCTGCAAAAGTTCTTCTGTACCTCAGTCTGAAAACTCTGCCCTTTGCAATAATGCATCTGCAGCCCAGTCTCCAAACTCTGCTATCTGTAACAGTCCTACTGTACCTCAGTCTCCAATATCTGCTCTATGAAACAGTCCTTCTGCACACAAGTCTCCAACATCTGCTCTCTGAAACAGTACTTCTACACCTCAGACTTTAACCTCTGCTCTCTGCAACAGTCCATCTACACCCCAGTCTCTTTACTTTGCTTGCCCCAACGATCCTTCTGCACCCCAGTCTCCAACGTCTGCTCTCTGCAACAGTCCTTCTGTACCTCAGTCTCCAAACTCATCTCTCTGTAAGACCCTTCTGAAACCCAGTCTGAAAACTCTGCTCTCTGTAAAAGTTCTTCTGCACCCCAGTCTCCAACCTCTTCTCTCTGTAACAGGCCTTGTGCACACCAGTCTCCAAACTCTGCTCTCTGTAAGAGGCCTTCAGCATCGCAGTCTCCAACCTTTACTCTCTGCAAGGATTCTTCTGGACCCCAGTCTCCAACATCTGCTCTCTACAACAGTTTTTCTGCCCCCAGTCACCAACCTCTGCTCTCTCCAAGATCCTTCTGCACACCAATCTACAAATATTGCTCGCTGTAACAGTACTTCTGCAACCCAGTCTCCAAACTGTGCTCTCTGTAACAATAATTCTGAACCTCAGTCTGCAACCTCTGCTCTCTGCAACAGTCCTTCTGCACACCAGTCTCCAACCTGTGGTCTCTGCTAAAGTCCTTCTGCACCACAGTCTTAAAACGCTGTTCTCTGCTACGATCCTTTTGCACCTCAGTCTCCAACCACTACTCTCTGTAACAGTCCTTCTGCACCTGGATCCCCAACATGTGTTCTTTGTTAGATCATTCTTAAACCCAGTCTCCAAACTCTGTGATCTGTAAAAGTCCTGATGGAACCCTTCTCCACACTCTGCTCTCCATAACAGGCCTTCTGCACGCCAGTCTCCAACCTCTGCTCTCTGTAACACTCTTTTTGCACCTCAGTCTCCAACCTCTGCTCTCTGCAACGATCCTTCTGCACCCTAGTCTCCAACGTCTCCTCTCCTAAACAGTCTTTCTGCACCTCAGTCTCCAAATTCTGCTCTCTGCAACATTCCTTCTTCACCCAAGTCTCCAACCTCTACTCTCTGCAACAGTCCTTCTGCACCCGAGTCTTAAACCTCTGCTCTGTTTAACAGTCCTTCTGCACCCCAGTCTCTAACCTCTGCTCTCTGTAACAATCCTTCTGCACCCCAGTCTCCAACCTCTGCTCTCTGTAACAGTCCTTCTGCACTATATACTCCAAACTCTGATCTCTTTTACAGTCTTTCAATACCGCAGTCTCCAACCTCTGCTCTCTGTAATGGTCCCTGTCTACCCCAATTTCCAAAATCTGCTTTATGTAACAGTCCTTCTGCACCCCAGTCTCCAACCTCTGCTCTCTGTAAAAATCCTTCTGCACCTCTGTCTCCACCTCTGCTCTCTGTAAGAGTACTTATAGACAGGAGTCTCCAAACTTTGCTTTATGTATCAGTCCTTCTGTACCCCAATCTCCAACCTGTGCTCTGTGTAACTGTCTCTCTGCACCTTAGTCTCCAAGCCCTGCTCTCTGCTACAGTCGTTCTAGACCCCAGTCTCCAACCTCTGCTCTCTTAAAGAATCCTTCTGCACCCAAGTCTCCAATCTCTGCTCTCTGCAACAGTCTTTCTACACCCCAGTCTTCAACCTCTGCTCTGTGTAACAGTCTTTCTGCACCCCAGTCTCCAACCTCTGCTCTCTGTAACAGTTTTTGTATACCACAGTCTACAACCTCTGCTCTCTGTAACGGTCCCTATGCAGCCCAATTTTCAACCTCTGCTTTCTGTAACATTCTTCTGGACCTCAGTCACCAAACTCTGCTCTCTGTAACCGTCTTTCTGCACCCCAGTCTCAATTCTATGCTCTCTGTAACAGTCCTTCTGCAACTCAGTCTGAAACCGCTGCTCTCTGCACAATCCTTCTGTACTCCAGTCTCAAACCACTGCTCTCTGTAACAGTCGTCCTGCACCTTAGTCACCAACCTCTGCTCTCTGTAAGATCCTTGTGCAACCCAGCCTCAAAACTCTGCTCTCTATAACAGTCCTTCTTCAACCCAGCCTCAAAAGTCTGCTCTCTATAACAGTCCTTCTGCAACCCCGTCTCCAACCTCTGCTCTCTGTAGCAGGCCTTCTGCACCCCACTCTCCAAACTCTCTGAAACACTACTTCTGCACGCCAGTCTCCAACCTCTGCTCTTTTTAAGGTCCTTCTGAACCCCAGGCTCCCACCTCAGCTCTCTGTATCATAATTCTTCATCCCAATCTCCAACGTCTTCTCTGTGTAACAGTCCTTCTTAATCTCAGTCTCCAAACTCTGCTCTCTGCAACAGTCCTTCTGCATCCCAGTCTCCAACCTCTGCTTTCTGCAACATTTTTTCTGCACCCCAATCTTTAACCTGTTCTCTCTGTAACAGTCCTTCTGCACCCCAGTCTCCACCTCTGCTCTCTGCAATGATTCTTCTGCAAATCCGTCTCCAATTTCTGCTGTCTTCAACGATACTTCTGCACCTCACTCTTCAAACTCTGCTCTCTGTAACAGTTTTTCTGCACCTCAGTCTCCAACTTCTCTTCTCTGCAACCGTCCTTCGGCACCCCAGTCTCCAACGACTCCTCTCCTTAACACTCCTTCTGCACCCCAGTCTCCAACCTCTGTTCTCTGTAAGGTCCTTCGGCACCCCAGTTTCCAACCTCTGCTCTCTGTAACAGTCCTTCTGCACCTCAGGCTTCAAACTCTGCAGTCTGTAACAGGCTTACTGCACCCCAGTCTCCAAACTCTGCTCTCTGTAACAGTTCTTCTGCAAGCCAATCTCGAATCTCTGTTCTGTAACAGTCTTTCTGCACCCCAGGCTCCAAACACTTTTCTCTGCAACAATCCTTCTGAAACTCAGTCTCCAACCTTTGCTCTCTGCAACACTCCTTCTGCACCCCAGTCTGCAGATTCTGCTCTCTGTAAGATCCTTTAGCATCCCTTTCTCCAACCCTTCCTCTCTGTAACAGTCCTTCTGCAACCCAGTATCCAACCTCTGCTCTCTCTAAAAGTCTTTCTGCACCTCAGTCTCCAACCTTTGCTCTTTGTAATGGTCCTTCTGCACCTCAGTCTCCAACATCTGCTCTCGGTAACAGTCCTTCTACACCCTAGTCTCCAACATCTGCTCTCTACAGCGGTCCTTCCGCACCAAAGTCTCCAAACTCTGCTCTTTCTAACAGTCCTTCTGTACCGCAGTCTCCAACCTCTTCTCTCTATTATGGTCCTTCTGCACCGCAATTGCCAGTCTCTGCTTTCTGTAACAGTCCTTCTGCACCTCAGATTCCAACCTCTGCTCTCTTTAAAAGTCCTTTTAAGCCTCAGTCTAAAACTTCTGCTGTCTGCAACAATCGTTCTGCACCCCAGTCTTCAAACTGTGCTATCTGAAACAATCCTTCTGCACCCCAGTCTCCAACCTCTGCTCTCTGTAACAGGTATTCTGCACCCCAGTCTCCAACCTCTTCTCTCTGCAACGATCCTTCTTAACCTCACCCCCCAACCTCTGCTCTCTGAAACAGTCCTTCTAAACCGCAGTCTCCAAACTCTGCTCTTTGCAATGATCCTTCTGCATTCCAGTCTCCAACAAATTCTCTCTACAACAGTCCTACTGCACCCCAGTCTCCAACCTCTGGTCTCTGCTACAGTACTTAGCACCCCAGTCCCCAACCTCTGCTCTCTGAAACATTTCTTCTGAACCCAAGTCTCCAACCTGTGCTCTCTGTAACTGTTCTGCTGCACCCACGTCTCCAATCTCTGATCTGATCCTTCTGCACCTCATTCTCTAACATTTGCTCTCGGCAACGATCCTTCTGCACCCCAGTCTCTATCCTCTGCTCTCTGTAAGAATACTTTTGCACCCCAGTCTCCAACCTCTCCTCTCTGTAAACGTCCTTCTGCACTTAAGTCTCCAAGTTCTGTAATCTGTAACAGTCCTTCTGCACCCCAGTCTCAAACCTCTGCAATCAGAAATGATCTTTCTGCACCTCAGTCTCCAACCTCTGCTCTCTTTAATAGTCTTTCTTCACCCAGTCTCCAACATCTGCTCTCTGCAACAATCCGTCTTTTCCCCAGACTCCAACCTCTGCTCTCTGCAATGGTCCTTCTACATCCCAGTTTCCAAAATCTGCTGTCTGTAACAGTCCTTCTGCACCTCAGTCTCCAAACTCTGCTCTCGGAAACAGTCCTTCTGGACCTCTGTCTCCAACCTTTACTCTTAGTAACAGTTCTTCTGCACCCCAATCTCCAAACTCTGCTCTCTGTAACACACTTTCTGCACCCCAGTCTCCACCCTCTACTCTCTGTAAAAGTCCTTCTGCACCTCATCTTCAACCTCTGCTCTCTGTGAGATTCTTCTGTAACCCATTCTCCAAACTCTGCTTTCTGTAACAGTCTTCTGCAACCCAGTCTCAAAACTCTGCTCTCTGTAACAGGCCTTCTGCACCCCAGTCTTCAAACTCTTCTCACTGTAACAGGCCTTCTGCACCCCAGTCTCTAAACTGTGCTCTCTGCAACGATCCATCTGCACCCCAGGCTCCAAACTCTGCTCTCTGTAAGAGTCCTTCTCTACCCCAGGATCCAAATTCTGCTCTCTGAAACAGTCATTCTGCACCTCAGTCTGAAAACTCGGCTCTCTGCAAAAATCTTTTTGAACCTGAGTTTCCAAACTTTGCTCTCTGTAACAGTCTCTCTGAACCTCAGTCTACAAAATGCTCTTTGTAAGATCCTTCTGCAACCCAGTCTCGATATTGTGCTATCTTTAACAGTCCTTCTGCACCCAAGTCTCCAAACTCTGCTCTCTGTAAAAGGCGTTCTTCACCCCAGTCTCCAATCTCTCCTCTCTGTAACAGGCCTTCTGCACCCCAGTCTCCAACCTCTTCTCTCTTCAACGATCCTTCTTCACCTCAGTCTTCAACCTCTGCTCTCTGCAACGGTCCTTCTGCACCCCAGTCTCCAACCTCTGCTCTCTGCAACAGTCTTTCTGCACCCCAGTCTCCAAACTCTGCTTTCTGCTAAAGTACTTCTACACCTCAGTCTCCAACATCTGCTCTCTGTATCAGTCATTTTCCACCCCAGTAACCAAAATCTGCTCTGTGTAACGATCCTTCTGCACCTTAGTTTCCAACCTCTGCACTCTGCAACGATCATTCTGCACCCCAGTATCCAACCTCTGATATCTGTATCAGTCCTTTTGAACCACAGTCTCCAAACTCTGCTCTCTGCAAAAGTCCTTATACACCCATTTCTTCAAACTCTGCTTTCTGCAACATTTCTTCTGCACCCCAGTCTCCAACTTGTGCTCTCTGTAACAGTCCTTCTGCACCCCAGTCTCCAACATCTGCTCTCTGCAACAATCCTTCTTCTACTCAGTCTACAAACTCTGCTCTCTGTAAAAGACCTTTTGTATCACAGTCTCCATCCTCTTCTCTTTGTAACAGTCCATCTGCTCCCCAATTGCCAAACTCTGCGTTCTGAAACAGTCCTTCTGCACCCCAAAACTCTTCTCTCAGCAACGATCTTTCTACACCTCAGTCTCCGAAATCTGCTCTCTGTAGAAGTCCTTCTGCACCTCAGTCTCCATCCTTTGCTCTCTGTAATTGTCCTTCTGCACCCCAGTCTCCAATCTCTGCTCTCTGTAACAATCCTTCTGCACCCCAGTATCCAAAATCTGCTCTCTGCAAAGGTCCTTCTGCACCCCGTCTACAAACTCTGCTCTGTAACAGTCCTTCTGTATGGCAGTCTCCAAGCTCTTCTCTCTATAACGGTCCTTCTACACCCCAATTTACAACCTCTGCTCTCTGTAACAGTTCTTCTAAGCCTCAGTCTGAAACTTCTGCTCTCTGCAACAATCCTTCTAAACAACAGTCTCCAAACTGTGCTATTTGTAACAATCCTTCTGCACCCCAATCTCCAACATCTGCTCTCTGTAACAGGTTTTCTGCAACTCAGTCTCCAAACTCGGCTCTCTGTAAGAGGCCTTCTGCACTCCAGTCTCCAACCTCTGCTCTCTACAACGATCCTTCTGCATCCCAGTCTCCAACGTCTGCTCTCTGTAAGATCTTTCTGAACCCCGTTCTCCAAACTTTGCTCTCTGTAACAGTCATTCTGCACCTCAGTCTACAACCTAATCTCTCTGCAGTGGCCCTTGTGCAACCCAGTATCCAACCTCTGTTTTCTGCAGCTGTCCTTCTGCACCCCAGGCTACAAACTCTGCTCTCTGTAACAGTCCTTCTGCACCCCAGTCTCCAAACTCTCCTTACCGTATCAGTTATTCTGCACTCCAGTCTAAAAACTCTGCTCTCTGTAACAGTCCTTCTGCACCTCAGTCTCCAACCTCTGCTCTCTGCAACAGTTTTTCTGCACCCCAGTCTCTAACCTCTGATCTCTGCAAACGTCTTATTATACCCCAGTCTCCAACATCTGCTCTCTGCAGCAGTTCTTCTACAACCCAGTCTCCAAGCTCTGCTCTCTGCTACAGTCCTTTTGAACCCCAGTCTCCAAACTCTAATCTCTGCAACAGTCCTTCTGCACCCCAGTCTCCAACTTCTGTTCTCTGTAACAATTTTTCTGCACATCAGTCCTCAAACTCTGGTCTCTGCAATCGTCTTTTTGCACACAATTTTCGAATCTCTTCTCTCTGTAACAATCGTTTTGCACCTCAGTCTCCAACCTCTTCTCTCTGCAACGATCCTTTTGCAACCCAGTCTCCAACCTCAGCTCTCTGCAAAAGTCTTTCTGCACCCCAGTCTCCAACATCAGCTCTCTGAAACTGTCCTTCTTCACCTCAGTCTGAAAACTCTGCTCTGTGCAATGATCCTTCTGCACCCAAGTCTACAAACTCTGCTTTCTGTATCAGTCCTTCTTCATCTCACCTCTCAACAATCCTTCTGTACTTCATCTCACCTCTCAACAGTCCTTCTGTACTGCAGTCTCCAAACTCTGCTCTCTGCAACGGTTCTTCTGCACCCCATTCTCCAACCTCTGTTGTCTGCAAGAGTCCTTCAGCACCTCAGTCACCAAAATCTGCTCCCTGCAACAATTCTTCTGCAACTTAGTCTCCGAATTCTGCTCTCTGCAACAGTTCTTCTGCACCCCAGTCTCCAACATCTACTTTCTGTATCAGTCTTGCTGCACCCCAGTCTCCAACCTCTGCTCTCTGTAACAGTCATTCTGTACCTCAGTCTCCAAACTCTGCTCTCTGCAAAAGTCCTTCTCCACCCCAGTCTCCAAAATCTGTTCTCTTTAACAATCCTTCTGTACCTCAGTCTCCAACCTTTACTCTCTGTAACAGTCCTTTTGCATCTCAGTCTCCAAACTCTGCTCTCTGCAACAGTCCTTCAGAACCGCTGTCTCATATTCTTGTCCCTGCATCAATCTTTCTACACCTCCGTCTCCTACCTCTGCTATCTTCAACAGTCCTTCTGCACCTTAGTCTCCAACCTCTGCTCTCTGCAACGAAACTAATTCACCCCAGTCTCCAACATCTGCTCTCTGCAACAGTCCTTCTGCACCTCAGTCTGAAAACTATGCTCTCTGCAACGATCCTTCTGCACCTCAGTTCCCAAACTCTGATCTCTGCAATGGTCCTTCTGAACCCCAGTATCCAAACTCTGCTCTCTGTAACAATCCTTCTGCACCCCAGTCTCCAACATCTGCTTTCTGAAAAAGTCCTTCTGCAACCCAGTCTCTTAACTCTTCACTGTGAAACAGTCATTATCCACCCCAGTCTCCAACATCTGCACTCTGTAACAGTCCTCCTGTAGTGTAGTCTCCAAAATCTGCTCTCTGTAATGGTCCTTCTGCACCCCAGTCTCTAACCTCTGCTTGCTGTATCAGTCCATCTGCACCCCAGTCTCCAACCTCTGCTCTCTGTAACAGTCCTTCTGCACCTCAGTCTCCAAACTTTTCTGTCTGCAACAGTCCTTCTGCAACAAACTCTCAAAACTCTGCTCCGTGAAACAGTCCTTTTGCACCCCTTCTCCAAACTCTGTTCTCTCTATCAGTCGTTCTGCACACCAGTCTCAATACTCTGCTCTCCCCAACAATCCTTCTGCACCCCAGTCTCCTTCCTCGGCTCTCTGCAATAGTCCTTCTCCACCCCAGTGTCCAAACTCTGCTCTCTGTAACAGTCCTCCTGTAGTGCACTCTCAAAAATCTGCTCTATGTAACCGTCCTTCTGCACGCCAGTCTCCAAACTCTGCTCTCTGAAACAGTCCTTCTGCACCTCAGTCTCCAACCTCTGCTCTCTTCAACAGTCCTTCTGCACCTCAATGTGAACCTGTGCTCTCCGCTACAGTCCTTATACACCCCAGTGTCCAGCTTCTGCTCTCTGCAACACACCCTCTGCAACCCAGTCTTCAACCTCTGCTCTCCTTAATAATCCTTCCGCACCTCAGTCTCCAACCTCTGCTCTCTGCAACGATCCTTCTGTAACTCAGACTTCAAAAAACTACTCTCTGTAAATGTACTTCTGAACCCCTTGTCCAAACTCTGCTCTCTGTAACAGGCCTTCTGCACCCCAGTCTCCAAACTCTGTTCTTTATAAAAATCCTTCTGCACCCCAGTAGCAAAATTTTGCTCTCTACAACAATCCTTCTGCAACCTAGTCTCCAATCTCTGCTCTCTGTAACAGGCATTTGCACACAAATCTCCCACCTCTACTCTCTGTAACAGTCCTCTTTCACCTCAGTCTCCAACCTCTGCTCTCTTCAACAGTCCTTTTGCACCTCAGTCTCCAAACTCAGTTATCTGCATCGATTCTTCTGAACCTCAGTCTCGAAACTCTACTCTCTGTTACAGTCCTTCTGCACCCCGGTCTCAAACCTCTGCTGTCTGCAAAGATCTTTCTGCACAACAGTCTCAAAACTCTGCTCTTTGTAACAATTCTTCTGCACCCAGTCTCCAACCTCTGCTCTCTACAAAAGTCTTTCTGCACCCCAGTCTCCAACCTCTTCTCTCTGTAACAGTCCTACTGTACCTCAGTTTCCAAACTCTGCTCTCTGAAAAGTCCTTCTGCACCCCAGTCTCCAACCTCTGCTGCCTGCAAAAGTCCTTCTACACCCCAGTCTCCAACCTCTGCTATCTGCAACAGTCCTTCTGCACCCCAGTCTCCAAACTCTTCTCTCTGTAACAATCCTTCTGTACCTCAGTCTCCAACCTCTACTCTCTGTAACAGTCCTTCTGCATCTTAGTCTTCAAACTCTGCCCTCAGCAATAATCCTTCAGAACCGCTGTCTCAAATTCTTGTCCCTGAAACAGTTTTTCTACACCCCAGTCTCCAACCTCTGCTATCTGCCACAGTCTTTCTGCACCTCAGTCTCCAACATCTGGTCTCTGTAAGATCCTTCTGCAACCCAGTCTGAAAACTCTGCCCTCTGTAACCGTCCTTCTACACCCCTTGTCCAACCTCTTTTCTTGTAACAGTGATTTTGCACACCGGTCTCAAACCTCTGCTCGCTACAACGATTCTTCTGCATCCCAGTCTCCAACCTCTGCTCTTTGGAAAAGTCTTCTGCACCCCAGTCTCCAATATCTGCTCTATGCAACAGTCCTTCTGCACCTCAGACTGAAAACTCTGTTCACTGCAACGATCATTCTGCAACCCAGTCTCAAACATCTCCTCTCTGTAACAGTCCTGCTGAACCACAGTCTCCTAACTCTGCTCTCTGTAAGATCCTTCTGCAACCCTGTCTCCAAATTCTGCTGTCTGTAACAGTCCCTCTGCACCCCAGTTTCCAACCTCTGCTCTGTGTATCAGGCCTTTTGCACCCCGTTCTCCAACCTCTTCTCTCTGCAACAGTCCTTCTGCACCGGAGACTCCAAACTCTGCTTTCTGTATCAGTCCATCTGCACCCCAATCTTTAAACTCTGCTATCTGTAACAGTCCTTCCGCACCTCAGTCTACAAACTCTGCTCTCTGCAACAGTCCTTCTGCAACCCAGTCTCCAACATCTGCTCTCCACAACAATCCTTCTGCACCAAAGTCTCAAAACTCTGTCTCTGTAACAGTCCTACATAAAGGCAGTCTAGAATCTCTACTCTCTGCAACAGTTCTTCTGCACCCAAATCTCAAACCTGTGCTCTCGGCAACAGTTCTTCTAAACCCCATTTCCAGCCTCTGCTCTCTGCAGCAGTTCCTCTGCAACCCAGTCTCCAAACTCAGCTCTCTATAACGGTCCTTCTGCACCTCATTCTCCAAACTCTATGTAAAACTACTTCTGCACCCCTTCACCAAACGCTGCTCTCTGTAACAGGCCTTCTGCACCCCACTCTCTGACATCTTTTCTCTATAACAATCTTTCTGCACCTCAGTGTCCAACGTCTGCTCTCTACAACCATCCTTCTGCACCCCAGTCTCCAACCACTGCTCTCTGTAACAGTCCTTCTGCACCGCATTCTCCAACATGTGCTCTCTGCAAAATTCTTCTGCACCTCAGTTTGAAAACTCTGTTCTCTGAAACGATCCTTCTGCACCCTAGTCTCCAACCTCTGCTCTCTGTAACAGTCCTTCTTCACCTTGGTCTACAACCTCTGCTCTCTGTAAGATTCCTGTGCAACCTTTTCTAAAAACTCTGCTCTCTGTAACAGTTATTCTGCACCCCAGTCTCCAACCACTGCTCTCTGTAACAGTCCTTTTGCACCTCAGTCTCAAAACTCTGCTCTCTGAAATAGTCCTTCTACACCCCATTCTCTAACCTCTGTTCTCTGCAACAGTCCTCCTGAACCACAGTCTCCAAACTCTACTCTCTGCAACAGTCCTTCTGTACCCTAGTCTCCAACGTATGCTCTCTGTAATGGTCCTTCTGTACAGCAGTCTACAAACTCTGCTCTCTCTAACGGTCCTTCTGCACCCCAGTCTCCAACCTCATCTCTCTGTATCAGTATTTCTGCACCTCAGTCTCTAAACTCTGCTCTCTGTAACATTCCTTCTGCACCGCAGTCTCCAACCTCTGCTCTTTGTGACAGTTCTTCTGCACCCCAGTCTCCAACCTGTGCTCTCTACAACAGTTCTTCTGCACCCCAGTCTCCAACCTCTGCATTCTGAAACAGTCCTTCTCAACCCCAGTCTCCAACCTCAGCTCTCTGTAACAGGCCTCTTCTACTGCCGTCTCCAAATTCTGCTCTCTGTAAGTTTCCTTCTGCACCACAGTCTCCGACCTCTGCTTTCTCTATCAGTCCTTCTGCACCCCAGTCTTCAACCTGTGCTCTCTGTAACATTCCTTCTGCATCTCAGTCTCCAAACTCTGCTCTCTGCAACATTCCTTCTTCACCCAATCTCCAAACTCTGCTCCCTCCAACAGTCCTTTTACAATCAATCTCTAACCTCTGCTATCTGCAGTAGTCCTTCTGCACCCCAGTCTCCAAAATCTGCTCTCTGTAACAATCCTTTTGCACCTCAGTCTCCAACCTCTACTCTCTGTAACAGTCGTTCTGCACCGCAGTCTCCAATCTCTGATCTGTGTAAGATCTTTCTGCAACACAGTCTCCAAACTCTTCCCTCTGAAACAGTCCTTCTGCATTCTTTCTCCAAACTCTTCTCTCTGTAACAGGCCTTCTGCACCCAGTCTCCAACCACTTTTCTGTAACAGTCCTTCTGCACCCCAGTCTCAAACCTCTGCTCTCTACAGCGATCTTTTTTCACCCCAGATTCCAACGTCTACTCTCTGCAACAGTCCTTCTGCACCAGAGACTCCCACAACTGCTCTCTGCAACAGTCCTTCTGCACCTCAGTCTGAAAACTCTGTGCTCTGCAATGATCTTTTCGCACCCCAGTCTGCAAACTCTATTATCTGTAACAGTCCTGTTGCACCTCAGTCTCAAAACTCTGCTCTCTTTAAGATTTTTCTGCACCCTGTCTCCAAACTCTGCTCTCTGTAACAGTCCATCTGCACCCCAGTCTCCAACCTCTTCTCTCTTTATCAGACGTTTTGAACTCATATCTACAACCTCTACTCTCAATAACTGTCCTTCTGAACCTCAGTCTCCAAATTCTGCTCTCTGCAAAAATCTTCTGCACCTCAGTCTCCAAGCTCTGCTCTCTGCAATGATCTTTCTGCACCTCTGTCTTTATAGTCTGCTCTCTGCAACACTCCTTCTGCACCCCAGTTTCCAACCTCTGCTCTCTTTTAGATCCTTCTGCACACCAGTTTCAAAACTCTGTTCTCTACAACATTCCTTCTCCATCCCAGTCTCCAACCTCTTTTTCTGCAACGATCCTGTAGCACCCCAGTCTCCAACTTCTGTTCTCTACAAAAGACTTCTGCTCCCCAGTCTCCAAACTATGCTCTGTGCAACAGTCCTTCTGTACTGCAATCTCCAACCTCTGCTCTCTGTAATGGTTCTTCTGCACCCCAGTCTCCAAACTCTGTTGTCTGTAGCAGGACTTCTGCAACCCAGTCTCAAAACTCTGCTCTCTGTAACAGGCCTTCTGCACCACAGTCTCCAACCCCTTCTCTCTGAAACGATCCTTCTGCACCCCAGTGCCAAACCTCTGCTCCTTGCAACAGTTCATCTGCACCCCAGTCTCTAACCTCTGCTCTTTGTAAGATCCTTCTGCACCCCAGTCTCCAAAATCTCCTCTCTGAAAGAGTCCTTCTGCACTCCATTCTCCAAGCTCTACTCTCTGCAACAGTCAATTTGAACCCCAGTCTCCAAACTCTGATCTCTGTAAGATTTATCTGAACCCCAGTATCCAACCTCTGCTCTCTGTAACAGTCCTTCTGCACCCCAGTCTCCAAACTCTGCTCTCTGCAAGATCCTTCTAGACACCAGTCTCCAACCTCTGCTCTCTGCAACAGTCATTCTGCACCCCAGTCTCCAAACTCTGTGCTCTGTAACAGTTTTTCTATACCACAGTCTCCAAACTCCGGTATCTGTAACGGATCTTCTGCACCCCAATTTCAAACCTCTGCTTTCTGTAACATTCCTTCTGCACCTCAGTCTCAAAACTCTGCTCTCTGTAGCAGGCCTTCTGCACCCCAGTCTTCAAAATCTGCTCATTCCAAGGATCCTTGTGCACCCCAGTTTCCAACCACTGCTCTCTTTAATGATCCTACTGCACACGAGTCTCCAACCTCTGATCTCTGCAACAGTACTTCTGCACCCCAGTCTCCAAATTCTGCTTTGTTTAAGACCAATCTGAACCCCAGTCTCCAAAGTCTGCTCTCTGCAACAGTCCTTCACCACCACAGTCTCCACGCTCTGCTCTCTGTAACAGTCCTTCTGCACCACAGTCTCCAAACTCTGCTCTCTTTAAGATTCTTTTTTCACAACAAACTCCAAACTATGGTCTCTGCAACAGTCCTTCTGCACTCCAGTCTCCAAACTCTGCTCTCTGCAACACTCCTTCTGCACTCCAGTCTCCAAACTCTGCTCTCTACAACAGTCTTTCTGCACCCCAGTCTCAAACCTCTGCTCTGTGCAACAGTCTTTTTGCACCCTAGTCTCCAAACTCTGCTCTCTGCAACGATCTTTCTGGACCCCAGTATCCAACCTCTGGTCTCTCTAACAATCCTTCTGCACAACAGTCTCCAAACTCTGCTCTCTGTAAGATCCTTCTGCACTCCAGTTTCCAAACTCTGCTCTCTTTAACATTCCTTCTGCACTCCAGTCTTTAACCTCTGCTTTCTGCAAGTTTCCTGTGGCACCCCAGTCTCCAAACTCTGTCCTCTGCAACAGTCCTTCTTCTTTCCAGGCTCCAACCTCTACTCTCCGTAACAGTCCTTCAGCACCCCAGTCTCCAAACTCTGCTTTATTTATCAGTCCTTCTGAACCTCAGTCTCAAACCTCTACTCTCTGTGTCTATCCATCTGCATCTCAGTCTCCAACCTGTGCTCTCTCTAACATTCCTTCGGCACCCCAATTTCCAACCTCTGCTTTTTGTAACACTTATTCTGCACCTCAGTCTCTAACCTGTGCTCTCTGTAACATTCCTTCTGCACCCCAGTCTCCAACCTTTTCTCTTTGTAAGTTTTTCTATACCGCAGTCTACAAACTCTTGTCTCTATCATGGTCCTTCTGCAACCCAATTTCCAACCTCTGCTTTCTGTAACAATCCTTCTGCACCTAAGTCTCCAAACTCTGCTCTCTGTAACAGTCCTTCTGCACCTCAGTCTCCAACCACTGCTCTCTGTAACAGTCCACCTGCACCTCAGTCTCCAACCTCTCCTGTAACAGGCCTTATGCACGTCAGTCTCCAAATTCTTCTATCTGTAGCAGGCCTTCTGGACCCCAGTCTCCAAAATCTGCTCTCTGCAATGATCCTTCTGCACCCCAGTCTCCAACATCAGCTCTCTACAATGATCCAACTTCACCCCACTCTCTAACCTCTGATCTCTACAAAAATCCTTCTGCACCTCTGTCTCCTAATTCTACTCTCTGTAAGATGCTTCTGCAAACTTGCATCCAATTTCTGCTATCTGTAACAGTCCTTCTGCACCCCAGTCTCCTACCTCTTCTCTCCTAACAGTCCTTCTGCACCTCAGTCTCCCAAATCTGCTCTCTGTAAGATCCTTTTGCAACCTTTTCTTTAAACTCTTCACTCTGTAACAGTCCTTCTGCACAACAGGCTCCAACCTCTTCTCTCTGCAATGATTCTTCTCCACCCTAGTCTCCAACATCTGCTCTCTGCAACAGTACTTCCGCACTCCAGTCTCCAAACTCTGCTCTCTGCAACGATTTTTCTGGAACCCAGTCTCCAATGTCTGCTCTCTGTAACAGTCCTTCTGCACCACAGTCCTCAACCTCTGCTCTCTGTAAGATCCTTCTGCACTCCAGTTTCCAAACTCTGCTCTCTGTAACATTCCTTCTCCAACCCAGTCTCCAACCTGTGCTCTCTGCAACAGTCCTTCTGTACCTAAGTCTCCAAACTCTGCTCTCTACAACAGTTCTTCTAGACCCTAGTTACCAACATCTGCTCTCTGCAACAGACATTCCGCATCCCAGTCTCCAACTCTGCTCTCTTCAACAGTTCTTCTGCACCTCAGTCTGAAAACTCTGCTCTCTGCAACGAACCTTCTGCACCCCAGTTTTCTACCTCTGCTCTCTGTAACAGTCCTTCTGCATCTTAGTCTCTCATCTCTGCTCTCTATATGATCCTTCTGCAACACTGTCTTTAAACTCTGCACTCTTTAACAGTCCTTCTGCAAAACAGTCTCCAACCTCTGCTCTCTTTAACAGGACTTCTGCAACCCAGTCTCCAAACTCTGCTCTCCGTAAGAGGCCTTCTGCACCCCAGTCTCCAACCTCTTCTCTCTGCAACGATTCTTCTCTACCCAAGTCTCCAAATCTGCTCTCGGCAAATGTCCTTTTGCACCCCAGTCTCCAAACTCTGCTCTCTGTAAGATCAATCTGAACCCCAGTCTCCAACCTCTGCTCTCTGTAACAGTCCTTCTGGACACCAGTCTCCACACGCTTCTCTCTGTAACAGTCCTTCCGCACGTCAGTCTCCATCCTCTGCTCTCTGTAACAGTTCTTCTGCAACCCAGTCTCTAAAATCTGCTCTCTGCAACAGTCCTTCTCCACCCCAGTCTCTAACATCTGCTCTCTGCGACAGTCCTTCTGCACCCCAGTCTTCAAACTCTTCTCTCAGCAATGAACCTTCTGGACCCCAGTCTCCAAAGTCTGCTCTCTGCAACAGTCCTTGTGCACCACAGTCTCCAACATCTGTTTTATGTAAGATACTTCTGCACTCCAGTTTCCAAACTCTGCTCTCTGTAACATTTCTTCTTCACCCCAGTCTCCAACCTCTGTCCTCTGCAACAGTCCTTTTGCTCCCCTGTCTCCGAGATCTGCTCTCTGTAACAGACCTTATGTACCGCAATTTCCAACCTCTGCTCTCTGTAATGGTTCTTCTACACCCCAGTTTCCAACCTCTACTCTCTGCAACAATCCTTCTTCTCCCCAGTCTCCAACCTCTGCTCACTGTAACAGTCCTTCTATACCGCAGTCTCCAAACTCTGCTCTCTGTTAGGATCCTTCTGCACCCCATTTTCCAAACTCTGCTTTCTGCAACAGTCCTTCTGCACGTCAGTCTCCAACATCTGCTCTCTGTGTCAGTTCTTCTGCACGCCAGTTTCAAACCTCTGTTCTCTGCAACAGTCCTTCTGCACCCCAGCCTCCAAACACTGCTCTCTGTAATAATCCTTCTGCACCTCAGTCTCCAACCACTGCTCTCTGTAACAGTCCACCTGCACCTCAGTCTCCAAACTCTTCTCTCAGTAAGATCCTTCAGCAATCCAGTCTCTAAATACTGCTCTCTGTAACAGTCCTTCTGCACCCCAGTCTCCAACGTCTCCTGTCTGTAACAGGCCTTCTGCACTCCAGTCTCGAACCTTTGCTCTCTGCAATGATCCTACTGCACGCCAGTCTCCATCCTCTGATCTCTGCAAAAGTCCTTCTGCAGCTCAGTCTCCAAATTCTGCTCTCTGTAAGATCCTTCTGCACCGCTGTCTCAAACCTCTGCTCTGAGTAACAGTCCTTCTGCACCCCAGTCTCCAACCTCTGCTCTCCACAAGAGTCATTCTGCACCCCAGTCTCCAAACTCCGCTCTCTGCAACAGTCCTTCTGCACCCTAGTTACCAACATCTGCTCTCTGCTACAGTACTTCTGCACCTCAGTCTTCAACCTCTGCTCACTGTAACAGTCCTTCTGTACTGCAGTATCCAAACTCTGCTCTCTGTAACCATCTTTCTGCACCCCAGACTCCAATCTCTGCTTTCTGTATCAGTCCTTCTGTACCCCAGTCTCCAAACTCTGCTCTCTGTAAGAGTCCTTCTGCATCACAGTCTCCAAACTCTGATCTCTGCAGAGTCCTTCTGCAACTCAGTCTCCAAATTCTGCTCTCTGTAAGATCCTTCTGCACCCCTGTATTTAAACTCTTTTGTCCTAAACTGTCCTTCTGCACCCGAGTCTCAAAACTCTGCTCTCTGTAACAGGACTGCCACACCTCAATCTCCAACCTCTGCTCCCTCAACAGTTTTTCTGCACCCCAGTCTCCAACCTCTGCTTTCTACAACAGTTCTTCTGGACCTAGTTACAAACATCTGCTCTCTTCAACAGTCCTTCTGCACTCTAGTCTAAAACATCTGCTCTCTGCCACAGTCATTCTGAACCTCAGTCTGAAAACTCTGCTCTCTGAAACGACCCTTCTGCACCCCAGTCTCCTACCTCTGCTCTCTGTAACAGTCCTTCTTCACCTCAGTCTCCCAACTCTGCCCTCTGTTTCATCTTTCTGCAACCCAGTGTTTAAACTCCGCACTCTTTAACAGTCCTTCTGCACAACAGTCTTTAACCTATTCTCTCTTTAATAGAACTTCTGCTACCCAGTCTCCAAACTCTGCTCTGTGTAACAGGCCTTCTGCACCCCAGTCTCCAACCTCTTCTCTCTGCAATGATTCTTCTCCACCTCAGTCTACAACCTCTGCTCTCTGCAATAGTCCTTTTTCACCCCAGTCTCTAAACTCTGCTCTCTGTAAGATCCATCTGAACCCCAGTCACCAACCTCTGCTCTCTGTAGCAGTCCTTCTGCACCCCAGTCTCTAAACTCTGCTCTCTGTAAGAGTCCTTCTGCACCCCAGTCTCCAAACTCTGCTACCTGTAACAGTCCTTCTGCAACTAATTCTCCAACCTTTTCTCTCTGCAACAATCATTCTTCTCCCCAATCTCTGAGATCTGCTCTCTGTAACAATCCTTCTGTACCGCAGTGTCCAACCAGTGCTCTCAGTTTTGGTTTTTCTACACTCCAGTCTCCAAACTCTGCTTTCTGTATCAGCCTGTCTGAACCCCAGTATCCAACCTCTGTTCTCTGTACCAATCCTTCCGCACCTCAGTCTCCAACTTGTGCTCTCTGTAAGAGTCCTTCTGCATCCAAGTCGCCAAACTCTGCTCTCTGTAACAGTCCTAAACCGCAGTCTCAAAACTCTGTTCTCTTTAACGGTACTTCTGCACCCCAATTTCCAACCTATGCTTCCTGTAACAGTCCTTCTGCACCTCAGTCTCCAAACTATGCTCTCTGCAACAGTCCTTCTACACCCCACTTTCCAACATCTGGTCTCTGCAACAGTCCTTATGCATTACAGTCTGAAAACTCTGCTGTCTGCAACGAATCTCCTGAACCCCAGTCTCCTACCTCAGGTTTCTGTTACAATCCTTCTCACCTCAGTCTCCAACATCTGCTCTCTGCAACAGTCCTTCTACATCGCAATCTAAAACCTCTGCTTTCTGCAACAGTCCTTCTGCACCTCAGTCTCCAATCTGTGCTCTCTGCAAGGGTCCTTCTGCACCTCAGTCTCCAACTTTTACTCTCTGTAACAGTGCTTCTTCACCTCAGTCTCCAATCTCTGCTCTCTGTAAGATCCTTCTGCAACCCAGTCTCAAAACTCTTCTCTCTGTAGCAGTCCTTAATCACCCCAGTCTCCAAACTCTGCTCTCTGTAACAGGCCTTCTGCACCCCAGTCTCTAACCTTTGCTCTCTTTATTAGTCCATCTGCACACCAGTCTCCAACGTCTGCTCTTTACAACGATCCTTCTGCACCCAAGTCTCCAAACACTGTTTGCTGCAACAGTCCTTGTGCAACCAAGTCTACAACATCTGTTCTTTGCAAAATTTCTTCTGTTCCTCAGTCTGAAAACTCTGCTCTCTGCAATAATCCTTCTGTACCCCGGTCTCCAAACTCTGCTCTCTGCAACGTTCCTTTGGCACCCCAGTATCAAACCATTGGTTTCTGTAAAAGTCCGTCAGCACCCCAGTCTCCAACCTCTGCTTTCTGTAATGATCCTTCTGCACCCCAGTCTCGAACCTTCGCTCTCTGTAACAGTCCTTCTGTACCTCAGTCTCCAAACTCTTTTCTCTGTAAGATACTTCTGAAATCCAGTCTCCAACGTTCTCCTCTCTGTAACAGTCCTTCTGCACCCCAGTCTTTAACCTCTCTCTCTGCAGTCAGTCCTTATGCACCCTGTCTCCGAAACTCTGCTCTCTGCAACATCCTTCTGCACCTCAGTCTCCAACTCAGCTATCTGCAACGATCCTTCTGCTTCCCAGGCTTAGACCTCTTGCAAGGATTAATTCTGCATCCGAGTCTCCATCTCGAACCTCTGCTCTCTGCAACGATCCTTCTGTACCTCAGTCTCGAACCTCTGCTCTCTGCAACGATCCTTCTGCACCCAAGTCTGAAAACTCTGCTAGCTTCAACAGTTTTTCTTAACCCCATTCTCCAACATCTGCTTCCTGCAACAGTTCTACTGTACCTGAGTCGGAAATCTCTGCTCTCTGCAATAATACATCTGCACCCCAGTCTCCAACCTCTGCTCTCTGTAACAGTCCTTCTGTACCTCAGTCTCCAATCACTGCTCTCTTCAACAGTCCTTCTACACCCCAGTCTCCATACTCTGATAGCCCCAAAGATACTTCTGCACCCCAGTCTCCAAACTCTGTTCTCTACATCAGTTCTGATTCACCCCAGACTCCAACCTCTGCTCTCTATAACAGTACTTCTGTACCACAGTCTCCAAACTCTGTTCTCTGTAAGGGTCCTTATGACCCCATATCCAACCTCTCCTTTCTGTATCAGTCGTTTTGAACCACAGTCTCCAAACTCTGCCCTGTAAAAGAGTCCTGCTGCAACTAAGTCTGCAAACTCTGCTCTCTGCTACAGTCCTTCTGCACCCCAGTCTCCATGCTCTGCTCTCTTCAACAGTCCTCTTTCACCCCAGTCTCAAACATCTTCACTCTGCAACAATTATTCTCCACCTCAGTCTCCAAACTTGCTCTCTGTAACAGTCTTTCTGTATTGCATTCTCCAACCTCTGCTCTCCGTAAGGGTACTTCTGCACCCGAGTCTCCAACCTCGGCTTTCTGTGTCAGTCCTTCTGCATCCCAGTCTCCAACCTCTGCTCTGATTAACTGTCCTTCTGCACCTTAGTCTCCAACCTCTGCTCTCTGCTACAGTCGTTCTGGACCCCAATCTCCAACCTCTACTCTCTGCAACAGTCCTTGTACATCCCAGTCTAAAACCTCTGCTCTCTGCAACAGTCCTTCTGAACCACAGTCTCCAACCTCTGCTCTCTGTAACAATACTTCTGCACCTCAGTCTCCAACCTCTACTCTCTGTAACAGTGCTTCTGAGGAATGACCACCAGGCGATGAATTTTCCTCTTAAAACTGCTTTCATTGTGTCTCATAGATTCCGATATGTTGTGTCTGTATTTTCATTTATCTCTAAAAATTTTTTGATTTCCTCCTTTATGTCTTCTGTAACCCAGTGATCATTCAATAACATATTGTTCATTTTCCATGTGATGTAGGATTCTTCCTTCCTTGTTTTATCATTGATTTCGAGTTTCATTCCATTATGATCAGATAAAATGCATGGTATTATCTCCACCCTTTTATATTTACTGAGGGTTGCCCTGTGGCATAATATATGGTCTATTCTTGAGAAGGAGCCATGTGCTGCTGAGAAAAAAGTATATCCATTTGATGATGGTTGATATATTCTATATTTGTCAGTTAAGTCTAGGTTACTGATTGTGGTATTGAGTTCTATAGTTTCCTTATTCAACTTTTGTTTGGAGGATCTGTCCAATGGTGAGAGAGGTGTGTTGAAGTCACCGATAATTATTGTGTTGTGGTCTATTTGATTCTTGAACTTGAGGAGAATTTGTTTTATGAATGTTGCAGCGCCATTATTAGGTGCATAAATATTGATAATTGTTATGTCTTGTTGGTGAATTGATCCTTTATTAGGTGCATAAATATTGATAATTGTTATGTCTTGTTGGTGAATTGTTCCTTTTAACAGTATATAATGTCCTTCTTTATCCCTTTTGATTAACTTAGTCTTGAAGTCGATTTTATTCTATATGAGGATGGCAACCCCTGCTTGCTTACGAGGACCGTGTGCGTGGTATATTTTTTCCTTTCGCCTTCAGCCTGTGTATGTCTTTTCCAATCAGATGTGTCTCCTGGAGGCAGCATATTGTTGGATTTGTTTTTTTAATCCATGATATCAGCCTATGTCGCTTTATTGGAGAGTTTAAGCCATTAACATTCAGAGTTACTATTGATATATGGTTTGTACTTCCATCCATGTTTGATTATTTATCCTTTTTAAAAAAAAAATTTAGTTTGTTTCTCCATGATTGTTTTTCCCCTCGCCCTCTCTCTTTACCGAGGCACTTCCCTCTGATGGTTTTGGTTATTGTTTTTCATTTCTTCCTCGTTTAGTGTTTTGCTCAAAATGCTTTGCAATGCTGGTTTTCTGGCTGCAAATTCTTTTAACTTTTGTTTATCATGAAAGATTTTTATTTCGTTGTCATACCTGAAGCTTAATTTTGCTGGATACAGAATTCTTGGGTGGCATCCATTGTTTTTCAGTGTTTGAAATACATTGTTCCATGACCTTCTTGCTTTCAGTGTCTGTGCTGAAAAATCCGTTGTTAATCTTATTGGTTTACCCCTGAATGTAATCTGTCTCCTTTCTCTTGTAGCTTTTAATATTTTCTCTTTGTTCTGTATATTGGATATCTTTATAACAATGTGTCTTGGCGTTGGTCTACTGTGATTTTGTGTGCTCGGTGTCCTGTATGCATCTTCAATTTGTATATCTGTTTCCTTTTTTATTTCTGGAAAGTTTTCTGTAATTATTTCATTCAGCAGGTTACTCATTCCCTTGGTTTGAATCTCTGTACCTTCTTCTATCCCAATGACTCGTAAGTTTGGCTTTTTTATGTTATCCCATAACTCTTGGATGTTTTTCTCGTGATTTTTTACCAGCCTTTCTGAGTTGGCTAGACTCTTTTCAAGATGAAATAATTTGTCTTCATTATCTGACATTCTGGCTTCTACTTGCTCCACTCTGTTAGTGATACTCTCAATTGAGTTTTTAATTTGGTTTGTAGTTTCCTTCATTTCTAAGATTATGGTTTGATTCTTTTTTATAATCTCTATCTCCTGATAAAGGTGCTTAACTTCTTCTTTTATCTGTTTGTGTAATACATTCTCAATGTGTTCTTTCGCTGCTTGAATTTGCTGTCTCGTATCCTCTTTAAGGTTCCATTCCATCTGTCTAAGGTGTTCCTTGAATTCTTTATATGACCATTTTTCTGATGACTCTAAGTCCTCCTGAATATTTAGGCTGTCCTGCATTGTTTGTACTCCTTTTCTTCCTTGCTTTTTGAAGCTGCTCATGTTACTTCTTGTTCTGTTTGACTGCTCAGTTACTGTTTACTCCTATAAATTTATTTGATGCTTGGGAGAAAAGGTATTAGAAGGGAAGGGAAAAAGTCACTAAAGAGAATGAGAGTAAGCAGGTAGAATTCAAGGAAGCGGGGATAAGATAATTGAAATGAAATGAAAAGACAAAGGAAGAAAAAAATAGGAAATAAAAAAGAAAAAAAAATTTAATTAATAAATAAAATTAAAATTGGAAGAAAAAAAATTTTAAAAAATTGTAAAAAAAATTAAAAAAATAAGAAAGAAAAATGAAAATGAAAGAAAAACCCAAATCAATATAAAACAACAACAAAAAACAACAACAACAACAACAACAACAAAAAAAAAAACTAATAAATGCAGTCTTAGAGTTTGATTAACTTTTTTTCCAGTAGGTGGCGCTGTGACCACCAGGCCAAGTTTCTCCTATCAGTACGCGGAAACCAATCATTGTGCAGAAGCTCCTCCTCCCAGACTGGGCGAGTCTCCAATCCTGGGTGCTTAGGGCGTCCTCTTGTGTCTAGTCACTTCCCCACTTTTCCTCTAGCCAGGCCCCTTTCACGTGTGCCGCTCACTACAATACTGGGTACACGCCAGGTCTGCTGCTCCCGGGAGCCCTGTTGTCATGAATGACTGGGCACACTCTTCCAGTTTGCCATTCCCTCAGACCCTAAGTTTGTAGAGCTTGGGGCTGAGAATCCTCAGCGAATTTTACTGCCCCTCTGGTAGCCACACCCCCGGTAGCTGGTGCAAGAGACCTCAGCTGTCAGCACTGGTGGGAGCGGTAGTCCCGCGCCGCGGGTCCCGCACCACCTCTAATTCCCTCGGTCTGGCTACCGTGCTCACGGGAGAGCTGGGAGGGGCCCTTACAGGAGAGCTGAGATTGGCCCTTAAGGTTTCCCCGATGTGTGGAGAGGGAAGGCTAGGGAATTACACACCTGTAGCCGCAGGTTTCAATGACGTTATCTCCTCCGCCGGAGTCTGATGACGTCAGTTGTATGCCATGGTGGTATCTCTTGAAAATGGCGAAAGTTCGTTTCCCTTTCCAGGGTGACCAATGCAACTGGTGGGTCCTTACTGTCTCTCCCAAGCCCCGTTTCAAACCTGTGGCCACTACCTATGAAGGCTCGGTTGGCATTTACCTCTGTAGGATCAGAAGGGCTGACTGGTTGTTTCAGCCGGATGGATTATTGCTGAGTCACAGCTGTTTGTCTGCGGGAAGCAGGCAAACGGGAGCTTGAATTCAGCCGATCCAGGATCAGTGTGTGTTCTGAGAGGCCCAAACAGCTCGCCCCAGAGCAATAGTGACAAAAACAGCCTGGTACTGGTACCAAAACAGCCGAGTGGACCAATGGTATAGAATAGAGGACACAGAGACTAATCCACAAAGTTACAACTATCTTATATTTGATAAAGGGGCTAAAAGCATGCAATGGAGGAAGGATAGCATCTTCAACAAATGGTGTTGGGAAAACTGGAAATCCATATGCAAAAAAATGAAACTGAATCCCTTCCTCTCGCCATGCAATAAAGTTAACTCTAAATGGATCAAGGAGCTTGATATCAAATCAGAGACTCTGCGTCTGATAGAAGAAAAAGTTGGCTCCGATCTACATATTGTGCGTTCGGGCTCCAAATTCTTTAATAGGACACCCATAGCACAAGAGTTAATAACAAGAATCAACAAATGGGACTTACTTAAACTAAAAAGTTTTTTCTCAGCAAGAGAAACAATAAGAGAGGTAAATAGGGAGCCTACATCCTGGGAACAAATTTTTAATCCTCACACTTCAGATAGAGCCCTAATATCCAGAGTATACAAAGAACTCAAAAAATTAGACAATAAGATAACAAATAACCCAATCAACAAATGGGCCAAGGATCTGAACAGACACTTCTCAGAGGAGGATATACAATCAGTCAACAAGTACATGAAAAAATGCTCACCATCTCTAGCAGTCAGAGAAATGCAAATCAAAACCACCCTAAGATACCATCTCACTCCAGTAAGATTGGCAACCACTATGAAGTCAAACAACAACAAGTGCTGGCGAGGATGCGGAGAAAAGGGTACTCTTGTACATTGCTGGTGGGACTGCAAATTGGTGCGGCCAATTTGGAAGGCAGTTTGGAGATTCCTGGGAAAGCTGGGAATGGAACCACCACTTGACCCTGCTATTGCCCTTCTCGGACTATTCGCTGAAGACCTTAAAAGAGCATGCTACAGGGATGCTGCCATATCGATGTTTATAGCAGCACAATTCACAATAGCTAGACTGTGGAACCAACTCAGATGCCCTTCAATAGATGAATGGATAAAAAAATGTGGCATCTATACACAATGGAGTACTATGCAGCAATAAAAATGACAAAATCATAGAATTTGCAGGGAAATGGATGGCACTAGAGCAGATTATGCTTAGTGAAGCTAGTCAATCCCTAAAAAACAAATACCAAATGTCTTCTTTGATATAATGAGAGCAACTATGAACAGAGCAAGGAGGAAGAGCAGGAAGAAAAGACTAACATTAAACAGAGTCATGAGATGGGAGGGAAAGGGAGAGAAAAGGGAAATTGCATGGAAATGAAGGGAGATCCTCATTGCTATACAAAATTACATATAAGAGGTTGTGAGGGGAATGGGAAAATAAACAAGGAGAGTAATGAATTACAGTAGATGGGGTAGAGAGAGAAGAAGGGAGGTGAGGGGAGGGGAGGGGGGATAGTAGGAGATAGGAAAGGTAGCAGAATACAACAATTACTAATTGGGCATTATGTAAAATTGTGGATGTATAACCGACGCGATTCTGCAATCTGCATTTGGGGTAAAATTGGGAGTTCATAACCCACTTCAATCTAATGTATGAAATATGATATGTAAAGAGCTTTGTAATGTTGTGAACAACCAATAAAAAAAATAAAAAAATAAATTAAAAAAAAAAAACAGTGCTTCTGCACCTAAGTCTCTATTCTCTGCTCTCTGTAAGATCCTTCTGCAACCCAGTCTCCAAACTATGCTCTCTTTAACAGTCCTTCATCACCCCAGTCTCCAAATTCTGCTCATTGTCACAGGCCTTTTGCACTCCAGTCTCCAACCTCTGCTCGCTGCAACAGTCCGTGTGCAACCCAGTCTACAAATTCTGCTCTCTGCAACAGTTCTTCTGTACCTCAGTCTGAAAACTCTGCTGTCTGCAACGATTTTGCTGCACCCAAGTCTCTGCTCTCTGTAACAGTCCTTTTGCCCCTAGTCTCCAAACTCTGCTTTCAGCAGCAGTCCTTCTGCACCCCAGTCTCCAACATCTGCTCTCTGCAACATTTCTTCTGCCCCCCAGTATCAAACCTGTGCTCTCTGTAAAAGTCCATCTGCACCCCAGTCTCCAACCTATGCTCTTTGTAACGATCTTTCTGGACCTCAGTCTCGAACCTACGCTCTCTGTAACAGTCCTTCTGCACCCCAGTCTTTAAACTCTGATCTCTGTAAGTGTCCTTTTGCACCTCAGTCTCCAAAATCTGCTTTCTCTATCAGTCCTTCTGCATCTCAGTCTCCCACCTCGGCTTTCTGCAACAGTCCTTTTGCACCCAAGTCTTCAACCTCTGGTCTCTGCAACATTTCTTCTGCACCCCAGGCTCCAAATTCTGCTCTCTTTAATGATCCTTCTGCACACCAGTCTCGAACCTCTGCTCTCCGCAACGATCCTTCTGCACCTCAGTCTCCAACCTCTACTCTCTGCAAAGATTCTTTGGAACAACTGTCTCAAAACTCTGCTCGCTGCAACAGTCCTTGTGAACCCCAGTCTCCAAAATCTGCTCTCTGCAACAGTTCTTCTGTGCCTCAATTTGAAATTTCTGCTCTTTGCAATAGTCCATCTTCACCCCAGTCTCCAACCTCCACTCTCTGTAACAGCTCTTCTGTACCTCAGTCTCCAATCTCTGCTCTATGCAACAGTCCTTCTGCACCCAAGTCTAAAAACATCTGCTCTGTGAAACAGTCCTTAGACACCCCAGTCTCAAACCTCTGCTCTCTGCAACAGTCCTTCTACACCCAAGTCTCCATACTCTGCTCGCCCAAATGATTCTTCTGCACCCCGGTGTCCAACTTCTGCTCTCTGCAACAGTCCTTTTACACGCCAGTCTCCAACTCTGCTCAACCCAACGATCCTTCTGGACCCCAGTCTCCAACCTCTGTTCTCTACATCAGTTCTTCTGCTCGCCAGTCTTCAACATTTGCTCTCTGTACCAGTCCTTCTGTACCGCAGTCTCCAACCTCTGATCTCCGTAAGGGTCCTTATTCACCGCAGAATCCAACCTCTGCTTTCTGTATCAGTTGTTTTGCACCACAGTCTTCAAACTATGCCCTCTTTAAGAGTCCTTCTGCAACTCAGTCTGCAACCTCTGCTCTCTGTAACAGTCCTTCTGCACCTCAGTCTCCAACCTCTGCTATCTGCAACAGTCATTCTCCACACAAGTCTCCAAACTCTGCTCTCTGTAAGGGTACTTCTGAACCCGAATCTCCAACCTCTGCTTTCTGTATCAGTCCTTCTCCACCCCAGTCTCCAAACTCTGCTCTGTGTAACTGTCGTTCTGCACCTTAGTCTCCAACGTCTGCTCTCTTCTACAGTCCTTCTGGAACCCAGTCTCCATCATCTACTCTCTGCAACAGTGCTTCTACACCACAGTCTCCAAACTCTGCTCTCTGTAACAGTCTTTCTGTACTGAAGACTCCAACCTCTGCTCTCTGTAATGGTCCTCCTGTACCCCAGTCTTCAAACTCTGCTTTCTATATAATTTCTTCTGCACCCCTGTCTCAATCCTCTGCTCTCTATAACAGTCCTTCTGCACCTCAGTCTCCAACCTCTGCTCTCTGCAACAGTTCCTTCTGCACCCAAATCTTTAACTTCTAATCTATGCAAAAGTACTTCTGCACCCCAGTATCCAACCTCTGCTCTCTGTAACAATCCTTCTGCACCCCAGTCTCTAAATACTGCTTTCTGCAATAGTCTTTCTTCATCACAGTCTCCAAACTCTGCTCGCTGTAATATGCTTCTCTACCTCAGTCTCCACACTCTACTCTCTTTTACAATTCTTCTGCACCTCAGTCTCCAACCTCTGCTCTCTGCAATGGTCCTTCTACAACCCTGTCTTAAACCTCTGTTTTGCAACAGTCCTTTTGCTCCCCAGTATCAAATCTCTGCTCTCTGTAAAAGTACTTTTGTACCCCAGTCTCCAATCTCTACTCTTTGTAACGGTCCTTCTGCACCCCAGTCTCAACACTCTGCTTTCTCTATCAGTGCTGCACCACAGTCTCCAACCTCAGCTGTCTGTAACAGTACTTCTGCACCTCAGTCTCTATCCTCTTCTCTTTACAACAACCCTTCTGCACCCCAGTCTCCAGGCTCTGCTCTCTGTAAGATTCTTCTGCACCCTAGTCTCCAACCTCTGCTATCTTTAAAGGTCCTTCGGCACCTCAGTCACCAAACTCTGTTCCCTGCAAAAGTCCTTCTGCACCCCAGTCTCCAAACTCTTCTCTCTGTAAAAGTTCTTCTGCACCGCAGTCTCCAACCTCTGCTCTCTATAATGGTCCTTCAGCACCCCAGTATCAAAACTCTGCTTTCTGTATCAGTCCTTCTGCACCTCAGTCTCCAACCGCTGCTCTCTTTAACAGTCCTTCTGCACCTCAGTCTTCAACCTATGCTATCTGCAATTGTCCTTCTGCACTGCAGTCTTCAAACTCAACACTCTGTGACAGTCCTTCTGCATCTCAGTCTCCAAACTCTACTCTCTGTAAGATCCTTTTGCAAACCAATCTCCAATCTCTGCTCTCTGTAATAGTTCTTCTGCACTCCTTCTCCAAACTCTGCTCTTTATAACAGCTTTTCTGCACCCAGTCTCCAACATCTACTCTCTGGAACAGTCCATCTGCAAAGAAGTCTCCATCCTCTTCTCTCTGCAACAGTCATTATGCACCCCAGTCTCCAATATCTGCTCTCTACATTAGTCCTTCTGCACCTCAGTCTGAATACTCTGTGCTCTGCCACGATCCTTCTGCACCCCAGTCTCCAATTTCTGTTCTCTGCAACAGTCCTTCTGCACCCAGTCTCCAAACTCTGCTCTCCCGTAACAGTCCTTCTGTACCATAGTCTGCAATCTCTCCTCTCTGTAATGGTCCTTCTTCACCCCAGTCTCCAAACCCTGCTTACTGTATCAGTGTTTCTGCACCACATTCTTCAACCTCTGCTCTCTGTAACAGTCCTTCTGCACCTAAGTCTCCAACCTCTGCTCTATGCAACAGTCTTTCTGCAACCCAGTCTCCAACCTCTGCTGTCTGCAACAATCATTTGTACCCCAGTCTCCAACATCTGTTTTCTGTATCAGTCCTGCACCACAGTGTCCAAAATCTGCTCTCTGTAACAGTCCTTTTTCACCTCAGTCTCCAACCTCTGCTCTCTGCAACAGTCCTTCTGCACCCCAGTCTCCAAACTCTGCTCTCTGTAGTAATCCTTCTGCACCCCAGTCTCCAACGTCTGCTCTCTGCCACAGTCCTTCTGCATTCCAGACTCCAACCTCTTCTCACTGCAAAGTTCCTTTGGCATCCAAGTCTCAAATCTCTAGTCGCTGCAACAGTCCTTGTGAACCCCAGTCTCCAACATCTTCTCTCTGCAACAGTTCTTCTGTACCTCAATCTGAAAACTCTGCTCTCTACAACAATCCTTCTACACCCAGTGTTCAAACTCTACTCTCTGTAAAAGTCTTTCTGTACATCAGTCTGCAACCTCTGCTTTCTGTAAGACCCTTTTAAACTTAGTCCACAAACTCTGCTCACTGAAACACATTCCGCACCCCAGTCTCAAATCTCTGCTCTCCTTAACAGGCCTTCTGCACACCAGTCTCAAACCACTGCTCTCTGTAAGAGAAATTCTTCACCCCAGTCTCCAACAGCTACTCTCTGCAACGATGCTTGTGCACCCCCGTCTCCAAACTCTGCTCTCAGCAACAGTCCTTCTGCACCCCGGTCTCCAACCTCTGTTCTCTGCAACAGTCGTTCTGCATCCCAGTGTCCAACCTCTGATCTCTATATCAGTCTTTCTGTACCAGGTCTCCAAACTCTGCTCTCTTTATCCATCCTTCTGCACCCAGTCTCCAACATCTACTTTCTCTATAAGTCCTTCTGCACCCCAGTCTCCAATATCTGCTCTCTTTAACAGTCTTTCAGCACCTCACTCTCCAAACTCTGCTTTCTGCAAAAGTCCTCCTGCTTCCCAGTCTCCAAACTCTGCTCTCTGCAACATTCCTTCTGCACCCAGTCTCCTACCTGTGCTTTCTGCAAAAGTCCTTCTGAACCCCAACATAAAAATCTCTGCTTTCTGTAACGATGCTTTTGCACCCCAGTCTCTAACCTCTGCTCTTTGAAACGATCTTTCTGCACCTCAGTCTCTAACTTCTGCTGTCTGCAAAGATCTTTCGTCATCCCAGTCTCAAATATCTGCACTCTGTAACAGTCCTTCTGCACCTCAGTCTCCCAAACTCTGCTCTCTGAAAGAAACTTCTGCACCCCAGTCTCCAACCTCTGCTCTCGGCAACAGTCCTTCTGCCACCCAGTCTCCAACCTCTGCTCTCTGCAATAACTCCTTCTGCACATCAGTCTCCAACCTCTGCTCTCTGCAATAATCCTTCTGCACCCAGTCTCCAACATCTGCTCTCTGCCACAGTCCTTCTGCATCCCAGACTCCAACCTCTTCTCACTGTAAGATCCTTCTGCACCCCATCTCCAACCTGTCCTCTCTTCAAAGTTATTTCTGCACCCTAGTCTCCAACCTGTGTTCTCTGCATCAGTCCTTCTGCACCACAGTCTCCAACATTTACTCTCTGAAACAGTTCTTCTCCACACCAGTCTGCAACCTCTGTTCTCTGTAACAGTCCTTCTGTACTGCAGTCTCCAACCACTGCTCTCTGTAAGGGTCCTTCTGCACCCGAGCCTCCAAACACTGTTCTGTGTAACTGTCCTTCTGCACCTTAGTCTCCAACCTCTGCTCTCAGCTACAGTACTTCTGCACCCCAATCTCCTACCTCTACTTTCTGCAACAGTTCTTCTACACGCCAGAATAAAACCTCTGCTCTCTGCAATAGTCCCTTCTGCACCCCAGTCTCCAACCTGTGCTCTCTGTATCAATCCTTCTGCACCTCAGTCTCCAAGCTCTGCTCTTTGTAACGATCCTTCTGCACCTCAGTCTCCAAATTCTACTCTTGTAACAGTGCTTGTGCACCTCAGTCTCCAATCTCTGCTCTTTGTAAAATCCTTCTGCAACCCAGTCTCCAAACTCTGCTCTCTGTAACAGTCCTCGTGCACCCCAGTCTCCAAACTCTGCTCTCTGTACCAGGCTTTCTTCACCCAGTATCCAACATCTGCTCTCTGTATCTGTCCTTCTGCACCCAGTCTTCAACCTTTGCTCTCTGCACCAATCTTTCTGCATCCTGTCTCCAACCTCTCCTCGCTGCAACAGTCCTTCTGCACCCCAGTCTCCAAACTCTGTTCTAGGCAGCAGTCGTTCTGCATCACAGTGTCTAACCTCTGCTCTCTATAACCAGTTATTCTGTACCGGAGTCTCCAAGCTCTGCTCTCTTTATCCATCCTTCTGCACCCCAGTCTCCAACATCTGCTTTCTCTATAAGTCATTTGCACCCAGTCTCCAATATCTGCTCTCTTTAACAGACCTTCTGCACCTCAGTCTCCAACCTCTGCTTTCTGCAGAAGTTCTCCCTGCACCGCAATCTTCAACCTCTGCTCTCTGCAACATTCCTTCTGCACCCCAGTCTCCTACCTGTGCTCTCTATAAAAGTCCTTCCGCACCCAATCTCAAACTTCTACTTTCTGTAACGATGCTTCTGCACCCCAGTCTCTAACATCTGCTCTCTGCAACGATCTTTCTGCACCTCAGTCTCCAAATTCTGCTCTCTGCAACGATCCTTCTGCATCCCAGTCTCAAACATCTGCACTCTGTAACAGTCCTTCTACACCTCAGCCTCCAACCTCTGCTCTCTGCAAAAGTTTTTTTGCACCCCAATCTCCTACATATGCTCTCTTCATCAGTCCTTCTTTACACCAGTCTCCAACCTCTGCTCTGCTCTCTTAAACAGTCCTTCTTCACACCACTCTCCAACCTCTGCTCTCTGTAACAGTCCTTCTGCACCTCAGTCTCCAAAACTTGCTCTCTGAAAGAAACTTCTACAACCCAGTCTACAAACTCTGCTATCTGTAACAGTCTCTCTGCACCCCATTCATCAACCTATTCTCTCAGCAACGGTCCTTATGCATCCAAGTCTCCAAACTCTGCTCACCGCAAAAGTCCTTCTGTAGCCCAGTCCCAAACCTAAGCTCTCTGAAAGATCCTTCTGCACCCAAGTCTCCAAACTCTTCTCTCTGTAACAGTCCTTCTGCACCCCAGTCTCCAACCTATACTCTCTGTAACAATCCTTCTGCACATTAGTGTTTATCCTCTGCTCTCAGCAACGGTCCTTTTGCACCCCAGTCTCCAAACTCTGATCTCTATAACAGTCCTTCTGTACTGCAATCTCCAACCTCTGCTCCTATTAAGGGTACTTCTACACCCGAGTCTCCAAACTCTGTTTCTGTATCAGTCCTTCTGCACCTCAGTCTCCAACCTGTGCTCTGTGTAACTGTCCCTCTGCACCTTAGTCTCCAACCTCTGCTCTATGCTACAGTCCTTCTGGACCCCAGTCTCCAAACTCTGCTCTCTGTAACAATCCTTCTGCACCTCAGTCTCGAACCTCTGCTCTCTGCAATGGTCCTTCTGCACCTGAGTCTCCAACTTCTGCTCTCTATCAGTCCTGTACGCCTGTCTCCCACATATGCTCTCTGTAACAGTCCTTCTTCACCTCAGTCTTCAACCTCTGCTCTGTGTAACAGTCCTTCTGGACCCCAGTGTCCAACATCTTTTCTCTGCAACGATCCTTCTGCATCCCAGTCTCCAAACTCTGCTCTATGTAACAGTCCTTCTGAACCTAAGACTCCAAACTCTGCTCTACGTAAGATCCTTCTGCAACCCAGTCTCCAAACTCTGCACTCTGTAACAGCCCTTCTGCACCCCAGTCTCCAACCTCTGCTCTCTGTAACAGGCCTTCTGCACGCCAGTCTCCAAATTCTGCTCTCTGTATCAGTCTTTCTGCACGCCAGTCGCAAACATCTGCTCTTTGTAACAGCCCTTCTGCATATCAGTCTCCTACATCTGCTCTCTGCAACAGTCCTTAAGCACCCCAGATTCCAACTTCTGGTTTCTGCAACAGTCTTTCTACAGCAAAGTCTCCAACCTCTGGTGTGTGCAACAGTCTTTCTGCACCCCAGTCTCCAAACTCTGCTCTCTGTAACAATCCTTCTGTGCCTCAGTCTCCAACCTCTACTGTCTGTACAGTCCTTCTGCACCTCACTCTCCAACATCTGCTTTTTGTAAGTTCCTTCTCCAACCAAGTCTCCAAACACTGCCCTCTGTAACAGTCCTTCTGCATGCCTTCTCCCAACTCTCCTCTCTGTAACAGGCCTTCTGCACCCCAGTCTCCAAAGTCTGTTCTCTATAACAATCCTTCTGCACTCCAGTCTCCAACCTCTGCGCTCTGTAACAGTCCTGCTGCACCTCGGTATACAATCTCTGCTCTCTGTAAGATTCTTCTGCAACCTTGTCTGAAAACTCTGCTCTCTGTAACAGTCTTTCTGTACCTCATTCTCAAAACTCTATTCTTCCAACACTAATTCTGCACCCCCGTCGCCAACCCCTACTCTCTGTAACAATCCTTCTGTACCGCAGTCTCCAAACTCTTCTCTCTGTAATGGTCCTTCTGCACCCCAGTCTCCGACCTCTGCATTCTGTATCAGTCCTTCTGCACCCCTGTCTACAATCTCTGCTCTCTGTAACAGTTTTTCTGCACCTCATATCCAAACTCTGCTATCTGCACCAGTCGTTATGCACCCCAGGCTCCAAACTCTGCTGTCTGCAAATTTCTTTCTGCACCCTAGTACGCAACCTGTGCTCTGTGTAACAGTCCTTCTGCAGCCAAGTCTCCAAACGCTGCTCTCGGTAACAGTCCTTCTCCACCTCAGTCTTCAACCTCTGTTCTATTAAAGAGTTCCTCTGGACCCCAGTGTCCAACATTTGCTCTCTAAACAGTCCTTCTGCACCCCAGTCTCCAACATCTACTCTCTGCAACAGTCCTTCTGCACCCCAGTGTCCATACTCTGCTCTCTACAACGATCCTTCTGCACCCCAGTCTCCAAACTCTGCTGTCTGAAATATCCTTCTGACCCCAGTTTCCAAACTCTGCTCTCTGTAATATTTCTTCTCTACGCCAGTCTCAAACCTCTGCTTTCTGCAACGGTCCTGCTGCACCCCAGTCTTCAACCTCTGTACTCTGCAATAGTCCTTCTGCTCCCCAGTCTCCAAACTCTTCTCTATGTAAGAGTCATTCTGTATTGCAGTCTCCAATCTTTGCTCTCTGTAAAGGTCTTTTTGCATGCCAGTTTCCAAACTCTGCTTTATTTCTCCGTCCTTCTGCACCTCAGTCTCAAACCTCTGCTCTCTCCAAAGTCCTTCTGCACCCCATTCTACAACTTCTGCTCTCTGAAACAGTCCTTCTGAACAACAGTATCCAACATCTGCTCTCTTAAAAAGTCCTTGTGTACCCTAGTCTCCAACCTCTGCTCTCTGCAAAAGTCCTTCTGTACTGCAGTCTCCAACTTCTGCTCTCTGCAACAAAACTTCTGCACCCCAGTCTCTAACATCTGCTTGACAAAAGTCCTTCTGCACCTCAGTATGAAAATTTTGCTCTCTGCAACAATCCTTCTGCACCCAAGAGTTCAACATCTGCTCTCTGTAACAGTCCTTCTGCACCTCAGTCTCCAAACACTACTCTATATAAGATCCTTCTGCAACACAGTCTCCAAAATTTGGTCCCTGTAACAGTCCTTCTGCACCTCTGTCTCCAACCTTTGCTACCTGTAACACTTGATCTACACCTCAGTCTGAAACCTCTTCTCTCTGCAGGATCTTTCTGAACCCCAGTCTCCATCCACTGCTCTCTGTAACAGTCCTCCTTCACCTCCGTCTCCAAACTCTGCTATCTGTAAGACCATTTTGCCACCCAGTCTTCTAACTCTGCACTCTATAACAGACCTTCTGCATGCCAGTCTTCTACCTCTGCTCTCTTTAACAGGCCTTCTGCACCCCAGTCTCCAAACTCTGCTCTCTGTAACAGGCCTTCTGCACCCCAGTCTCCAAACTCTGCTCTCTGTAACAGGCCTTCTGCACCCCAGTCTCCAAACTCTTCTCTCTGCAACGATCATTCTACACCTCAGTCTCCAACATCTCCTCCATGTAAGATCCTTCTGCCACCCAGTCTCCCAACTCTGCCCTCTCTAACAGTCCTTCTGCACACCTTCTCCCAACTCTCTTCTCTGTAACAGGCCTTTTGCACCCCAGTCTCCAAAGTCTGTTCTCTATAAGAAGTCTTCTACACTTTAGTCTCCAACCTTTGCTCTCTGCAACAATCCTTCTGCACCCCAGTCTCCAACATGTGGTCTCTGCAACAGTCCTTCTGCACATCAGTCTTAAAACGCTGTTCTTTGCTACGATCCTTTTGTACCTCAGTTTCCAACCTCTACTCTCTGTAACACTCCTTCTGCACCTGGGTCCCCAACATCTGCTCTCTGTTAGATCCTTCTTCAACCCAGTCTCCAAACTCTGTGATCTGTAACAGTCATTCTAGAGCCCTTCTCCACACTCTGCTCTCTTTTACAAGCCTTCTGAACCCCAGTCTCCAAACTCTGCTCTCTGTAACAGTCTTTTTGCACCCCAGTCTCCAACCTCTGCTCTCTGCAACGATTCTTCTGCACCCCAGTCTCCAACGTCTCCTCTCTACAACAGTCCTTCTTCACCTCAGTCTCCAAATTCTGCTCTCTGCAACAGTTCTTCTACACCCCAGTCTTCAATCTCTGCTCTGTGTAACAGTCCTTCTGCACCCCAGTCTCCAACCTCTGCTCTCTGTAACAATCCTTCTGCACCCCAGTCTCCAACCTCTGCTCTCTGTTACAGTCCTTCTGCACCTTAGTCTGAAAACTCTGCTCTCTGTTAAAGTCTTTGTATACCGCAATCTCCAACCTCTGCTCTCTGTAACGGTCCCTCTACCCCAATTTCCAACCTCTGCTTTCTGTAACAGTCCTTCTGCACCTCAGTCACCAAACTTTGCTCTCTGTAACAGTCCTGATGCACCTCAGTCTCCAACCTCTGCTCTCTGTTACAGTCCTTCTGCAACTTAGTCTGAAACCTCTGCTCTCTGCACCATCTTTCTGCACCCCAATCTCCAATCACTGCTCTCTGTAATATTCATGCTGCCCCACAGTCAGCAACCACTGCTCTCTGTAAGATCCTTCTGCAACCCAGCCTCAAAACTCTGCTCTCTATAACATTCCTTCTGCACCCCAGTCTTCAACCACTGCTCTCTGTAACAGTCATCCTGTACCTCAGTCCCAAACCCCTGCTCTCTAAAATCCTTCTGAAACCCAGCCTCAAAACTCTGCTATCTATACCAGTCCTTCTGCAACCCAGCCTCAAAACTCTGCTCTCTATAACTGTCCTTCTGCAACCCAGTCTCCAACCTCAGCTCTCCTTAGCAGGCCTTCTGCACCCCAGTCTCTAATCTCTGCTCTCTGAAACAGTCCTTCTGCACCCCAGGATCCAACATTTGCTCTCTGCAACATTTCTTCTACACCCAGGTCTCCAAACTGTGCTCTCTGTAACTGTCCTTTTGCACGTCAGTCTGAAAACGCTGCTCTCTGCAACAATTCTTCTGCACCCCAGTCTGTAACCTCTGCTCTTGTAACACTCCTTCTGCACCTCTGTCTCCAAAAGGCTCTCTGTAAGATCTTTCTGCATCCCTGTCTCGAAACTGTGCTTTCTGTAACAGTCCTTCTACAACCCAGTCTCCAACCTCTACTCTCTGCAACAGTCCTACTGCACCCCTGTCTCAAACCTCTACTCTCTGTAAGATCCTTCTGCACCACAGTCTCCAACATTTGCTCTCTGTAACAGTCCTTTTGTACCCCAGTCTCCAAACTCTGCTCTCTGCTACAGTCCTTCTGCACCCAGGTCTCCAAACTCTACACTCTGTAAGATCCATCTGCCCCGCAGTCTCCAAACTCTGCTCTCTGTAACAGTCCTTCTGCACCCCAGTATCCAACCTCTGCTCTGTGCAACAGTCCTACTGCAACCCAGTCTGCAACCTCTACTCTCTGTAAGATTCTTCTGCACAGCAGTCTGCAACAGTCTGCAATAGTCGTTCTGCACCCCGGTATCCAACCTGTGCTCTCTGTAAAAGTCCTTCTGTACTGCAGTCTCCAAACTCTACTGTCTGTAATGGTCCTTCTGCAGTCCAGTCTCCAACCTCTGCTTTGTTTACCAGTCCTTCTTGACCCCAGTCTCCAATTTCTGTTCTTTGTATCAGTCCTTCTGCACCTATATCTCCAACCTCTACTCTCTGCAACAGTCCTTCTGCACCCCTGTCTCCAACCTGTGCTCTCTGCAACATTTCTTCTACACTCAGATCTCCAAACTGTGCTATCTGTAACTGTCGTTCTGCACCCCAGTATACAACCTCTGCTCTCTGTAACGATGCTTCTGCCCCTGATTCTCCAAACTCTCCTCTCTGAAATGATCCTTCTGCACCTCAGTTTTCAACCTCTGCTCTCTGCAGCGATCCTTCTGCACCCCAGTCTCCAAACTTTGGTCTCAGTAACTGTCTTTCTGACCCCAGTCTCTAACATCTGCTCTCTGTAAAGATCCTTCTGCACCCCATTCTCCAAACTCTGCTCTCTGCAATCGTCCTTCTGCACCTCAGTTTCCAACCTCTGCTCTCTGCAATGATCCTTCTGTACCCCAGTCTCCAAACACTGCTCTCTGTACCAATCCTTCTGTTCCTAAGTCTCCAACCTCTGCTCTCTATAACAGTCCTTCTGTACCTCAGTCACCAACGTCTGCTCTCTGTAACAGGCCTTATGCAACCCAGTCTCCAAACTCTGCTCTCTGTAACAGTTCTTCTGCACCCCAGTCTCGAACCTCTGCTCTCTGTAACAGTCCTTCTGCACCCAAGTCTTTAAACTGTGCTCTCTGTAACAATTTTTCTGCACCCCAGTTTCCAAACTCTTCTCTCTGTGCAGTTCTTCTGAACCACAATCTCCAACCTCTGCTCTCTGTAACGGAACTTCTGCAACCCAGTCTCAAACATTTAATCTCTGCAACGATCCTTCTTCTACCCATTCTCCAAACTCTGCTCTCTGTAACAGTCCTTTTGTATCTAAGTCTCCAACATCTTTGTAATGGTCCTTCTGCTCACCAATTGCCAACCTCTGGTTTCTGTAACAGTCGTTCTACACTTCAGACTCCAAACTCTGCTCTCTGTAGAAGTCCTTCTGCGCCTCATTCTGAATCCTCTGCTCTCTGCAACAATCCTTCTGCACCCCAGTCTCCAACCTCTGCTCTCTGTAACAGGCCTTCTGCACTCCAGTCTTTTTACTCTGCTCTCTGTAACAGGCCTTCTGCACCCCTGTCTCCATCCTCGTCTCTCTGCAACGATCCTTCTGCACCTCAGTCTCCAACCTCTGCTCTCTGCAACAGTCCTTTTGCACTCCGGTCTCCAATTTGTGCTCTCTGTAAGATCCTTCTGCATCCCAGTCTCCAATATCTGCTCTCTGTACCAGTCCTTCTGCACCCCAGTATCCAACGTCTGCTCTCTGTAGAAGTCCTTCTGCACCTCAGTTTCCAAACTTTGCTATCTGTAATGGTCCTTCTGCACCCCAGTCTCCCACATCTGCTCACTGCAACGATCCTTCTTCTCAACAGGCTCCAACCTCTGCTCTCTGCAATTGTCTTTCTGCACCCCAGTCTCCAAACTCTGCTCTCTGTAACAGTCCTTCTGTACCGCAGTCTCCAAACTCTTCTCTCTGTAACGGTCTTTCTGAACCCCAATTGCCAACCTCTGCTTTCTGTAACAGTACTTCTGCAAATCAGACTCCAACCTCTGCTCTCTGTAACAGGTATTCTGGAACCCAGTCTCAAACTCTGTTCTGTAACAGGACTTCTGCAACCTAGTCTCCAAACACTTCTCTATGCAACGAACCTACTGCACCTCATTCTCCAACCTCTGTTCTCTGCAACAGTCCTTCTGCACCCAGGCTTCAAACTCTGCTCTCTGTAATAGTCCTTCTGTACCGCAGTCTCCAACCTCTTCTCTCTCTAACAGTCATTCTGCACCCCAGTTTCCAAATGCTGCTTTGTGTATCAGTTATTCTGCACCCCAGTTTCCAACCAGTGCTCTCTGTATAAGTCCTTCTGCATTTCAGTCACCAACGTCTGCTTTCTGCAACAGTCCTTCTATACCCCAGTCTCCAACCTCTGTGCTCTGCAATGATCCTTCTGCACCACAGTCTCCAAAGTCTGTTCTCTGCAACAGTCCTACTGACCCCAGTCTCCAGCCTCTGCTCTCTGTAAGATCCTTCGGCACCCCAGTTTCCAAACTCTGCTCTTTTTAAAATTCCTTCTGAAATCCAGTTTCCAGCCTCTGCTCTTTGTAACAGTACTTCTGTACCACAGTCTCTAGTCTCTGCTCACTAAAACATTTACTCTGCACACCACTCTCCAAACTGTGCTCTCTGTAACTGTCTTTCTTACCCAGTCTTCAACCTCTGCTCTCTGTAACGATCCTTCTGCACCTCAGTCTCCAACCTCTGCTCTCTGCAACGATCCTTCTGAACTTCAGTTTGCAACCTCTGCTCTCTGCAACGATCCTTCTGCACCCCAGTTTCCAAACTCTGCTTCCTGTAACAGTCCTTCTACACCTCTGTCTCAAACCTCTCTTCTATGTACCAATCCTTCTGCACCTCAGTCTCCAACCTCTGCTCTCTTTAACAGTTTTTCTGCACCTCAGTCTTCAACCGATGCTCTCTAAAACAGGCTTTTTGCACCCCAGTCTGCAACCTTTGCTCTCGGAAACAGTTCTTCTGCACCCCAATCTCGAACCTCTGCTCTCTGTAACAGTCCTTCTGCAACCCAGTCTCCAACCTCTTCTCTCTGCAACTATCCTTCTGCACCTCAGTCTCCAACTTCTGCTCTCTGCAACAGTCTTTCTGCACCCCAGTCTCCAACCTCTTCTCTCTGTAACCTTCCTTCAGCACCCCAGTCTCCAAACTCTGCTTTCTGTAACCGTCCTTCTGCACCCCATTCTCCAACATCTGCTCTCAGCAACAGTCCTTCTCACTCTAGTCTCCAAATTCTGCTCTGTGCCACGATCCTTCTGGAACCCAGTCTCCAACGTGTGCTCTCTGCAACAGTCCTTCTGCACCACAGTTTCCAACCTCTGCTCTCTGTAAGATTTTTCTGCACGCCAGTTTCCAAAATCTGCTGTCTCTCTAACATTTCTTCTCCACCGCAGTCTGTAACCTCTGCTTTCTTCGAATGTCTTGCGGCACCCCAGTCTCCAACCTCTGTCCTCTGTAACAGTCCTTCTGCTCCCCAGTGTCCAACATCTGCTCTCTGTAACAGTCCTTCTGTACCGAAGTCTCCAACCTCTGCTCTCTTTAACGATCCTTCTGAAGCCCAGTCTTTAACCTCTACTTATTATATCAGTCCTTCTGAACCCGAGTCTCCAAACTCTGCACTCTGTATCTATCCTCCTGCACCCCAGTCTCCAACCTGTGCTTTCTGTAACAATTTTTATGCACCCCAGTCTCAAACCTTTTCTCTCTGCAACAGTCCTTCTGCACCACAGTCTCCAAACTCTGCTCTCTGTAAGATTCTTAATCACTCAAGTTTCCAAACTCGACACTCTTTAACATTCATTCTCAAACCCAGTCTTTAACTTCTGCTTTCTGCAATTGTCCTGCGGCACACCAGTCTCCAAATTTTGTCCTCTGCAACAGTCCTTCTGCTCCCCAGTCTCCAACATATGCTCTCTGAAACAGTCCTTCTGAAACGCAGTCTCTACCCTCTGCTCTCCATAACAGTCCTTCTGCAACCCAGTCTCCAAACTCTGCTTTCTGTATCAGTCCTTCTGAATACCAGTCTCAAACCTCTTTTCTCTGTATATATACTTCTACACCTCAGTATCAAACCTGTTCTCTCTGTAGAATTTCTTCTTCACCCCAGTCTCCAGCCTCTGCTCTCTGTAACAGTTTTTCTATACCACAGTCTCCAAATCCTGGTCTCTGAAACGGTCATTCTGCAAACCAATTTCCAAACTCTGCTTACAGTAACAGTCCTTCAGCACCTCAGTCTACAAACTCTGCTCTCTGTAACAGTTTTTCTACACCTCAGTCTCCAACTTCTGCTCTCTGTAAGATCCTTCAGCCACCCAGTCTCCAACCATTACTCTCTGTAACAGTCCACCTACACCTCAGTCTCCAACCTCTGCTCTCTGTAAGATCTTTCAGCAACCCAGTCTCTAAACTCTGGTCTCTATAACAGTCCTTCTGAACCAAGTCTCCAACCTCTTATCTCTGTAACAGGCATTCTGCACGCTAGTCTCCACACTCTGCTCTCTGTAGAAGGCCTTCTGCACCCCAGTCTCCAACCTCTGCTCTCTGCAACGATCCTTCTGCACACCAGTCTCCAACCTCTGCTCTCTGCAATGATCCTACTGCACGCCAGTCTCCAACGTCTGATCTCTGCAACACTCCTTCTGCACCTCAATCTCCAACTTCTTCTCTCTGTAAGATCATTCTGAACCCCTGTCTCCAAGCTCTGCTCCTTGCAACGATCTTTCTGCACCCCAGTCTCCAACTTCTGCTCTATGTAAAAAGACTTCTGCACCTCAGACTCCAACACCTACTCTCTGCAACAGTCCATCTGCACCCCAGGCTCTAAACTCTGCTCTCTGCAACAGTCCTTCTGTACTGCAGTCTCTAACCTCTGCTCTTTGTAACGGTTTTTCTGCACCCCATAATCCAATCTCTGCTGTCTGCATCAGTCCTTTTGCACCCCAGTCTCCAACATCTGTTCTCTCTATGAGTACTTCTGCACCTCAGTCTCCAACCTCTGCTTTCGGCAAAAGTCCTTCTGCTCCCCAGTCTCTAACCGAATCTCTCTGTAACAATCCTTCTGCACCTCAGTCTCATACCTCTGCTTTCTAAAACAATCCTTCTGCACTCCAGTCTCCAACGTCTTCTCTCTGCAACAGTCCTTCTGCACCCCAGTCTCCAACATCTGCTCTCTGCAACAGTCCTTCTACACCCCAGTCTCCAAACTCTGCTCTCTGTAAGGATCGTTCTGGACCCCAGTCTCCAACGTCTGTTTTCTACAACAGTACTTTTGCACCACAGTATCCAAAATCTGCTCTCTGTAAGATTTTTCTGGTCTCCAGTTTCCAAAATCTGCTCTCTCTAACATTCCTTCTCCACTGCAGTCCCCAACCTCTGCCTTCTGCAAGGGTCCTGCGGAACCCAGTCTCCAACGTCTGTCCTCTGTAACACTCCTTCTGCTCCCCAGTCTCCAACATCTGCTCTCTGTAACACTCCTTATGTACCGCAGTCTCCGAACTCTGTTCTCTGTAACGGTCCTTCTATAACCCAGTCTCCAAACTCTGCTTTTTTAATCAGTCCTTCTGAACCCCAGTCTCCAAACTCTGCTCTCTGTATCTATCCTTCTAAACCTCAGTCTTTAACCTGTACTTTCTGTAACAGTCCTTCTGGACTCCAGTCTCCAACCTCTGCTCTCTGTAATGGTCCTACTGAATCCCAATTTCCAACCTCTGCTTTCTGTAACAGTCCTTTTGCTCCCCAGTGTCTAAACTCTGCTCTCTGTAACCACCTTTATACACCTCAGTCTCCAACCTCTTCTCTCTGTAAAAGTACTTTTGCACCTCAGTCTGAAACCTCTGCTCTCCAGATTCTTCTGCACCCCAGTCTTAAACCAGTGCTCTCTGTAACAGTCCACGTGCACCTCAGTCTCCAACCTCTGCTCTCTTTAAGTTCCTTCAGCAAACCAGTCTCCAAACTGTGCTCTCTGTAAAAGTCCTTCTGCACCCCATTCTCCAACCTCTACTCTCTGTAACAGGCCTTCTGCACGCCAGTCTCAAAACTCTGCTCTCTATATTGGGCCTTCTGCATGCCAGTCTCTAACCTCTGCTCTTTGCAATGATACTACTACATCCCAGTCTCCAACTTCTGATCTCTGCAAGAGTCCTTCTGTACCTCAGTCTCCAAATTCTGCTCTCTTTAAGATCTTTCTGCACCCCTGTCTCCAACCTCTGCTCTCTGTAACAGTCCTTCTGCACCACAGTCTCCAAAGTCTACTCTGCAACAGTCCTACTTCACCCCAGTCTCCAACCTCTGCTCTCTGCAACACTCCTTCTACAACCCAGTCTCAAACCTCTGCTCTCTGTAACAATCCTTCTTCACCTCAGTCTCAAAACTCTGTACTCTGCAATGTTCCTTCTACACCTCAGTCTCAAACCTATCCTCTCTGTAACAGTCCTTCTGCACCTCAGTCTCCAACCTCTGCTCACTGTAATGATGCTTCAGCACCCCAGTCTCCTACTTCTGCACTCTGTAACAGTCCTTCTGCACCCCAATCTCCAACATCTGCTCTATGAAACGATCCTTCTGCACCACAGTCTCAAAACTCTGTTCTCTAACAGTCCTTCTGCACCTCAGACTCCAAACTCTGCTCTCTGTGTCAGTCCTTCTAAGCCTCAGTCTGAAACCTCTGATCTCTGCAACGATCCTTCTGCACCCCAGTCTCCAAACTGTGCTATCTGTAACAATCCTTCTGCACAGAAGTCTCCAACCTCTTCTCTCTTACAGGTCTTCTGCACCCCAGTCTCTAAAATCTGCTCTCTGTAATGTTCCTTCTGCACCCCAGTCTCCAAACTCTGCTCTCTGCAACAGTCCTTCTGCACCCCAATCTCCAACCTGTGCTCTCAACAACAGTCCTTCTACACCCCAGTGTCCAGTGTCTGCTCTCTGCAACAGTCCTTCTGCAACCCAGTCTCCAACCTCTGCTCTCTGTAACAATCCTTCTGCACCTCAGTCTTCAAACTCTGCTCTCTGCAACGGTCCTTCTGCACCTCAGTCTCCAAAAACTACTCTCTGTAAATGTACTTCTGAACCCCTTCTTTAAACTCTACTCTAAGTAATAGGCCTTCTGCACCCCAGTCTCCAACCTCTGTTCTCTATAACAATCCTACTGCACACCAGTCTCAAAATTTTGCTCTCTACAATGATCCTTCTGCCCCCGAGTCCCCAAACTCTGCTCTTTGCAACAGTCCTTCTGCACCCCAGTCTCCAACATGTGCTCTCTACAAAAGTCCTTCTGCACCTCAGTCTGAAAACTCTGTTATCTACAGTGATCTTTCTGCACCCCAGTCTCCAACCTCTGCTCTCTGCAACGATCCTTCCACATCTCAGTCTCGAAACTCTACTCTCTGCAACAGTCCTTCTGCACCCCAGTCTCAAAACTCTGCTGTCTGCAACGATCTTTCTGTACACCAGTTTCCAATGTCTTCTCTCTGCAAAAGTCCTTCTGAACCCAAGTCTCCAACATCTGCTCCCTGCAACAGTCTTTCTGCACCTCAGTCTGACAACTCTGCTCTCTGCAATGATCATTTTGCACACTAGTCTCTAACCTCTGTTCTCTAAAACAGTTATTTTGCACCCCAGTATCCAACCCCTACTCTCTGTAACAGTCCTTCTGTACCGCAGTCTCCAAACTTCCTTCTTTGTAAGGGTAATTATGCTCCCCAGTATCAAACATCTGCTTTCTGTATCCGTCATTTTCCACCACAGTCTCCAAACTCTGCTCGCTGTAACAGTCCTTCCGCAACTCAGTCTGCAAACTCTGCTCTCTGCAACAGTACTTCTACACTCCAGTATTTTTCCTTTGCTCTCTCCAACAGTTCTTTTGCAACACAGCCTCCAACATCTGCTCTCTAAAACAGTTCTTCTCCACCCCAGTCTCCAACCTCTGCTCTCTGTAAAAGTCCTTCTGTACTGCAGTCTCCAAAATCTGCTCTCTGTAAGATCCTTCTGCAACCCAGTCTGTAAACTATGCCCTCTGTAACGAACCTTCTGCACCTTTTCTCCAACCTCTGTTCTCTGTAACAGTCCTCGTGTAGTGCAGTCTCCAAAATCTGCTCTCTATAACGGTCCTTCTGCACCCCAGTCTCCAACCTCTGCTTTCTGTATCAGTACTTCTGCACCCCAGTCTCCAACCTCTGCTCTCGGTAACAGTCCTTCTTCACCTCAGTCTCCAAACTCTGCTCTCTGCCACAGTCCTCCTGCACGAAAGTCTCAAACCTCTACTCCCTGCAACACTTTTTCTGCACCTCAGTCTCTAAACTCTGCTCTCTGTAACAGTCCTTCTGTACCACAGTCTCAAAACTCTGCTCTCTGTAACGGTTTTTCTGAATCCCAGTCTCCAACGTCAGCTTTCTCTATCAGTTCTTCTGCAACCCAGTCTCCAAACTCTGCTCTCAGTAACAGTCCTTCTGCACCCCAGTCTCTAACTTCTGCTCTCTGCACCATTTTTTCTGCACCCCAGTCTCCATCTGTGCTCTCTGAAACTGTCCTTCTGCACACCAGTCTCATCCCACTGATCTCTGTAACAATCCTTCTGGACCTCAGTCTCCAACCTCTGCTCTCTTTAACAGTCCTTCAGTACCACAGTCTCAAAACTCTGCTCCCTGTAACGGTCTTTCTGAACCCCAGTCTCCAACGTCAGCTTTCTCTATCAGTTCTTCTGCAACCCAGTCTCAAAACTCTGCTCTCAGTAACAGTCCTTCTGCACCCCAGTCTCTAACTTCTGCTCTCTGCACCATGTTTTCTGCACCCCAGTCTCCATCTGTGCTCTCTGAAACTGTCCTTCTGCACCCCAGTCTCATCCCACTGATCTCTGTAACAATCCTTCTGGACCTCAGTCTCCAACCTCTGCTCTCTGTAACAGTCCTTCTGTACTGCAGTCTAAAAACTCTGCTCTCTGTAAAAGTATTTCTGAACCCCAGACTCTAACGTCAGCTTTCTCTATCAGTTTTTCTGCACCCCAGTCTCCAAACTTTGCTCTCTGCAATAATCCTTCTGCACCTCAGTCTGAAAACTATGTTCTTTGCAACGATCCTTCTGCAACCTTGTCTCCAAACCAGGCTTTCTGTAACAGTCCTTCTGCACCCCAGTCTCCAACCTCTGCTTTTTGTAACAGGCCTTTTGCACCCCATTCTCCAACCTCTGCTCTCTGTTACAGTGCTTCTGCACCTCTGTCTACAAACTCTGCTCTCTGCAACAGTCCTGCTGCACCCAAGTCTCCAACATCTACTCTCTGCAACAGTCCTTCTGCACCAAAACTCTAACGTCTGCCTCTGTAACATTCCTACTCTAACCCAGTCTCCAAACTCTGCTTCCTGCAACAGTCTTTCTGCACCCCAATCTCCAACCAAGGCTCTCCACAGAAGTCCTTCTACACCCCAGTATCCAGCCAGTGCTCTCTGCAACAGTCCCTCTGCAACCCAGTCTCCAACCTCTGCTCTCTGTAACAATCCTTCTGCACCTCAGTCTCCAAAAACTACTCTCTGTAAATGTACTTCTGAATCCCTTCTCCAAACTCTGCTCTTTGTATTAGGTTTTCTACACCAGAGTCTCCAAACTCTGTTCTCTATAACAATCCTTCTGCACTCCAGTCTCAAAATTTTGCTCTCTACAACGATCCTTCTGCACCCCAGTGCCCAAACTCTGCTCTTTGCAACAGTCCTACTGCACCCCACTCTCCAACATGTGCTATCTGCAAAAGTCCTTCTGCAACTCAATCTGAAAACTCTGTTCTCTACAACGATCCTTCTGCACCGCAGTCTCCAACCTCTGCTCTCTGTAACAGTCCTGTTGCCCATCGGTCTACAACTCTGCTCTCTGTAAGATCCTTGTGCAACATTGTTTGAAAACTCAGTTCTCTATAGGAGTTCTACTGCACCCCAGTATCCAACCTCTGCTCTCTGCAACGATCCTTCTGCACCTCAGTGTCGAAACTCTACTCTCTGTAACAGTCCTTCTGCACCCCAGTCTCAAACTTCTGCTGGTTGCAACGATCTTTCTGTACACCCGTTTCCATCGTCTGCTCTCTGCAACAGTCTTTCTGCACCCTAGTCTTCAACCTCTGCTCTCTGCAACGATCCCTGTGCACCCCAGTATCCAATATCTGCTCTATGCAAAAGTCCTTCTGCACCCCTGTCTCCAACCTCTGCTCTCTGCAACAGTCTTTCTGCACCTCAGTCTGAAAACGCTGTTCTCTGCAATGATCCTTCTGCACCCCAGTCTCCAAACTCTGCTCTCTGTAATACTCTTGTTGCACCTCAGTCTTGAAACTCTGCTCTCTGTAAGATCCTTCTGCAACTCTGTCTTCAAACTCTGCTCTATGTAACAGACCTTCTGCACCCCAGTCTCCAACCTCTGCTCTTTGCAAGAGTCCTTCTAAAACCCAGTCTCCAAACTCTGCTTTCTGCAACAGTCCTTCTCCACCCAAGTCTCCAACTTCTGTTCTCATTAACAATCCTTCTTCACCTCAGTTACCAAACTCTGATCTCTGCAATGGTCCTTCTGCACCACAGATTCCATCTTCTATTCTCTGTAACAATCCCTCTGCACACCAGTCTTTTCAAGCTCTCCTCTCTGCGAAAGTCCTTGTGCACCCCAGTCTCAAACATCTGCTCCCTGCAACAGTCTTTCTGCACCTCTGTCTGACAATTCTGCTCTCTGCAATAATCATTTTGCACCCCAGTCTTCAAACTCTGCTTTATGTAACAGTCTTTCGGCACCTCAGTCTCCAACCTCTTCTTTCTCTAAGATCCTCTGCACCCCTGTTTCCAAACTCTGCTCTCTGTAATATTTTTTCAGCTCCCCAGTCTCCAACCTCTGCTCTCTGAAACAGTCCTTCTGCTCCACAGTCTCCAACCTCTGCTCTCTGAAACAGTCTTTCTGTCCCGCAGTCTCCAAACTCTTCTCTCTGTAATGGTTCTTCTGCACCCCAGTCTCCAAACTCTGATCTCTGTAACAATCCTTCTTCACCCCAGTCTCCAACCTCTGCTATCTTCAACGATCCTTCTGTACCTCAGTATCTATCCTCTGCTCTCTGTGACAGTTCTTCTGCACCCCAGTCTCCAACATCTGCTCTCAGCAACAGGTCATCTGCACCCCAGGTTCCAAGGTCTGCACTCTGAAACAGTCCTTATCCACACCAGTCTCCAACCTCTGCTCTCTGTAACAGTCCTCCTTTAGTGCAGTCTCCAAAATCTGCACTCTGTACGGGTTCTTCTGCTCCCCAGTCTTCAAACTCTGCTTTCTGTATCAGTCCTTCTGCACCAAAGTCTCAAACCTCTTTATCTGCAACAATCCTTCTACACCGCAGTCTCCAAACTGGTATCTGCAACACTCCTTCTGCACCCCAGGCTCCAACCTCTGCTCTCTCTATAACAATCCTGATGCACCTCAGTCTCAAAACTCTGCTCTCAACAACGGTGCTTCTGCACCTCAGTCTCTAAACTCGACTCTCTGTAACAGTCCTTCTGCAGCTCAGTCTCCAACATCTGCTTTCTCTAAGATCCTTCTGCAACCCAGTCTGTAAACTCTGCCCTCTGTAACAGTCCTTCTGCACCCCATCTCCAAACTCTGTTCTCTGTAACATTCCTTTGGGATGCTGGTCTAAAACCTCTGCTCGCTACAATGATCCTTCTGCACCCCAGTCTCCATCCTCTGCTCTGTACAAGAGTCATTCTGCAACCCAGTCTCCATTATCTGCTCTCTGCAACAGTCCTTCTGCACCTCAGTCTGAAAACTCTGTTCTCTTCAACGATCATTTTGCACCCCAGTCTCCAACCTCTGTTTTCTGTAACAGTCCTGCTGTACCACAGTCTCTAAGCTCTGCTCTCTGTAAGATCCTTCTGCAACCCTGTCTACAAACTCTGCTGTCTGTAACAGTCATTTTTGCACCCCAGTCTCCAACCTCTGCTCTCTGTAACAGGCCTTTTGCACCCCATTCTCCAACCTATGCTCTCTGCAACAGTTCTTCTGCACCCGAGTCTCAAAACTCTGCTATCTGTATCAGTCCATCTGCACCCTAATCTCCAACCTCTGATCTCTGTAACAGTACTTCTGCATCTCAGTCTACAAACTCTGCTCTCTGCAACAGTCCTTCTGCAACCAAGTATCCAACATCTGCTCTCTGCAAAAGTCATTCTGCAAAAAAGTCTCCAACCTCTGCCTCTGTAACAGTCCTACTGAAACACAGTCTTCAACCTGTACTCTCTGAAACAGTCCTTCGTCACACAAATCTCAAACCTGTGCTCTCCGCAACAGTCCTGCTACACCCCATGTCCAGCCTCTGCTCTCTGCAGCAGTCCCTCTGAGACCAAGTCTCCAACGTCTGCTCTCTGTAACAATCCTTGTGTACCTCAGTCTCCAACCTCTGCTCTCTGCAATGGTCCTTCTGCACCGCGGGCTCTACTCTCTGTAAAAGTACTTCTGAACCCCTTCTCCAAAATCTGATCTCCGTAACAGGCCTTCTGCACCCCAGTCTCCGACCTCTGTTCTCTATAACAATCCTTCTGCACCCCAGTCTCCAACCTCTGCTCTCTTTACCAATTCTGCAGCACCCCAGTCTCCAAACTTTGCTCTCTGTAACAGTCTTTCTGCACCTCAGTCTCCAACCTTGCTCTCTGTAACAGTCCTTCTGAACCCCAGTCTCCAACCTCTGCTCTCTGTAACAGGCCTTTTGCACCCCATTCTCCAACCTGTGCTCTCTGCAACAGTTCTCCTGCACCAGAGTCTCAAAACTCTGCTTTCCGTATCAGTCCATCTGCACCCCAATCTCCAACCTCTGATCTCTGTAACAGTACTTCTGCACTCAGTCTACAAACTCTGCTCTCTGCAACAGTCCTTCTGCAACCCAGTCTCCAACATCTGCTCTCCGCAAAAGTCCTTCTGCAAAAAAGTCACCAACCTCTGCTCTCTGTAACAGTCCTGCTGCACCTTGGACTACAACCTCTGCTATCTGTAAGATTTTTGTGCAACCTTGTCTAACTCTGCTCTCTGTAACAGTTCTTCTGCACCCTAGTCTCTGAACTCTGCTCTCTGTAACAGGCTGTTTGCACGCAAATCTTCAACCTCTACTCTCTGTAACAGTCCTTTTGCACCACAGTCTCCAAACTCTGCTCTCTTCAACAGTCCTTCTGCTCCCCAGTCTCTAACCTCTGCTGTCTGCAACGATCCTTCTTCACCACAGTCTGCAACGTCTGCTCTCTGCAACAAACCTTCTGCACCACAGTCTCCAACCTCTGCTCTCTGCAATGATCCTTCTGCACCCCAGTCTCCAACATCTGCTCTATGCAACAGTCCTTCTGCACCCCTGTCTCCAACCTCTGCTCTATGTAATATCCTTCTGCACAACAGTTTCAAAACTCTGCTCCCAGTAACATTCCATCTCTACCCTAGTCTCCAACCTCTGCTCTCTGTAACATTCCCTCTGCACCTCAGTCACCAAACTCTGCTCTCTGCGACAGTTCTTCTGCACCCCAGTCTCTAACCCTCTGCACCTCAGTCTCCAAACTCTGCTCTCTGCGACAGTTCTTCTGCACCCCAGTCTCTAACCTATTCTCTCTGCAACAGTTCTTCTGCACACCAGTCTCCAATATCTGCACTCTGAAATAGTCCTTCTCAACCCCAGTCTCCAACCTCTGCTCTCTGTAACAGGCCTCTTGTACTGCGGTCTTTAAAGTCTGCTCTCTGTAATTTTCCTTCTTCACCACAGTCTCCAACCTCTTCTTTCTCTATCAGTCCTTCTGCACCCCAGTCTCCAACCAGTGATCTCTGTAACAGTCTTTCTGCATCTCAGTCTCCAATCTCTGCTCTCTGCAACATTTCTTCTGCACACAAGTCTCCAAACTCTGTTCCCTCAAGAGTCCATGTACACCACAGTCTCCAACCTCTGCTATCTGCAAAGATCCTTCTGCACCCCAGTCTCCAACATCTGCTCTCTGCAACAATTATTCTGCACCTATGTCTGAAAACTCTGCTCTCTGCAACCACACTACTGCACCCCAGTCTCCTACCTCTGCTCTCTGTAACAGTCTTTCTACACCTCAGTCTCCCAAATCTGCTATCTGTAAGATTCTGCTGACACCCAGTCCTTAAACTCTGCACTCTGTTAACAGTCCTTTTGCACGCCAGTCTCAAAAACTCTGCTCTCTGTAAAAGTCCTTCTGCATGCCAGTTTCCAAACTCTGCTCTGTGTAACAGTCTTCTGCACCCCAGTTTCTAAAATCTGCTCTCTGCAACAGTCCTTCTGCACCCCAGTCTCCATCCTCTGCTCTCTGCAATGATCCTACTGCACCCTAGTCTCCAACCTCTGATCTCTACAAGAGTCCTTCTTCACCTCAGTCTTTAACTTCTGCTATCTGTAAGATTCTTCTTCACCCCTGTCTCCAAGCTCTGCTCCTTTCAACCATCCTTCTGCACACCAGTCTCCAACATCTACTCTATGTAACAGTATTTCTTCACCTCATCTCCAATAACTGCTCTCTGAAACAGTCCTTCTGCACCACAGTCTCCAAACTCTGGTCTCTGTTAGATCTTTCTGCACACCAGATTCTAAACTTTGTTCTCTGTAACATTCCTTCTCTTCCCCAGTCTTTATCCTCTGCTTTGTGCAAGTGTCCTGCGGCACCTTTGTCTCCAACCTCTGTCTTCTGCAACAGTCTTTCTGCTCCCAGTCTTTAACATCTGCTCTCTGTAACAGTCCTTCTGTACCGCAGTCTCCAACCACTGCTCTCAGTAACGGGCCTTCTGCACCCCAGTCTGCAAATACTGCTTTCTGTATCAGTCCTTCTGAAAAACAGTCTCAAACCTCTGCTCTCTGTATCTATCCTTCTACACCTCAGTCTCCAACCCGTGCTCTCTGTTTCATTCCTTCTGCACCCCAGTCTCCAACCTCGGTTCTCTGTAACAGTTTTTCTATACCGCAGTCTCCAAACTCTGGTCTCTGTAACGGTCCTTCTGCACCCCAATTTCCAACCTCTACTTTCTGTAACAGTACTTCTGCACATCAGTCTGATAACTCTGCTCTCTACCAGATCTTTCTCCACCCCAGTTTCAAAACATTACTCTATGTAACAGCCCACTTGCACCTCAAACTCCACCCTCTCCTCTCTATAACAGGCCTTCTGCACGCCAGTCTCCAATGTCTTCTCTCAGTAGCAGGCCTTCTGCACCCCAGTCTCCAACCTCTGCTCTCTGCAATGATTCTAGTGCACCCCAGTCTCTAACCTATGATCTCTGCAACATTCCTTCTGCACCACAGTCTCCAAATTCTGCTCTCTTTAAGATCCTTCTGCACCCCTGTATCAAACCACTGCTCTCTGTAACAGTCCTTCTGCATGCAAGTCTCCAACCTCGGCTCTCTTTAGCAGGACTTCAACACATCAGTCTCTAAACTCTGCTCTCTGCAACAGTCCTTCTGCAGCATATTCTCCAAACTTTGCTCTCTACAACATTCCTTCTGCACCCTAGTTACCAATATCTGCTCTCTGCAACAGTCCTTCTGCACCCCAGTCTCCAACATCTACTCTCTGCAACAGTTCTTCTGTATCTCAGTCTGAAAGCTCTCCTTTCTGCAACGACACTTCTGCACCCCAGTCTCCTACCTCTGCTCTCTGTACAGTCCTTCTTCTTCTTAGTCTCCCAACTCTACTCTCTTTAAGATCCTTCTGAAACCCAGTCTTTAAACTTTGCACTCTGTAACAGTCCTTCTGCACAACAGTCTCCAAACTCTGCTCTCTGTAACAGGCCTTCTTCACCCCAGTCTCCAACCTCTTCTCTCTGCAACGATTTTTCCTCCACCCCAGTCTTTAACATCTGCTCTCTGCAACAGTCCTCTTGCACCCCAGTCTCCAAACTCTGCTCTGTGTAAGATTCAACTGAACCCCAGTCTTCAACCTCTGCTCTCTGTAACAGTCCTTCTGCACCCCAGTCTCCAAACTCTGATCTCTGTACCAGTCCTTCTGCACCTCAGTATCCGTCCTCTGCTCTATGTAATAGTCCTTCTGCACCCCAGCCTCTAAAATCTGCTCTCTGTAACAGTCCTTCTGCACCCCAGTCTCAAACATCTGCTCTATGCAGCAGTCTTTCTGAACCCCAGTCTCCAAACTCTGCTCTTTGCAATGATCGTTCTGGACCCCTGTCTCCAATGTCTTCTCTCTGCAACAGTCTTTCTGCACAACAGTCTTCAACCTCTGCTCTCTTTAAGATCATTCTGAACTCCAGTTTCTAAAATCTACTCTCTGTAAGATCCATCTGAACCCCAGTTTTCAAACTCCTCTCTCTGTAACAGTCCCTCTGCACCCCAGAATTTAAACTTTGCACTTTGTAACAGTCGTTCTGCACAACAGTCTTTAAACTCTGCTCTCTGTAACAGGATTTCTGCACTCCAGTTTCCAACCTCTTCTCTTTTCAATGATTCTTCTTCACCCCAGTCTCCAACCTCTGCTCTCTATAACAGTCCTTCTGCACCTCAGTGTCCAACCTCTACTTTTCTCACCAGTTCTTCTACACTCTAGTCTCCAAAATGTGCTCTCAGTAACAGTCCTTCTGCACCTCAGTCTGAAAACTCTTCTCTCTGGAACGATCCTTCTGCATCTCAGTCTCAAACCTCTTCTTTGTGTAACAGTCATTATGTACCTCAGTCTCCAAACTTTTGTCTCTGTAAGATTCTTTTGCAACCCACTCTTTAAACTCTGCTCTCTGTAACTATCTTTCTGCACCCCAGTCTCCAAGAACTGCTCTCTGTAACAGGCCTTTGCACCCCAATCTCCAACCTATGCTGTCTATAACAGGCCTTTTGACCCCAGTCTCCAAACTCTTCTCTCTTCAACTATTCTTTTGCACCCCAGTCTCAAACCTATGGTGTCTGTAAGATCCTTCTGCAAAACTGTCTCCAACCTCTGCTCTTCTGAAAAGCAGTCTCGAAACTCTGATCTCTGTAACGGTTCTTCTGCATTTCAATCTCCAATCTTTGCTCTCTGCAACACTCCTTCTGCAGCCCAGTCTCCAAAAATTGCTCTGTGCAATAGATTTTCTGCACATGAGTCTTAAACCTGTGCTCTCTGTAAATGTCCTACTGCACCCCAGTCTTCAACCTGAGCTTTCTGCAAAAGTCCTTCTGCACCACAGTCTCCAATCTCTGCTCTCTATAACGATCCTTCTGCACACCAGTCTTCAAAATCTGCTCTCTGCAAAAATCCTTCTGCACCCCATTCTAAAAGTCTGCTCTCTGCAACAGTCCTTCTGCACCCCAGTCTCCAACCTCTGGTCTCTGCAACAGTCCTTCAGCACCCAAGTCTCCAAAATCTGTTTTCTGCAACAGTCCGTCTACACCCCACTCTACAAATTCTGCTCTCTGCAACAGTCCTTCTACCCCCTAGTCTCGATACTCTGCTCGCCGCAACGATCCTTCTGCACCCCAGTCTCCAACCTCTGTTCTCTTCAACAGTTCTTCTGCACCCCAGTCTCCAACCTCTGCTCTCTGTAAGGGTCCTTATGCACCCAAGTATCCAACCTCTGCTTTCTGTATGAGTTGTTATCCACCACAGTCTCGAAAATCTGCCCGCTGTAACAGTCCTTCTGCAACTCAGTCTGCAAACTCTGCTCTCTGCAACAGCCCTTCTGCAACTCAGTCTCCAACCTCTGCTCTCTGTGAGGGTCCTTCGGCACCCGAGTCTCCAACCTCTGCTTTCTGTAACATTCCTTCTGCACCTCGGTCTCAAATGTCTTCTCTGTGCAACGGTCCTTCTGCCCCTCAGTCTCCAACCTCTTCTCACTGTAACAGTGCTTCTGCACCTCAATCTCCAACTTTTGCTCTCCTTAATATCTTTCTGCAACCCAGTATTCAAACTCTGCTCTCTGTACCAATCTTTCTGCACCCCAGTCTCCAAACTCTGCTGTCTGTAACAGACCTTCTGCACCCCAGTCTCCGAACTCTGCTTTCTGTATCTTTCCTTCTGCACCCCAGTCTGCAACCTCTGGTCTCTGCAACGATCCTTCTGCACCCCAGTCTTCAACCTCTGTTCTCTACAACACTTCTTCTGCACCCCATTCTCCAAACAGTGCGCTCTGTAACAATCTATCTGTTCCACAGTATCCAACCTCTGTTTCTCTTAAGGGTCCTTCTGCACCCGAGTTTCCAACCTCTGCTTTCTGTATCAGTCCTTCTGCACCACAGTCTCCAAACTCTACTCTGTAACAGTCCTTCTCAACCACAGTCTGCAACCTCTGCACTCTGCAATTGTCCTACTGCACTTAGTCTCCAACCTCTGATATCTGCAAAAGTCCTTCTGCACCCCAGTCTCCAACATCTGCTCTCTACAAAAGTCCTTCTCCACCCCAGTCTCGAAACTATGCTCTCTTTAACAGTACTTTGTACTGCAGTTTCCAAACTCTTCTCTCTGTAACGGTTCTTCTGCATCCCACTCTCCAACCTCTGCTTTCTGTATCAGTCCTTCTGCACTCAATCTCCAACCTGTGCTCTGTAACTGTCCTTCTGAATTTCAGTCTCTAAAGTCTGTTAGCTGCAACAGTCTTTCGGAACTCCAAACTTCAACCTCTGCTCTCTGCAACAGTCCTACACCCAAGTCTCCAACCTCTGCACTCTGCAACAGTCCTTCTGAACCTCAGTCTCCAACCTCTTCTCTTTGTAAAGGTCTTTCTGCACCTCAGTCTTCAACATGTACTCTCTGTAACAGTCCTTCTGTACCTCAGTCGCCAACCTCTGCTCTCTGTAATATCCTTCTAAAAACCAGTCTCCAAACTCTGCTTTCTATAACAGTCCTTCTGCACCCCAGTCTCAAAATCCTGCAGTCTGTAAAACTCCTTTGGCACCCCAGTCTGCACCCTTTGTTCTCTGCAATGATCCTTCTACACCCAAGTCTCCAACCACTGCTCGCTGCAACAGTTCTTCTGCACCCCAGTCCCCTATATCTGCTCTCTGCAATAGTTTTTCTATACCTCATTCTGAAAACTCTGCTCTCTGAAAGGATCCTTCTGGACCCCAGTTTCCAACCTCTTCTCTCTCTGACAGTCCTTCATCACCTCAGTCACGAACCTCTGCTCTCTGTAAGATACTTATGCCACTCAGTCTCCAAACTCTGCTGTGTGTTACATGTCATCTTCTCCCCAGTCTCCAAGCTCTGCTCTTTTTAACAGGCCTTCTGCACCTCAGTATCCAACCTCTTCTCTCTGCAACAATCCTTCTGCACCCCATTCTCCAATCTCTGCTCTCTGCATCAGTCCTATTGCACCCCAGTCTCCAACCTCTGCTCTCTGTAAGATCCTTCTGCACAGCTGTCTCAAACCTCTGCTTTCTTTAAAAGTTCTTCTGTACAGCAGTCTCTAACCTCTATTCTCTGTAACAGTCTTTCTGCATCCCAGTCTCCAAACACTGAACTCTGCACAGTCCTTCTGCACCCAGTCTCCAACCTCTCTTCTCTGCAATAGTCCTTCTGCACCTTAGTCTCTAAAAACTGATCTCTGTAACAGTTTTTCTACACCTCAGTCTTCAACAACTGCTCTCTGCAAAAGTCCTTCTTCACCCCAATCTCCAAACTCTGCTCTCTAGAACAGTCCTTCGATACACCAGTCTCCATAATCTACTCTCTGCAACGATCCTTCTGCATCCCAGTCTCCAAAGTCTGCTCTCTGCAACAATCTTTCTGCACCCCAGTCTCAAAAATTTTCTCTCTGTAAGATCATTCTGGACCACAGTCACCAAACTCTGCTCTCAGTATTAGTCCTTCTGCACCCCAGTCTCCAAACACTTCTCTCTGTAACAGTTTTTATGCACCTCAGTCTTAAACAACTGCTTTCTGTAACAGTCCTCCTGCACCCCAGTTTCCAACGTCTGCTCTCTAGAACAGTCCTTCAATACCACAGTCTCCATAATCTACTCTCTGCAACGATCTTTCTGCACCCCAGTCTCCAACGTCTGCTTTATTTAATAATCGTTCTGCACCCAAGTCTCCAAAAATTCCTCTCTTTAAGATTCTTCTACACCCCAGTTTCCACACTCTTTCTCTCTGTAACATTCCTACGGCACAACAGTCTCCAACGTCTGCCCTCTGCAATGGTCCGTATGCACCCCAGTCTCCGACCTTGTTCTCTACAACAGTTCTTCTGTAACGCAGTCTCTAAACTCTGCTCTCTGTAATGGTCCTTGTGCACCACACTCTCCAGAATCTGATTTCTGTATCAGTCCTTCTGCACCACAGTCTCCAACCTCTGCTCTCTGCAACAGTCCCTCTGCACCCCAGTATTCAACATCTGCTCTGCAACAGTCCTTCTGCACCACAGTCTCAAACATCTGCTCTGTGTAACAGTCCTTATGTACTGCAGTCTCCAAACTCTGCTCTCTGTAATGGTCTTTCCGCACCCCAGTTTACAAACTCTGCTCTCTGTAACATTCCTTCTCCAACCCAGTCTCCAACCTCTGCTTACTGCAACAGTCTTTCTGCATCCCAGTCTCCAAACTCTGCTCCCTGTAGCAGCCTTTCTGCACCTCAGTCTCCAACCTCTGCTCTCTGCAACAGTCCTTCTACACCCCAGTTTCCAACCTCTGCTCTCTGGAAAGATCCTTCTGCAACCCAGTCCCCAATGTCTGCTCTCTGCAACAGTCCTTCTGCACCTGAGTCTCCATACTCTGCTCTCTGTAAGATCCTTCTGCAATCCCGTCTCCGAACTCTGCTCTCTGTAACAGTCCTTCTGTACTGAAGTCTGCAAACTCTGCTCCCTGTAAGGTCCTTCTGCACCCCAGTCTCCAAACACTGCTTTCTGTATCAGTCCTTCTGCACCACAGTCTCCAACGTCTGCTCTCTGCTACAGTCCTACTGAACCCCAGTCTTCATCATCTAATCTCTGCAACAGTAGTTCTGCACCCCAGTCTCCAACCTCTGTTCTCTGTAACAGTCCTTCTGTACTGCAGACTCCAACCTCTGCTCTCTGTAATGGTCCTCCTGTACCCTACTCTCCAAACTCTGCTTTCTGTATCATTCCTTCTGCACCCCTGTCTCAATCCTCTGCTCTCTGTAACAGTCCTTCTGCACTCAGTCTCCAACTTCGGCTCTCTGCAATAGTCCTTCTGCACCCAAATCTCCAACTTCTGCTCTATGCAACAGTCCTTCTGCACCTCAATATCCAAACTCTGTTCTCTGTAACAATCCTACTGAACGCCAGTCTCCAAATTCGGCTCTCTGCAAAGATCCTTCTGCACCCCACTCTCCAACCTCTGCTCGCTGTAATATGCTTCTTTACCCCAGTGTCCAAACTCTACTCTCAGTAACAGTTTTTCTGCACTGCCTTCTCCAAACTCTTCTCTCTGTAACAATACTTTTGCACCTCAGTCTCCAAACTCTGCTTTCTCCAAAGGTCCTTCTGCAACCCTGTCTTAAACCTCTGTTCTTACAACAGTCCTTCCGGTCTACAGTCTTCAATCTCTGCTCTTTGTAAAAGTCTTTTTGCACCCCAGTCTCCAGTCTCCTCACTTTGTAACGGTCCTTCGGCACCCCAGTCTCCAACCTCTGCTTTCTTCCCAGTCGTGTACCCCAGTCTCCAAAATCTGCTCTCTGCAACAATCTTTCTGCACCCCAGTCTCCTACATCTGCTCTCTACAAAAGTCCTTCTGCACTTAATTCTTCAACCTCTGCTCTCTGTAAAATCCTTCTGCACCCCAGTCTCCAACCTCTGCTATCTTCAACGGTCCTTCGGCATCTCAGCTGCCAACCTCTGTTCTCTGCAACAGTCTTTCTGCACCCCAGTATCCAACCTCTGCTCTCTGTAACAGTTTTACTGCACCTCAGTCTCCAAACTATGCTCTCTGCAACAGTCCTTCTGCACCCCAGTCTCCAACCTCTGCTCTCTGTAACAGTCCTTCTGTACTGCAGACTCCAACCTCTGCTCGCTGTAATGGTCCTCCTGTACCCCAGTCTCCAAACTCTGCTTTCTGTATCATTCCTTCTGCACCCCTGTCTCAATCCTCTGCTCTCTGTAACAGTCCTTCTGCACCCCAGTCTCCAACTTCTGCTCTCTGCAATAGTCCTTCTGCACCCAAATCTCCAACTTCTGCTCTATGTAACAGTCCTTCTGCACCTCAATATCCAAACTCTGTTCTCTGTAACAATCCTACTGAACGCCAGTCTCCAAATTCTGCTCTCTGCAAAGGTCCTTCTGCACCCCACTCTCTAACCTCTGCTCGCTGTAATATGTTTCTTTACCCCAGTGTCCAAACTCTAATCTCAGTAACAGTTCTTCTGCACTGCAGTCTCCAAACTCTGCTCTCTGTAACAATACTTCTGCACCTCAGTCTCCAAACTCTGCTCTCTCCAAAGGTCCTTCTGCAACCCTGTCTTAAACCTCTGTTCTTGCAACAGTCCTTCCGCTCCCCAGTCTTCAATCTCTGCTCTTTGTAAAAATCTTTTTGCACCCCAGTCTCCAATCTCAGCTCTCTGTAACGGTCCTTCTGCACCCCAGTCTCCAACCTCTGCTCTCTGTAACAGTCCTGCTGCACCTCGGTCTACAATCTCTGTTCTCTGTAACATCCTTCTGCAACTTTTCTAAAAACTCTGCTCTCTGAAACAGTTCTTCTGCACCTCAGTCTCCAAACTCTGTTCTTTGCAACACGCCTTCTGCACCCCAGTCGCCAAACTCTACTCTCTGTAACAGTCCTTCTGTACCACAGTCTCCAAACACTTCTCTCTGTAACGGTCCTCTGCACCCCAGTCTCCAACCTCTGCTTTTTGTATCAGTCCTTCTGCATCCCAGTCTACAAACTCTGCTCTCTGTAACAGTCTTTCTGCACCTCATATCCAAACTCTGCTATCTGCAACAGTCCTTATGCACCCCAGTCTACAACCTCTGGTGTCTGAAAAATTCCTTCTGCACCCCAGTCTGCAACGTGTGCTCTGTGTAACAGTGCTTCTGCATCCCAACTCCAACTCTGCTTTCTGCAATGATCCTTCTGTACCTCAGTCTTAAACCTCTACTCTCTGCAACAGTCCTTCTGCACCCTAGTCTCCAAACTCTGTTCTCTGTAACAGTCTTTCTCCACCTCAGTCTTCAACCTCTGCCCTCTGAAAGAGTCCTTCTGCACCCTAGTCTCCAACATCTGCTCCCTAAACAGTCCTTCTGCACCTCAGTCTCCAACCTCTGCTCTCTGAAAAATCCTTCTGCACCCCAGTTTCCAAAATCTTCTCTCTGTAATATTCCTTCTGCACTCCAGTCTCCGACGTCTTCTCTCTGTAGCAGGCCTTCTGCACCCAAGTCTCCAAACTCTGCTCTCTTTAACAGTCCTTCTGCACCTCAGTCTCTGACCTCTGCTCTCTGCACCAGTCTTTCTACACCTCAGTCTCCATACTTCTTTCGCTGTAAGATGCTTCTGCACACCAGTCTCCCAACTCTGCCCTCTGTATCAGTCCTTCTGCACCCCAGTCTCCAGTCTCTGCTCTCTGCAACAGTTCTTAGCACCTCAGTCTCCAAACTCTGCTCTCTGTATGATGCTTCTGCAGCCCAGTCTACAACCTCTGCTCTCTGTAACATTCCTCTACACCCTTGTCTCCATGATATGCTCTGAAACAGTCCTTCTGCACCCCAGTTTCCAACCTATGCTCTTTGTATGATAATTTTGCACACCTGTCTCCAACCTCTGCTCTCTGTAACAGTCCTTCTGTACTGCAGTCTCCAACCTCTGCTCTCTGTAAAGGTCCTTACACACCCAAGTCTCCAAACTCTGCGTTATGTATCAGTCATTCTGCACCCCAGTCTCCGACCTCTGCTCTCTGTAACAGTCCTTCTGCACCTCAAACTCCAACCTCTGTTCTCTGCAAAAGTCCTTCTGTGCCCCAATCTCCAACCTCTGCTCTCTGCAACAGTCGTTCTACACCTCAGTGTGCAAACTCTGCTCTCTGTAAGATCCTTCTGAAACCCAGTCTTCAACCTCTTCTTTCTGCAATGGTCCTTCTGCACCGAAGTCTCTAAACTCTGATCTTTATAACAGTTATTCTGCACCCCAGTCTAAAACCTCTGCTCTCTGTAACAGTCTTTCTGTACCGCAGTCTCCAACATCTGTTCTCTTTAAGGGTCCTTATGCACCACATTCTTCAACCTCTGCTTTCTGTATCAGTCCTTCTGCACCACATTCTCGAAACTCTGCTGTCTGTATCAGTCCTTCTGCACTTCAGTCTGCAACCTCTGCTGTCTGCAATAGTCCATATGCACCCAAGTCTCCAAATACTGCTCTCTTCAACATTCCTTCTGCACCCCAGTCTCCAATATTTTCTCTCTGCAACAGTCCTTCTCCAACCCAGTCTCCATCCTCTGATCTCTGCAACAGTCCTTCTGCACCCCAGTCTCAAACCTCTGCTCTCTGGAACAGTCCTTCTACACCCTAGTCTCCATAATCTACTTTTCAACAGTCTTTCTGCACCCCAATCTCCAATCTCTGCTCTCTGTAACAGTCCTTCTGCACCCCGCTTTCCAACATTTTCTCTCTGGAACGATCCCTCTGCACCCCAGTCTCCAATCTCTGCTCGCTGGAAAAGTCCTTGTGCACCCCAATCTCCAACATGTGCTCTCTGCAACAGTTCTTCTGTACCTCAGGCTGAAAACTCTGCTCTCTGCAATTATTCTTCTGCACCCGAGTCTCCAACCTCTGCTCTCTGTAACAGTCCTTCTGTACCTCAGTCTCCAACATCTGCTCTGTATCAGTCCTGCACCCCTGTCTCCCACATCTGCTCTCTGTATCTGTCCTTCTTCATCTCAGACTTCAACCTCTGCTCTGTGTAAGAATCCGTCTGCATCACAGTCTGGTAATTCTGCTGACTTCAATGGTCCTGCTGCACCCCAATCTCAAACCTTTGTACTCTGCAACAATCCTTCTGATCCCCAGTCTCCAAACTCTGCTTTTTTAACAGTCCTATTGCACCCCAGTCTCCAACCTCTGCTCTCTGCAACAGTCTTACTGCACCTCAGTCTCCAAACTACGCTCGCTGTAAAATGCTTCTGCACCCCAGTCTCCCAACTCTGCCCTCTGTATCAGTCCTTTTGGACCCCAGTCTCCAATCTCTGCTCTCTGCAACAGTCCTTCTGCACCGCAGTCTCCAATCTCTGCTTTCTGTATGATGCTTCTGCACCCCAGTCTACAACCTCTGCTCTCTGGAACAGTCCTTCTACATCCTAGTCATCATAATCTGCTCTGCAAAACTTCTGCACCCCGGTCTCCAATCTCTGCTCTCTGTAACAGTCCTTCTGCACCTCAGTCTCCAAACTCTGCTCTCTGTAAAAGGCCTTCTGCACCCCGCTTTCCCACCTCTGCTCTCTGCAACGATCCTTCTGCACCCCAGTTTCCGATCTCTGCTTGCTGCAACAGTCCTTGTGCACCCCAATCTCCAACATCTGATCTCTGAAACAGTTCTTCTGTACCTCAGTATGAAAACTCTGCTCTCTGCAATTATTATTCTGCACCCGAGTCTCCAACCTCTGCTCTCTGTAACAGTCCTTCTGTACCTCAGTCTCCAACTTCTGCTCTGTATCAGTCCTGCACCCCTGTCTCCCACATCTGCTCTCTGTAACTGTCCTTCTTCACCTCAGTCTTCAACATCTGCTCTGTGTAAGAGTCCTTATGCATCTCAGTCTGGGAACTCTGCTGACTGCAATGATCCTTCTGTACCCCAGTCTCCAACCCCTGTTCTCTGCAACGATCCTTCTGAAACTCAGTCTCCAACCTCTACTCTCTGTAACAGTCCTTCTGCACCTCAGTCTCGAACATCTGCTCTTTGTAAAATCCTTCTGCAACCAAGTCTCCAAACTCTGCCATCAGTAACAGTCTTTCTGGAGCCCTTCTCCAAACTCTGCTCTCCATAACAGGCCTTCTGAACCCCAGTCTCAAAAATCTGCTCTCTAACAATCCTGCTGCACCTCGGTCTACAAACTCTGCTCTCTTTAAGATCCTTCTGCAACCTTGTCTAAAAACTCTGCTCTCTGTAACAGTCCTTCTGCACCTCAGTCTCCCACCTCTGTTCTTTGCAACACTTCTTCTGCACCCCAGTTTCCAACCTCTGCTCTCTGTAACAGTCCTTCTGTACCGCATTCTCCAAACTATGCTCTTTGTAACAGTCCTTCTGAAGCCAAGTCTCCACCCCTTCTCTCTGCAACGATCTTTCTATACCTCAGTCATATACCTCTGCTTTCTGCAACAATCCTTCTGTACCCCAGTCTCCAACCGCTTTCTCTGTAACAGTCCTTCTCCACCTCAGTCTTAAACATCTGCTCTCTGCAAGAGTCCTTCTGCACCCAAGTCTCCAAAATCTGCTCTCTAAACAATCCTTCTGTACCCCAGTCTCCAACATCTACTCTCTGCAACGATCCTTCTGCACCTCAGTTTCCAACCTGTGCTCTCTGAAAAATCCTTCTGCACCCCAGTTTCCAAAATCTGCTCTCTGTAATATTCCTTCTCCACGCTAGTCTCCATCCTCTGCTTTCTGCAACGGTCCTGTTGCACCACAGTCTTAAACCTCTGTATTCTGCAACAGTCCTTCTGCTCCCAAGTCTCCAAACTCTGCTCTTTATAACAGTCCTTCTTCACCCCAGTATCCAACCTCTGCTCTCTGTAACAGTCCTGCTGCACCTCGGTCTACAATCTCTACTCTCTGTAACATCCTTCTGCAACCTTTCTAAAAACTCTGATCTCTGAAACAGTCCTTCTGCACCTCAGTCTCCAAACTCTGTTCTTTGCAACACTCCTTCTGCACCCCAGTCACCAAACTCTACTCTCTGTAACAGTCATTCTGTACCACAGACTCCAAACACTTCTCCTGTAACAGTCCTTCTTCACCCCAGTCTCCAACCTCTGCTTTCTGTATCAGTCCTTCTTTAACCCAGTCTACAAACTCTGCTCTCTGTAACAGTCTTTCTGCACCTCATATCCAAACTCTGCTATCTGCAACAGTCCTTATGCACCCCAGTCTACAACCTTTGGTGTCTGAAAAATTCCTTCTGCACCCCAGTCTGCAACGTGTGCTTTGTGTAACAGTGCTTCTGCATCCCAACTCTAACTCTGCTTTCTGCAATGATCCTTCTGTACCTCAGTCTTAAAACTCTGCTCTCTGCAACAGTCCTTCTGCACCGCAGTCTCCAAACTCTTTTCTCTGTAACAGTCTTTCTCCACCTCAGTCTTCAACCTCTGCCCTCTGAAAGAGTCTTTATGCACCCCAGTCTCCAACACCTGCTCTCTAAACAGTCCTGCTGCACCTCAGTCTCCAACCTCTGCTCTCTGAAAAATCCTTCTGCACCCCAGTTTTCAAAATTTGCTCTCTGTAATATTCCTTCTTCACGCCAGTCTCCAACCTCTGCTTTCTGCAACGGTTCTGCTGCACCACAGTCTCAAACCTCTGTACTCTGCAACAGTCCTTCTGATCCCCAGTCTCCAAACACTGCTCTTTATAACAGTCCTTCTGCACCCCAGTCTCAAACCTCTACTCTCTGCAACAGTCTTACTGCACCTCAGTCTCCAAACTATGCTCACTGTAAGATGCTTCTGCACACCAGTCTTTCAACTCTGCCCTCTGTAACAGTCCTTCTGGACCCCAGTCTTCAATCTCTGCTCTCTGCAACAGTCCTTCTGAACCTCATTCTCCAAACTCTGCTTTCTGTATTATGCTTCTGCACCCCAGTCTACAACTTCTGCTTTCTGGAACAGTCCTTCTACACCCTAGTCTCCATAATCTGATCTGCAACACTCCTGCTGCACCCCAGTCTCCAATCTCTGTTCTCTGTAACAGTTCTTCTGCACCTCAGTCTCCAAACTCTGCTCTCTGTAAAAGGCCTTCTGCACTCCGCTTTCCAACCTCTGCTCTCTGCAACGATTTCACTGCACCCCAGTCTCCAATCTCTGCTCGCTGCAACAGTCCTTGTGCACCCCAATCTCCAACATCTGATCTCTGAAACAGTTCTTATGTACCTCAGTATGAAAACTCTGCTCTCTGCAATTATCCTTCTGTACCTGAGTCTCCAACCTCTGCTCTCTGTAACAGTCCTTCTGTACCTCAGTCTCCAACTTCTGCTCTGTATCAGTCCTGCACCCCTGTCTCCCACATCTGTTCTCTGTAACTTTCCTTCTTCACCTCAGTCTTCAACCTCTGCTCTGTGTAAGAGTCCATCTGCATCTCAGTCTGGAAACTCTGCTGACTGCAACGATCCTTCTGTACCCCAGTCTACAATCTCTGTTCTCTGCAACAATCTTGTGAAACTCAGTCTCAAACCTCTACTCTCTGTAACAGTCCTTCTGTACCTCAGTCTCCAACATCTACTCTCTGTAAAATCCTTCTTCAACCAAGTCTCCAAACTCTGCCATCAGTAATAGTCCTTCTAAAGCCCTTCTCCAAACTCTGCTCTTCATAACTGGCCTTCTGAACCCCAGTCTCCAACCTCTGCGCTCTGTAAGAGTCCTGCTGCACCTCGGTCTACAACCTCTGCTCTCTGTAAAATCCTTCTGCAACCTTGTCTAAAAACTCTGCTCTCTGTAACAGTCCTTCTGCACCTCATTCTCCAAACTCTGTTCTTTGCAACACTCCTTCTGCACCCTAGTTGCCAACCTCTGCTCTCTGTAACGGTCCCTCTGCAAACCAGTCTCCAACCTCTGCTTTCTGTATCAGTCCTTCTGATCCCCATTCTACATACTCTGCTTCCTCTAACAGTCCTTCTGCACCTCATATTTAACTCTGCTCTCATCAATAATCCTTCTGCACCCGAGTCTCCAACCGCTGCTCTCTGAAAAAGTCCTACTGTACCTCAGTCTCCAACTTCCACTCTGTATCTGTCCTGCACCCCTGTCTCCAACATGTGCTCTCTGTAACTGTTCTTCGTCACCTCATTCTTCAACCTCAGCTCTGTGTAACAGTCCTTCTGCATCTCAGTCTGGAAACTCTGCTGACTGCAACGATCCTTCTGCACCCCAGTCTTCAACCTCTGTACTCCACAACAGTTATTCTGCACCCCAGTCTCCAAACTTTGCTCCCTGTAACAGTTCTTCTGTACCACAGTATCCAACCTCTGTTCTCTGAAAGGATCCTCTGCATCTCAGTCTGCAACCTCTGCTCTCTGCAACAGTCCTCCTGCACCCCAGTCTTCAACCTCTGCTCCCTGCAACAGTCCTTCTGCAGCCCAGTCTCCGAAATCTGCTCTCTGAAATATTCCGTTTTTACCACAATCTCCAAACTCTGCTCTCTGTAACCGTCCTTCTGTACTGCTGTCTCCAACCTCTTATCTCTGTAACGGTCCTTCTGCACCCGAGTCTCCAAAGTCTGCTTACTGTATCAGTCCTTCTGCACCCCGGTCTCTAAACTATGCTCTCTGTAACAGTCCTTCTGCACCTCAGACTCCAACCTGTCCTCTCTGTAACAGGCCTTCTGCACCCCAGTCTCCAAAGTCTGTTCTCTATAACAATCCTTCTGCACCCCAGTCTCCAACCTATGCTCTCTGCAACCGTTATTCTGCACCCCTGTCTCAAACCTCTGCTCTCTGAAACGATCCTTATGCATCCCAGTCTCCAACATCTGCTCTCTGAAACGGTCCTTCTGCACCCAAGTCTCAAACCTCTGCTTTCTGTGTAAGTTCTTCTGAACCAGGGTTTCCAACCTCTGCTCTCTGTAACAGTCCTTCTGCACCTCTGTCTTCAACCCCTGAACTCTGCAACCTTACTTGTGCACCTCATTCTCTAACCTCTGCTCTCTGTAACAGTCTTTCTGCACCCCATTCTCTAACCTCTGGTCTCTGCAACAGTCCTTCTGTAACATAGTCTGCAACCTCTGCTCTCTGTAACGGTCCTTCTGCACCCCAGTCACAACCTCTGCTTTCTGTATCAGTAATCCTGCACCCCAGTCTCCAAACTTTTCTCTTTGTAACATTCTTTCTGCACCTCACTCTCCAACGTCTTCTCTCTGCGACAGTTCTTCTGCATCTCAGTCTCCAAACTCTGCTCTCTGCAACAGTTCTTCTGAACCCCAGTCTTCAAAATCTGCACTCTAAAACAATTCGTGGCTCTCTTTATATCAAAGAAGACATTTGACATTTGTTTTTTAGGGCTTGGCTAGCTTCACTTAGCATAATCTGCTCTAATGCCATCCATTTCCCTGCAAATTCTATGATTTTGTCGTTTCTTAGTGCTGCATAATACTCCATTGTGTATAGCTGCCACAATTTTTTTATCCACTCATCTATTGAAGGGCATCTAGGTTGGTTCCACAGTCTAGCTATTGTGAATTGTGCTGCTATAATCATTGATGTGGCCGTATCCGTATAGTGTGCTCTTTTAAGGTCCTCAGGGAATAGTCCAAGAAGGGCAATAGCTGGGTCAAATGGTGGATCCATTCCCAGCTTTCCCAGGAATCTCCATACTGCTTTCCAAATTGGCCTCACCATTTTGCAGTCCCACCAGCAGTGAACAAGTGTGCCCTTTTCCCCACATCCTCGCCAACACTTATTGTTGTTTGACTTCATAATGGCTGCCAATCTTACAGGAGTGAAATGGTATCTTAGGGTGGTTTTGATTTGCATTTCTCTGATTGCTAGAGATGGTGAGCATTTTCTCATGTGCTTGTGGATTGATTGTATGTCCTCCTCTGAGAAGTGTCTGTTCAGGTCCTTGGCCCATTTGTTGATTGGATTATTTGTTATCTTATTGTTTAATTTTTTGAGTTCTTTGTACATTCTGGATATTAGGGCTCTGTCTGAGGTGTGAGGGGTAAAAATTTGTTCCCAGGATGTAGGCTCTCTATTTACCTCTTTTACTGTTTCTCTTGCTGAGAAAAAACTTTTTAGTTGAAGTAGGTCCCATTTGTTTATTCTTGTCAATAACTCTTGGGCTACGGGCGTTCTATTAAGGAATTTGGAGCCCGACCCCACAATATGTAGATCGTAGCCAACTTTTCCTTCTATCAGATGCAGTGTCTCTGTTTTTATATCTAGCTCCTTGATCCATTTTGAGTTAACTTTTGTGGCTGGCGAGAGAAAGGGATTCAATTTCATTTTGTTGCATATGGATTTCCAATTTTCCCAGCACCATTTGTTGAAGATGCTATCCTTCCTCCATTGCATGTTTTTAGCCCCTTTATCAAATATAAGATAGTTGTAACTTTGTGGATTAGTCTCTGTGTCCTCTATTCTGTACCATTGGTCCACCTGCCTGTTTTGGTACCAGTACCATGCTGTTTTTGTTACTATTGCTTTGTAGTACAGTTTGAGTTCTGGTATCGCTATACCTCCAGATTCACACTTCCTGCTTAGAATTGCTTTTGCTATTCTGGGTCTTTTGTTTTTCCATATGAATTTCATGATTGCTTTATCTATTTCTACAAGAAATGTCTTTGGGATTCTGATTGGCATCGCATTAAACCTGTAGAGAACTTTGGGTAATATCGCCATTTTGATGATGTTAGTTCTGCCTATCCATGAACAGGGTACATTTTTCCATCTTCTGAGATCTTCTTCTATCTCTCTCTTTAAGGTTCTGTAGTTTTCATTGTATAAATCTTTCACCTCTTTTGTTAGGTTGATTCCCAAGTATCTTATTTTCTTTGAGGATATTGTGAATGGAGTGGTTTTCCTTATTTCCATTTCAGAGGTTTTGTTGCTGATATACAGGAATGCCTTTGATTTGTACGTGTTGATTTTATATCCTGCCACTTTGCTGAATTCATTTATTAACTCTAGCAGCTTCTTTGTAGATCCTTTTGGGTCTGTTAAGTAAATTATCATGTCATCTGCAAATAGCGATAATTTAATTTCTTCTTTTCCTATTTTTATGCCTTTAATTTCTTTTGTCTGTCTAATTGCTCTGGCTAGTACTTCGAGAACTAAATTGAATAGAAGTGGTGATAGAGGACATCCCTGTCTTGTTCCAGATTTTAGAGGGAATGCCTTCAGTTTTTCTCCATTTAGGATGATGCTAGCCTGAGGTTTAGCATATATAGCTTTTACAATGTTGAGGTAAGTTCCTGATATCCCTAGTTTTTCTAATGTTTTGAACATAAAGGGATGTTGTATTTTGTCAAATGCTTTTTCTGCATCTATCGAGATGATCATATGGTTCTTGTCTTTAAGCCTATTGATGTGGTGAATAGCATGTATTGATTTCCATATATTGAACCAGCCTTGCATCCCAGGGATGAATCCTACTTGATCATGGTGCACAAGTTTTCTGATATGTTTTTGTATTCGATTCGCCAGAATTTTATTGAGAATTTTTGCATCCAAGTTCATTAGAGATATTGGTCTGTAGTTTTCTTTCTTTGAAGTGTCTTTGTCTGGTTTTGGGATCAGGGTGATGTTGGCCTCATAAAATGAATTTGGAAGAGCTCCTTCTTTTTCTATTTCTTGAAATAGTTTGAAAAGTATTGGTATTAGTTCTTCTTTGAAGGTTTTGTAGAACTCCGCTGTATACCCATCAGGTCCAGGGATTTTCTTGGTTGGTAGACTTTGGATGGCTTCTTCTATTTCTTCCTTTGTTATTGGTCTGTTTAAATTGTGTGTGTCTTCCTGTCTCAATCAGGGCAAATCATATGCCTTAAGAAATTTATCGATATCCTCGCTATCTTCTATTTTATTAGAATATAGGGTTTCAAAATACTTTCTAATTATCTTCTGTATTTCTGTAGTGTCTGTTGTGATATTGCCTTTTTCATCCCGTATATTAGTAATTTGAGTTCTCTCTCTTCTTCTTTTTGTTAGCATAGCTAAGGGCTTGTCTATCTTATTTATTTTTTCAAAGAACCAACTTTTGGTTTTATCAATTTTTTCAATGGTTTTTTTTGTTTCAATTTCGTTTATTTCTGCTCTAATTTTAATTATTTCTTGTCTTCTACTACAATTGCTGTTGTTTTGTTCTTCCTTTTCTAGGTTTTTGAGGTGTAGTGTGAGTTCATTTATTTGTTGGTTTTTTCTTTTTTTGATGAAAGAACTCCAGGATATGAATTTCCCTCTTAAAACTGCTTTCATTGTGTCCCATAGATTCCGGTATGTTGTGTCTGTATTATCATTTGACTCTAAGAATTTTTTTATCTCTTCCTTTATGTCTTCTGTAACCCATTGATCATTCAATAACATATTGTTCATTTTCCATGTGGTGTAGGATTTTTCCTTCCTTTTTTTATCATTGATTTCCAATTTCATTCCATTATGGTCAGATATGGTGCATGGTATTATCTCCACACTTTTATATTTACTAAGATTTGTCTTATGGCATAATATATGGTCTATTTTTGAGTAGGATCCATGTGCTGCTGAGAAGAACGTGTATCCACTTGATGATGGTTGGTATATTCTATATATGTCAGTTAGGTCTAGGTTATTGATTGTGCTGTTGAGTTCTATAGTTTCTTTATTCAGCTTTTGTCTAGAGGATCTGTCTAATGGTGAGAGCGGTGTGTTGAAGTCACCCGTAATTATTGTGTTATGGTCTATTTGACTCTTGAACTTGAGGAGCGTTTGTTTTATGTAGATTGCAGCTCCATTGTTTGGTGCATACAAATTGATAATTGTTATGTCTTGTTGGTGGATGGTCCCTTTTAACAGTATATAGTGTCCTTCTTTATCCTTCTTAATTAACTTAGGTTTGAAGTTGATTTTATTTGATATGAGTATGGCCACTCCTGCTTGCTTCCGAGGGCCATGTGAGTGGTATGATTTTTCCCAACCTTTTACCTTCAGCCTGTGTATGTCTTTTCCTATCATATGAGTCTCCTGAAGGCAGCATATTGTTGGATTTGTTTTTTTGATCCAGGTTACTAGCCTATGTCTCTTGATTTTTAGCCAAGCCCTAAAAAACAAATGTCAAATGTCTTCTTTGTTATAAAGAGAGCCACTAAGAATAGAACAGGAAGGAAGAGCATGAGGAAAAGACTAACAGTAAACTAAGACGAATGGGGGGAGAGAAAGGAAGAGAGAAGGGAAAACATACGGAAATGGTAGGAGACCTTCAGTGATACACAAAATTATAAGAGGTTATGAGGGGCAAGGGGGTGGGGGGGAAAAAAGGGGAGAGAATTGAACAACAGCAGAGGAGGTAGAGAGGGAAGGTGGGAGGGGAGGGGAGGGGAGGGGGGATAGTAGGGGATAGGAAAGGTAGCAGAATACAACAGTCACTAATATGCCATTATGTAAAAATGTGAGTATGTAACAGAAGTGAGTCTGTATTATGTATTTGGGGAGTTCAAAACCCAATTGAGTCAAATGTATGAAAGATGATATGTCTTGAGCTCTGTAATGTTTTGAACAATCAATAAAAAAAATAAATAAAACAATTCGTGTATAAACCATTCTCAAACCTCTGCTCTCTGTAACAGTCCTCCTGTATTGCAGTCTCCGAACTCTGCTCTCTGCAATGGTCCTTCTGCACCCTAGTCTCCGAACTCTGCTTTCTGTAAAAGTCCTTCTAAACCCCAGTCTCCCACCTCTGCTCTCTGTAACAGTCCTACTGCACCTCAGACTCCAAATTCTGCTCTCTGCAACAGTCCTTCTGCACCCCAGTCTCCAACCTCTGTAATTTCCAACAGTCCCTCTGCACCTCAGTCTGAAAACTCGGTTCTCTGCAACGATCCTTCTGCACCCCAGTCTCCAAACTCTGCTCTCTCTCACAGTCCTCTTCCACCTCAGTCTCCAACCTCTGCTCTCTGTAAGATCCTTCTGCAACCCTGTCTCCAACCTCTGCTCTTTGTAACAGTCTTTCTGCACCGCAGTCTCAAACCTCTGCTCTGTGCAACAGTTCGTCCTAACCGCTGTCTTTAACATCTGCTCTATGAAAGATCCTTCTGCACCCCAGTCTCCAAACTCCGTTCTCTCTGCAACAGTTATACTTCACCCCAGTCTTTAACATCTACTCTTTGAAACAGTCCTTCTCCATCCCATTCTCCAACGTCTGCTCTCTTCAACAGTCCTTCTGTACCCTGGTATCCACCCTCTGCTCTCTGTAACAGTCCTTCTGTACTGCAGTCTCCTACCTCTGCTATCTCTAAGGTTCATTCTAGACCCAAGTCTCCAACCTCTGCTTTCTGTATCAGTCCTTCTGCACCCCAGTCTCCAACCTCTGCTCTCTGTAACAGTCCTTATACACTCCAGTCTTCAACCTCTGCTCTGTGTAACAGTCCTTCTGCAACCCAGTTTCCAATCGCTGCTCTCTGCTATGATCCTTCTGCATCCCATTCTCCAACATCTGCTTTCTGCAACCGTCCTTCTGCACCCAAGTCTCCAACCTCTGCTTTCTGAAAGGATCCTTCTGCACACCAGTCTTCATCCTCTGCTCTCTGCAATTATCCTACTGCTCCCCAGTCGCCATCCTCTGCTCTCTGTAACAATACTTCTGCAGTGCAGTCTCTAAACTCTGCTCTACGTAATATTCTTCTGCAACCCAGTCTCCAAACTCTGCTCTCTGTAACAGCCCTTCAGTATGCAGGCTCCAAACTCTGCTCTCTTTAACAGGTCTTCTGAACCCCAGTCTCCAAACTCTGCTCTCTGTATTAGTCCTTCTGCACCCCAGTCTCAAAACTCTGCTCTCTGTAACAGTCTTTCTGCATCTCAGTCTCCTACCTCTGCTGTCTGCAACACTTCTTCTGCACACCAGTCTCCAACATCTGCACTCTGAAACAGTTCTTTTCCACTCCAGTCTTCAACCTCTGCTCTCTGTAACAGTCCTACTGTATTGCAATCTCCAAATTCTGCTCTCTGTAATGATCCTTCTGCACCTCAGTCTCCAACCTCTGCTTTCTGTATCACTCCTTCTGAACCCCAGTCTCCAACCTCTGCTATCTGAAACAGTCCTTCTGCACCTCAGTCTCCAAATTCCATTCTCTATAAAAGTCCTTCTGCACCAAATTCTCCAACACCTGCTCACTGCAACAGTCCTTCTTCACCCCAGTTTCCAAACTCTGCTATCTGCAACAGTCTTTCTGAACCCCAGTCTCCAAACTCTGCTCCTTTTAAAAGTCCTTCTGCACCCCAGTCTCCAACCTCTGCTCTCTGTAACAGTCCTTCTGCACCATATTTTCCAACCTCTGCTCTCTGTTACAGTCTTTGTATACCGCAGTCTCCAACCTCTGCTCTATATAATGGTCCCTCTGCACCTAAATTTCCAACCTCTGCTTTCTGTAACAGTCCTTCTGCTCCTCAGTCACCAAACTCTGCTCTCTGTAACAGTATTTCTGCACCTCAGTCTGAAACCTCTGCTCTCTGCATGATCCTTCTGTACCCCAGTCTTCAACCACTGCATCCCATTCTCCAACATCTGCTTTCTGCAACCGTCCTTCTGCACCCAAGACTCCGACCTCTGCTTTCTGAAAGGATCCTTCTGCACACATGTTACACATCTCTGTAACAGTCGTCAGGCACCTCAGTCCCCAACCCCTGCTCTCTAAAATTTTTCTGCAACCCAGCCTCAGAACTCTGCTTTCTATACCAGTCCTTCTGCAACCCAGCCTCACAACTCTGCTCTCTATAACTGTCCTTCTGCAACCCAGTCTCCAACCTCTGCTCTCTGTAGCAGGCCTTCTGCACCCCAGTCTCCAAACTCTGCTCTCTGAAACAGTCCTTGTGCACGCCAGTCTCCAACCTCTGCTCTCTGTAATGTCCTTCTGTACCCCAGTCTTCCACCTCAGCTTTCTGTATCATAATTCTTCACCCCAGTCTCCAACGTCTTCTCTGTATAACAGTCCATCTGCATCTCAGTCTCCAAATTCTGCTCTCTTCAACAGTCCTTCTGCACCCCAGTCTTCAACCTCTGCTTTCTGCAACATTCCTTCTGCACCCCAGTCTCCAACCTGTGCTCTCTGTAACAGTCCTTGTGAACACCAGTCTCCCACCTCTGCTCTCTATAACGATTCTTCTGCAACCCATTCTCCACATATGCTCTTTGCAATGATTCTTCTGCAACTCAGTCTACATACTCTGCTCTCTGTAACAGTCCTTTTGCACCCCAGGATCCAACATTTGCTCTCTGCAACATTTCTTCTACACCCAGGTCTCCAAACTGTGCTCTCTGTAACTGTCCTTCTGCACCTAAGTCTGAAAACGCTGCTCTCCGCAACAATTCTTCTGCACCCAGTCTGTAACCTCTGCTCTTGTAACACTACTTCTGCACCTCTGTCTCCAAAAGGCTCTCTGTAAGATACTTCTGCAACCTGTCTTGAAACTGTGCTATCTGTAACAGTCTTCTACCACCCAGTCTCCAACCTCTGCTCTCGGCAAAAGGCCTAATGCACCCAGTCTCCAACCTCTATCTCTGTAAGATCCTTCTGCCCACAGTCTCCAACCTCTGCTCTCTTTAAAAGTCCTTTTGTACCCCTGTCTCCAAACTCTGCTCTCTGCTACAGTCCTTCTGCACCCAGGTCTCCAACCTCTACGCTCTGTAAGATCCATCTGCACCGCACTCTCCAAACTCGGCTCTCTGTAACAGTCCTTCTGCACCCCAGTTTCCAACCTCTGCTCTGTGCAACAGTCCTACTGCACCCAGTCTCCAACCTCTACTCTCTGTAAGATTCTTCTGTATGGCAGTCTCAAAACTCTGTTCTCTGCAACAGTCGTTCTGCACCCCGGAATCCCACCTGTGCTCTCTGTAAAAGTCCTTCTGTACTGCAGTCTCCAAACTCTACTGTCTGTAATGGTCCTTCTGCAGTCCCACTCTCCACCTCTGCTTTGTTTATCAGTCATTCTGCCCCCCAGTCTCCAACCTCTACTCTCTGCAACAGTCCTTCTGCACCCTGTCTCCAACCTCTGCTCTCTGCAACATTTCTTCTACACTCAGATCCCCAAACTTTGCTATCTGTAACTGTCATTCTGCATCCCAGTCTACAACCTCTGCTCTCTGTAACAATCCTTCTGACCCCAGTCTCCAACCTCTGCTCTCTGTAAAGATCCTTCTGCACCCCATTCTCCAACCTCTGCTCTCTGCAATAATCCTTCTGTACCCTAGTCTCCAACATCTGCTCTCTGAAACAGTCCTTCTGCACCTCAGTCTCCAACCTCTGCTCTCTGTACCAATCCCTCTGTACCTCAGTCTCCAACCTCTGCTCTCTATAACAGTCCTTCTGTACCTCAGTCACCAACATCTGCTCTCTGTAACAGGCCTTATGCACCCCAGTCTCCAAATTCTGCTCTCTGTAACAATTTTTCTGCACCCCAGTCTCGAACCTCTGCTCTCTGTAACAGTCCTTCTGCACCTGAGTCTCCAAACTCTGCTCCTTGTAACAATCCTTCTGCACCCCAGTCCCCAACCTCTGCTCTCTGTGCACTTCTTTTGCACCACAATCTCCAACCTCTGCTCTCTGTAATGGAAATTCTGCAACCAGTCTCAAACATCTGCTCTATGCAACAATCCTTCTTCTACCCATTCTCCAAACTCTGTTCTTTGTAACAGTCCCTTTGTAATTGCAGTCTCCAACCTCTTCTCTTTCTAATGGTTCTTTTGCTCACCAATTGCCAACCTCTGGTTTCTGTAACAGTCGTTCTACACATCAGACACCAAACTCTGCTCTTTGTAAAAGTCCTCTGCGCCTCATTCTGAATCCTCTGCTCTCTGCAACGATTCTTCTGAACCCCAGTCTTCAAACTGTGCTATCTGTATCAGGACTTCTGCACACCAGTCTCCAACCTCTGCTCTCTGTAACAGGCCTTCTGCACCCCAGTCTCCTAACTCTGTTCTCTGTAACAGGCCTTCTGCACACCTGTCTCCCACCTCTTCTCTCTGCAACGATCCTTCTGCACCTCAGTCTCCAACTACTGCTCTCTGCAACAGTCCTTTTGCACTCCAGTCTCCAATTTGTTCTCTCTGTAAGATCCTTCTGCATCCCAGTCTCCAACATCTGCTCCCTTTAACAGTCCTTCTGCACCCCAGTATCCAACGTCTGCTCTCTGTAAAAGTCCTTCTACACCTCAGTTTCCAAACTTACCTCTCTGTAATTGTCCATCTGCACCCCAGTCTCCAACATCTGCTCACTGCAACGATCCTTCTTCTCAACAGGCTTCAAACTCTACTCTCTGCATTTTTCTTTCTGCACCCCAGTCTCCAAACTCTGCTCTCTGTAACAGTTCTTCTGTACCGCAGTCTCCAAACTCTTCTCTCTGTAACGGTTTTTCTGAACCCCAATTGCCAACCTCTGCTTTCTGTAACAGTCCTTCTGCAAATCAGACTCCAAACTCTGCTGTCTGTAACAGTCCTTCTGATCCTCAGTCTGAAACATCTGCTCTCTGTAATGGTCTTTCTGCATCCCAGTCTCCAACCTCTGCTCTCTGTAACAGGTCTTCTGCAACCCAGTCTCCAAACTCTGCTCTGCAATAGGACTTCTGCACCCCAGTCTCCAAACACTTCTCTATGCAACGATCCTTTTGCACCTCATTCTCCAACCTCTGTTCTCTGCAACAGTCATTCTGCACACCAGGCTTCAAACTCTGCTCTCTTTAATAGTTCTTCTGTACCGCAGTCTCCAACCTCTTCTCTCTCTAACGGTCATTCTGCACCCCAGTTTCCAAATGCTGCTTTCTGTATCAGTTATTCTGCACCCCAGTCTCCAACCAGTGCTCTCTGTATAAGTCCTTCTGCACCTCAGTCTCCAAACTTTGCTCTCTGTAATGGTCCTTCTGCACCCCATTCTCCGACCTCTGGTCTCTGTAAAAGGCCTTCTGCGACCCATACTCCAAACTCTGCTCTGTAACAGAACTTGTGCCCCTAGGTCTCCAACCACTTCTCTATGCAACGATCCTTCTGCACCTCAGTCTCCAACCTCTGTTCTCTGCAACATTCCTTCTGCACCCCAGGCTTCAAACTCTGCTCTCTGTAATAGTCCCTCTGTACCGCACTCTCCAACCTCTTCTCTCTGTAATGGTCATTCTGCACCCCAGTTTCCAAATGCTGCTTTGTGTATCAGTTATTCTGCACCCCAGCCTCCAAACAGTGCTCTCTGTAAAAGTCCTTCTGCACCTCAGTCTCCAACGTCTGCTTTCTGCAACAGTCCTTCTGCACCCCAGTCTCAAAACTCTTCTCTCTGCAACAGTCATTCTATACCCCAGTCTCGAACCTCTGCACTCTGCAATGATCCTTCTGCACCACAGACTCCAACGTCTGTTCTCTGCAACAGACTTTCTGACCCCAGTCTCCAGCCTCTGCTCTCTGTAAGATCCTTCTGCACCCCAGGATCCAAACTCTGCTCTATTTGACATTCCTTCTAAACCCCAGTCTCCAGCCTCTGCCCTTTTTAACAGTACTTCTGTACCACAGTCTCCATTCTCTGCTCACTGCAACATTTCCTCTGCACACCACTCTCAAAACTGTGCTCTCTGTAACTGTCTTTCTGACCCCAGTCTCCAACCTCTGCTCTCTGTAACGATCTTTCTGCACCTCAGTCTTCAACCTCTGCTCTCTGCAACGATCCTTCTGAACCTCAGTTTGCAACCTCTGCTTACTGAAATGATCCTTCTGCACCCCAGTTTCCAACCTCTGCTCACAGTAACAGTCCTTCTACACCTCTGTCTCCAAACTCTCTTCTCTATACGAATCCTTCTGCACCTCAGTCTCCAACGTCTGCTCTCTTTAACAGTCCTTCTGCACCTCAGTCTCCAAATTCTGCTCTCTGTAACAGGCTTTCTACACCCCAGTCTCTAAACTTTGCTCTCTGTAACAGTTCTTCTGCACCCCAATCTCGAACCTCTTCTCTCTGTAACAGTCCTTCTGCAACCCACTCTCCAACCTCTTCTCTCTGCAACGATCCTTCTGCACCTCAGACTCCAACCTCTGCTCTCTGCAACAGTCCTTCTGCACCCTAGTCTCCAGACTCTGCTCTCTTTATGATCCTTTTGCATCCATTTCTCCAACCTCTGCTCTCTGTAACAGTCCTCCTGCACCCCAGTATCCAACCCCTCCTCTCTGTAAAATTCGTTTTGCACCTCAGTCTCCAAACTTTTCTCTCTGTAATGGTCCTTCTGTACCCCAGTCTCCAACCTCTGTTCTCTGTAACAATCCTTCTTCACCTCAGTCTCCAACATCTGTTCTCTGTAACAATCCTTCTGCATCCTAGTCTCCAACATCTGCTCTCTATAACGGTCCTTCTGCACCAAAGTCTCCAAACTCTGATCTCTCTAAAAGTCCTTCTATACCACAGTCTCTAACCTCTTCTCTCTATAACTGTCCTTCTGCACCCCAATTGCCAACATCTGCTTTCTGTAACAGTCATTCTTAACCTCAGATTCCAACCTCTGCTCTCTCTAACAGTCCTTCTACGCCTCAGTCTGAAACCTCTACTCTCTGCAACGATCCTTTTCACCCCAGTCTCCAACCTCTGCTCTGTGTAACAGGTCTTCTGCACCCCAGTCTCCAAACTGTGCTCTCTGTAACAGGCCTTATGCACCCCAGTCTCCAACCTCTCCTCTCTGCAACGATCCTTCTGCATTCCAGTCTCCAAACACTGCTCTCTGCAACAGTTTTTCTGCACCCCAATCTCCAACTTCTGCTCTCTGCTACAGTACTTCTGCACCCCAGTCTCCAACCTCTGCTCTCTGCAATATTTCTTCTGCATCCCAGTCTCCAAACTCTGCTCTCTGTAGCGGTCCTTCTGCACTTCATTCTCCAACCTCTGCTTTTTGCAACGAACCTTCTGCACCCCAGTCTCCATGCTCTGCTCTCTGTAAGAATCCTTTTGAACCCCAGTCTCTATGTCTCCTCTCTGTAAAAGTCCTTCTGCACCTCAGTCTCCAAGTTCTGCAACCTTTAACAGTCCTTCAGCACCCCAGTCTCAATCCTCTTCTCTCAGAAATGATCTTTCTGCACCTCAGTCTCCAACCTTTGCTCTCTTTAATAGTCCTTCTGTACCCCAGGCTCTATCATCTGCTCTCTGCTACGATCCTCCTTGTCCTCAGGATCCAACCTCTGCTATCTGCAATGGTCCTTCTAAAAGCCAGTTTCTAAACTCTGCTCTCTGTAACAATCCTTCTGCACCTCAGTCTCCAAACTCTGCTCTCTTCAACAGTCCTTCTGCACCTCAGTCTCAAAACTCTTTTCTCTGCAACATTCCTTCTGCACCCCAGTGTCCAAACACTGCTCTCTGTAACACGCCTACTGTACCTCAGTCTCCAACCTCTGCTCTCTGTAAGATCTTTCTGGAACCGTATGTCCAAACCCTGCTTTCTGTAAGAGTCCTTCTTCACCCCAGTCTCCAAACTCTGCTCTCTGTAACAGGCCTTTTGCACCCCATTCTCCAACCTCTGCTCTCTGAAACACTGCTTCTGCACCTCAGTCTACAAACTCTGCTCTCTGCAACAGTCCTTCTGCACCCCAGTCTCCAAACTCTGATAACTGTATCAGTCAATCTTCACCACAAATTCCAACCTCTGCTCTCTGTAACAGTCTTTCTGTTGCTCAGTCAACAAACTCTGCTCTCTGCAAAAGTCCTTCTGCATCCCAGTCTCCCACATCTGCTCTCTACAACAGTCCTTCTACACCAAATCTTCAACCTTTTCCTCTGTAACACCTACTGTAACCCAGTCTCCAACCACTGTTTTCTGCAACAGTCCTTCTGAACCCCAATCTGAACCTGTGCTCTCAGCAACAGTCCTTATACACCCCAGTGTCCAGCCTCTTCTGTCTACAACAGTCCCTCTGCATCCCAGTCTCCAACTTCTGCTCTATGTAACAATCCTTTTGCACCTCAGTCTCCAAACTCTGTTCTCTGCAACGGTCCTTCTGCACCTCAGTCTCCAAAAACTACTCCATGTAAAAGTACTTCTGAACACCTTCTCCATACTCTGCTCTCTGTAACAGGCCTTCTGCACCCCAGTCTCCCAACTCAGTTCTCTATAAAAATCCTTCTGCACCCCAGTCTCAAAATTTTGCTCTCTACAATGATCCTTGTGCACCCCAGTTTCCAACATCTGCTCTATGCAACAGTCCTTCTGCAGACCAGTCTTCAATATGTGCTCTCTGCAAAAGTCCTTCTGCACCTCAGTCTGAAAACTCTGTTCTCTACAAGGATCCTTCTGCACCCCAGTCTCCAACCTCTGCTCTCTGTAACAGTCCTGCTGCACCTCGCTATACAACCTCTGCTCTCAATAAGATCTTTTTGAACTTTGTCTATCAACTCTGCTCTCTTTAGGAGTTCTTCTGCAAGTCAGTCTAAAAACTTCACCCCAGTCTCCAACCTCTGCTCTCTGTAACATTCCTTCTGTACTGCTATCTCCAAACTCTGCTCTCTGTAAGGATCATTTTGCACCCCAGTCTTCAACTTCTACTTTCTGTATCAGTCCTTCTGCACCCCAGTCTCCAATCTCTGCTCTCTGTAACAGTCCTTTTGCACCTCAGTCTCCAAACTAAGCCCTCTGCAACGATCCATCTGCACCTAAGTTTTGAAAGTCAACTCTCTGTAACAGGGCTTCTGCACCCCAGTCTCAAACTTCTGATATCTGCAACGATCTTTCTGCACACCATTCTCCAACTTCTGCTCTCTGCAACAGTCATTCTGCACCCCATTCTCCAACCTCTGTTCTCTGCAACGATCATTCTGCACCCCAGTATCCAACATGTGCTCTATGCAACAGTCCTTTTGCACCCATATCTCCAACCTCTGCTCTCTGAAACAGTCAATCTGCACCTAAGTCTGAAAACTGTGTTCTCTGCAACGATCCTTCTGCACCCCTGTCTTCAACCTCTGCTCTCTGCAAAAGTCCTTCTAAACCCCAGTCTCCAACTTCTGTTCTCTGTAACAATCCTTCTTCACCTCAGTTACCAAACTCTGATCTCTGCAATAGTCCTTCTTCACCACAGTTTCCAAACTCTGCTTTCTGTAACAATCTTTCTGCACTGCAGTCTCAAAACTCTGCTGTCTACAACAATCTTTTTGCACCCCAGTCTCCAAACTCTGCTCTCTGCAAAAGTTGTTCTGCACCCCAGTCTCCAAAATCTGCTCCCTACAATAGTTCTTCTGCACCTCAGTCTGACAACTCTGCTCTCTGCAACGATCCTTGTGCACCCCAGTCTTTAAACTCTACTTTCTGTAAAAGTCTTTCTGCACCTCAGTCTCCAACCTCTGCTCTCTGTAAGATCATTCTGCACCCCAGTTTCACAACTCTGCTCTCTGTAATATTTCTTCTGCTCCCCAGTCTCCAATCTCTTCTCTCTGTAACTGTCCTTCTGCTCCATAGTCTCCAACCTCTGCTCTCTGTAACACTCATTATTTACCGCAGTCTCCAACCTCTGATCTCTGTAACAGTCCTTCTGTCCTGCAGTCTCCAACCTCTGCTCTGTGTAAGGGTCCTTCTGTACCCGAGTCTCCATCATCTGCTCTCTGTAACAATACTTCTGCACCCCATTCTCCAACCTCTGCTCTCTGCAACGATTCTTTTGCACCCCATTCTCCAACCTCTGCTCTCTGCAAAAGTCCTTCTGCACCCCAGTCCCTAACATCTGCTCTCTGCAACAGTCCTTCTGAAGCTCAGTCTGAAAACTCTGCTCTCTGCAACGATCTTTGTGCATCCCAGTCTCCAAAATCTGCTTTCTGTAACAGTCCTTCTGCACCTCAGTCTCCAAAATCGCCTCTCTGTAACAGTGGTTCTGCACCCCAGCCTCCAACCTGTGCTCTCTGTAAGATCCTTCTGCACTCCAGTTTCCAAATCTGCTCTCTGTAACATTCTTTCTGCTCCTCAGTCTCCGACCACTGCTCTCTGTAACAGTCCTTCTGCTACAAAGTCTTCAACCTCTGCTCTTTGTAACAGTCCTTCTGCTCCCTAATCTCCAAATCTGCTCTCTGTAACAGTCCTTCTGTACCACAGTCCACAACCTCTGCTCTCTGTAACTTTTTTTCTGCACCACAGTCTGTAACCTCTCCTTTCTTTATCATTCCTTCTGCACCACAGTTTCCAACCTCTGCTTTCTGCAACATTCTTTCTGCACCTCAGTCTTTAAGCTCTGCTCTCTGCAACAATTCTTCTGCACCCCAGTCTCCAAGGTCTGCACTCTGAAATAGTCCTTCTCCACACCAGTCTCCAACCTCTGCTCTCTTTAACAGTCCTCCTGTAGTGCAGTCTCCAAAATCTGCTCTCTGTAACGGTCCTTCTGCACCCAAGTCTCAAACCTCTGCTTTCTGTAACAGTCCTTCTACACCCCAGTCTCAAAACTCTGCTACCTGTAACGGTCCTTGTGCACTCCAGTCTCCAAACTCTGCTCTCTATAACAATAATTCTGCATCCCAGTCTCAAAACTCTGCTCTCTGCAACGATCCTTTTGCACCCCATTCTTCAACCTGTGTTCTCTGCAAAAGTCCTTCGGCACCCCAGTCTCCATCCTCTGCTCTCTGTAACAGTCCTGCTGCTCCCCAGTCTCTAACTTCTGCTATCTGTAACAGTATTTCTGCTCCCCAGTCTCCAAACTCTGCTCTCTGTAACAGTCTTTCTGTACCAGAGTCACCAACCTCTGCTCTCTGTAACGGTCCTTCTGCACCACAGTCTCCAAACAATCCTTTTTGTATCATTCTTTCTGCACCACAGTTTCCAACCTCTGCTTTCTGCAACATTCCTTCTGCACCTCAGTCTCCAACCTCTGCTCACTGCAACAGTTCTTCTGCACCCCAGTCACCAAGGTCTGAACTCTGAACCAGTCCATCTCCACACCAGTCTCCAAACTCTGTTGTCTGTCACAGTCCTCCTGTAGTGCAGATTCCAAAATCTGCTCTCTGTAACGGTCCTTCTTCACCCCATGTCCTGCCTCTGCTCTCTGCGGCAGTCCCTCTGCAACCCAGTCTCCAACCTCTGCTCTCTGTAACAATCCTTCTGCACCTCAGTATCCAGACTCTGCTCTCTGCAACGGTCTTCTGAACCTCACTCTCCAAACTCTACTCACTGTAAAAGTACTTCTGCACTCCTGCTCCAAACTCTGCTCTCCGTAACAGGCCTTCTGTACCCCAGTCTCTGATGTCTGTTGTCTTTAACAATCCTTCTGCACCCCAGTCTCTAACCTCTGCTCTCTACAACGATCCTTCTGCACACCTGTCTCAAACCTCTGCTCTCTGCAACAGTACTTCTGCACCCAAGTCTCCAACATGTGCTCTTGGCAAAAGTGCTTCTGCACCTCAGTATGAAAACTCTGTTGTCTGCAACGATCCTTCTGCGCCCTAGTCTCCAACTTCTGCTCTCTGTAAAAGTCCTGCTGCCCCTTGTTCTACAAACACTGCTCAATGTAAGATCCTTGTGCAACCTTGTCTAAAAACTCTGCTCTCTGTAACAGTTTTTCTGCACCCCAGTCTCCAAACTCTGCTCTCTGTAACAGGCCTTTTGCACCTAAATCTCCAAACTCTACCCTCTGCAACAGTCCTTCTGCACCTCAGTCGCCAAATTCTGACCTCTGTAAGATGCTTCTGCAGTCCTGTATCCAACCTCAGCTCTCTGTAAAAGTCTTTCTGCACCCAAGTCTCCGAACTCTGCTATCTGTAACAGGACTTCCCCACGTCAGTCTCCAAACTCTGCTCTCTAAAACAGTCCTTCTGCACCCTAGTTACAAACATCTGCTCTCTGCAACAGTCTTTCTGCTCCCCAGATTCTGAGATCTGCTCTACGTAACAGTCCTTCTGTACCGCAGTCTCCAAAATCTGCTCTTTGTAACGGTCCTTCTATACCCCAGTCTCCAACCTCTGCTTTCTGTATCAGTCTTTCTGAACCCCAGTCTCCAAGCTCTGTTCTCTGTATCTATCCTTCTGCCCCTCAGTCTTAAACCTGTTTTATATGTAAGAGTCCTTCTGCACCTCAGTCTCCATCCTCTGCTCTCTGTAACGGTCCTTCTGCACCCCAATTTCCAAACTCTGCTTCCTGTAACAGTCCTTCTGCACCTGAGTCTCCAAACTCTTCTCTCTGTAACAGTCCTTCTACACCTCAGTCTCCAAACTCTGCTCTCTGTAACAGTCCTTCTGCACCTCAGTCTAAAACCTCTGCTCTCTGGACGATCCTTCTGCATCCCAGTAACCAAACACTGCTCTCTGTAACAGTCCACCTGCAACTAAGTCTCCAACCTGTGCTCTCTGTAAGATCCTACAGCAACCAAGTCTTCAAACTCTGCTCTTGTAACAGTCCTTCTTAACCCAGTCTCCAACCTCTCCTCTCTGTAACAGGCCTTCTGCATGCCAGTCTCCTAACTCTGCTCTCTGCAAAGATATTTCTGCACCCCAGTCTCCAACAACTGCTCTCTTCAATGATCCTACTGCACCCCAGTATCCAACCTCTGTTTTCTGCGACAGTCCTTCTGTACCTCAGTCTCCAACTTCTGCTCTGTGTAAGATCCTTCTGCACTCCTCTCTCCAAGCTCTGCTCCTTGTAACGATCGTTCTGCACCCCAGTCTCCAAACTCTTCTCGATGTAAAAGAACTTCTGCACCTCAGTCTTTAATTTCAGCTCTCTGCAACAGTCCTTCTGCACCCTAGTCTCCAAACACTGCTCTCTGCAACAGTCATTCTGTACTGCAGTCTTCAAATTCTGCTCTCTGTAACGGTCTTTCTGCACCGCAGACTCTAATTTCTGCTTTCTGTATCAGTTTTTCTGCACCCCAATATTAAAATTCTGCTCTCTCTAAGAGTCCTTCTGCACCTCAGTCTCCAACCTCTGCTCTCTGCAACAGTCCTTCTGCACCCCAGTCTCCAACCTCTGCTCTCTGCAACAGTCCTTCTGCACTCCAGTCTACAACCTCTTCTCTGGGCAACAGTCCTTCTGCACCACAGTCTCCAACCTCTGCTCTCTGTAAGATCTTTCTGCACCCCAGATTCCAAACTCTGCTCTCTGTAACATTCCTTCTCCATTCCAGTTTTTAACCTCTGCTTTCTGCATGTGTCCTGCGGCACCCCAGTTTCCAAGCTCTGTCCTCATCAACAGTAATTCTGTTTCTTAGTCTCCAACATCTTCTCCTGTAACAGTCCTACTGTACAGCAGTCTCCAACCTGTGCTCTCTGTAACATTCCTTCTGCACCCCAGTCTCCAACCTCTGCTCTCTGTAACAGTTTTTTGATACCACAGTATCCAAACTCTGTTCTCTGTAACAGTCCTTCTGCACCCCAATTTTCAACCTCTGCTTTCTGTAACAGTTCTTCTGCACCTGAGTCTCCAAACTCTGCTCTCTGTAACAGTTCTTCTACACCTCAGTCTTGAACCCCTGCTCTCTGTAACAGTCCTTTGAAACCTCAGTCTGATACCTCTGCTCTCTGCAGGATCCTTCTGCACCCCAATCTTCAAAAACTTCTCTCTGTAACAGTCAAACTGCACCCCAGGCTCCAACATCTGCTCTCTGTAACACTTTTTCTATACTGCAGTCTCCAAACTCTGGTCTGTGTAACAGTCCTTCTGCACCCCAATTTTTAACCTCTGCTTTCTGTAACAGTCCTTCTGCACCTCAGTCTCCAAACTCTGCTCTCTGTAACAGTCGTTCTACACCTCAGTCTCCAACCTCTGCTCTCTTTAACAGTCCTTCATCACCTCAGTCTGACACCTTGCTCTCTGCACGATTTTTCTTCACACCAGTCTCCAACCTCTGCTCTCTACAATGATCCTACTGCACCCCAGTCTCCAAACTCTGATCTCTGCAACAGTCATCTGCACCTGAGTCTCAAAATTCTGCTCTCTGTAAGATCCTTCTTCACCCCCGTACCCAAATTCTGCTCTCTGTAAAAGTCCATCTGTACCCGAGTCTCCATCCTCTGCTCTCTGTAACAGGACTTCGGTACCTCAGTCTCCAACCTCTGCTCTCTGCAACAGTCCTACTGCACCCCAGTCTCCAACCTCTGCTTTCTACAACAGTCCTTCTGCACCCTAGTTACCAACATCTGCTCTCTGCAACAGACCTTCTGCACCCCAGTCTCCAACATCTGCTCTCTGCAACAGTTCTTCTGCACCACAATCTGAAAACTCTGCTCTCTTCAACGACCCTTCTGAACCCCAGTCTCCTATTTCTGCTCTCTGTAAAAATCCTTCTTCACCTCAGTCTCCCAACTCTGCTCTCTTTATAATCCTTCTGCAGCACAGTCTTCAAACTCTTCATTCTGTAACACTCTTTCTGCACAACAGTCTCCAACCTCTGCTCTCTGAAACAGGACTTCTGCAACCCAGTCTCCAAGCTCTGCTCTCTGTAGAAGGCCTTCTGCATCCCATTCTCCAACCTCTTCTCTCTTCAACGATTCTTCTCCACCCAGGTCTCCAACATCTGCTCTCTGCAACAGTCTTTTTGCACCCCAGTCTCCAAACTCTGCTCTCTGTAAGATCCATGTAAACCCCAGTCTCCAACCTCTACTCTCTGTTACAGTCGTTCTACACACCAGTCTCCAAACGCTGCTCTCTGCAACTGTCCTTTTCCAGCCTAGTCTCCAATATCTGCTCTGTGCAACAGTCCTTCTGCACCCTAGTCTGCAAACTCTGCTCTCTGCAACGATCCATCTGGACCCCAGTATCCAATGTCTGCTCTCTGCAACAGTCATTCAGCACCACAGTCACCAACCTCTGCTCTTTTTAAGATCTGTCTGCACTCCAGTTTCCGAACTCTGCTCTCTGTAACATTCCATCTCCACCCCAGTCTCCAACCTCTGTCCTCTGCAACAGTCATTCAGCTCCCCAGTCTCAGAGATCTGCTCTCTGTAACAGTCCTTCTACACCCCAGTCTCCAACCTCTTTTTTCTGTATCAGTCAATTTTAATCCCGTCTCCAAACTCTGTTCTCTGCATCTATCCTGCTGCAGCTCAGTCTCCAACCTGTCCTCTATGTAAGAGTCCTTCTGTGCAATGGTCTTTCTGGAACCCAGGCTTTAACGTGTGCTCTCTGATACAGTCCTTCTGCACCACAGTTTCCAACCTCTGCTCTCTGTAAGATCATTCTGCACGCCAGTGTCCAAAATCTGCTGTCTCTAATATTCCTTCTCCACAGCAGTCTGTAACCTCTGCTTTCTTCGAAGGTCCTGCGGCACCAGAGTCTCCAATCTCTGTCCTCTGTAACAGTCCTAATTCTCCCCAGTCTCCAACATCTGCTCTCTGTAACAGTCCTTCTGTACTGAAGTCTCCAAACTCTGCTCTCTGTAACGGTCCTTCTGCAACCCAGTCTTTAACCTCTACTTATTATATCAGTCCATCTGAACCCCAGTCTCCAACCTCTGCACTCTGTATCTATTCTTCTACACCCCAGTCGCCAACCTGTGCTTTCTGTAACCGTCTTTCTGCACCCCAGTCTCAAACCTGTGCTCTCTGCAACAGTCCTTCTCCACCACAGTCTCCAAACTCTGCTCTCTGTAAGATTCTTCTGCACTCCAGTTTCCAAACTCTACATTCTGTAACATTCCTTCTCCAACCCAGTCTTTAACCTCTTCTTTCTACAAGTGTCCTGCGGCACCCCAGTCTCCAAACTTTGTCCTCTGCAACAGTCCTTCTGCTCCCCAGTCTCCAACAAATGCTCTCTGAAACAGTCCTCCTGAAATGCAGTCTCCACCCTCTGCTCTCCGTAACGGTCCTTCTGCAACCCAGTCTCCAAACTCTGCTTTCTGTATCAGTCCTTCTGAAGCCCAGTCTCAAACCTCTGTTCTCTGTATATATACATCTACACCTCAGTCTCAAACCTGTTCTCACTGTAACATTACTTCTGCACCCCAGTCTCCAACCTCTGCTCTCTGTAACAGTTTTTCTATACCGCAGTCTCCAAATCCTGGTCTCTGTAATGGTTCTTCTGCACCCCAATTTCCAACCTCTGCTTACAGTAACAGTCCATCTGCACCTCAGCTTACAAACTCTGCTCTCTGTAACAGTTTTTCTACACCTCACTCTCCAACTTCTGCTCTCTGTAAGATCCTTCAGCAACCCAATCTCCAACCATTACTCTCTGTAACAGTCCCAATGCACCTCAGTCTTTAACCTCTGCTCTCTGCAACAGTCCTTCTGCACCCCAGTCTCCAACATCTGCTCTCTGCAACAGTCCTTCTGAACCCTAGTTACCAACATTTGGTCTCTGCAAAAGAACTTCTGCACCCCAGTCTCCAACATCTGCTCTCTGCAGCAGTTCTTCTGCACCTCAATCTGAAAACTCTGCTCTCTTCAATGACACTTCTGAACCCCAGTCTCCTATTTCTGCTCTCTGTAAGAGTCCTTCTTCACCTTAGTCTCCCAACTCTGCTCTCTTTATAATCCTTATGCACACAGTCTTCAAACTCTGCATTCTGTAACAGTCTTTCTGCACAACAGTCTCCAACCTCTGCTCTCTGTAACAGTCTTTCTCTTTCTCAGTCTACAAACTCTGCTCTCTGTAACAGTCCTTCTGCATCCCAGTCTCCATCATCTTTTCTCTGCAATAGTCCTTCTGCACCAAATGTCCAAACTCTTCCTCTTTAACAATCCTACTGTAACCCAGTCTCCAACTTCTGCTTTCTACAACAGTCTTATGCACTCCAGTCTACAACCTCTTCTCTCTGCAACAGTCCTTCTGCACCCCAGTCTCCAACATCTGCTCTTGGCAACAGTCCTTCTACACCCCAGTCTCCAAACTCTGCTCTCTGCATGGATCGTTCTGGACCCCAGTCTCCAACGTTTGTTTTTTACACCAGTACTTCTGCACCACAGTCTCCAAAATCTCTCTGTAAGATTTTTCTGGTCTCCAGTTTCCAAAATATGCTCTCTCTAACATTCCTTCTCCACTGCAGTCTCCAACCTCTGCTTTCTGCAAGGGTACTGCGGCACCCCAGTCTCCAACGTCTGTCCTCTGTAACACTCCTTCTGCTCCCCAGTCTCCAACATCTGCTCTCTTTAACACTCCTTATGTACCGCAGTCTCCAAACTCTGTTCTCTGTAACGGTCCTTCTACAACCCAGTCTCCAACCTCTGCTTTTTTAATTAGTCCTTCTGAACCCCAGTCTCCAACCTCTGCTCCATGTATCTATCCTTGTAGACCTCAGTCTCCAAACTGTGCGTTCTGTAACAGTCATTCTGCACTCCAGTCTCCAAACTCTGCTCTCTGTAACAGTTTTTTTATACCGTAGTCTCCAACCTCTGCTCTCTGTAATGGTCCTTCTACACCCCAATTTCCAACCTTTGCTTTCTGTAACACTCTTTTTGCTCCTCAGTGTCTAAACTCTGCTCTCTGTAACAGTCTTTCTACACCTCAGTCGCCAAACTCTGCTCTCTGTAACAGTACTTCTGCACCTCAGTCTGAAACCTCTGCTCTCCAGATTCTTCTGCACCCCAGTCTCAAACCACTGCTCTCTATAACATTCCACGTGCACCTCAGTCTCCAAACTCTGCTCTCTGTAAGTTCCTTAAGTAAACCAGTCTCCAAACGGTGCTCTCTATAAAAGTCCTTCTGCACCCCAGTCTCCAAACTCTCCTCTCTGTAACAGGCCTTCTGTACGCCAGTCTTAAAACTCTGCTCTCTATAGTGGGCCTTCTGCATGCCAGTCTCCAACCTCTGCTCTTTGCAAGGATCCTACTGAAACCTAGTCTCCAACTTCTGATCTCTGCAAGAGTCTTTCTGTACCTCAGTTTCCAAATTCTGCTCTCTGAAGGATCCTTCTGCACCCCTGTCTCCAACCTCTGTTCTCTGTAACAGTCCGTCTGCACCACAGTCTCCAAAGTCTACTCTCTGCAACAGTCCTTCTTCAACCCAGTCTCCACCTCTGCTCTCTGCAACACTCCTTCTGCAACCCAGTCTCAAACCTCTGCTCTCTGTAAAAATCCTTTTTCACCTCAGTCTCAAAACTCTATACTCTGCAACGTTCCCTCTGCACCTCAGTCTCAAACCTCTGCTCCCTGTAACAGTTCTTCTGCACCTCATTCTCCAACCTCCTCTCTCTGTAGGAACCTTCTCCAACCTAGTCTACAAACTCTGCTCTCTGTAACAGTCCTTCTGCACACCAGTCTCCAAACTCTGCTCTCTGCACTGATCCTTCTTCACACCAGTCTTCAAACTCTGCTCTCTGAAACAGTACTTCTGAACCCCAGTCTCCAACATTTGCTCTCTGCAACAGTCATTCTGCAACTCAGTATGAGAACTCTGCTCTCTGCAATGATCATTCTTCACCTCAGTCTCCAACCTCTGCTCTCTGTAAGACCCTTCTGCATCCCAGTCTCCAAACTCTGCTGTCTGTAACAGTCCTTCTGAACAACAGTTTCCAACCTTGGCTCTCTGTAAGAGGAATTCTGCAACCCCGTCTCAAAACTCTGCTCTCTGTAACAGGCCTTCTGAAACCCAGTCTCCAACCTCTTCTCTCTGCAATGATTTTTCTCCACAACAGTCTCAAACCTCTGCTCTCGGGAAAAGTCCTTCTGCATTATTGTCTCCAACCTCTGCTCTCTGTACAATCCTTATGCACTCCAGTCTCCAACCTCTCCTCTCTGTAACAATCCTTCTGCACCCCAGTCTCCAACATCTGCTTCCTGCAACAGTTCTTCTGCACCGCAGTCTGAAAACTCTGCTCTCTGCAACGACATTTCTGCACCCCAGTCTCCTACCTCTCCTCTCTTTAACAGTCCTTCTGCACCTCTGTCTCCATACTCTGCTCTTTTCAGATCCTTCTGCAATCCAGTCTTTAAACTCTCCACTCTGTAACAGTCCTGCTGCACAAAAGTCTCCAACCTCAGCTCTCTGTAACAGTCCTTCTGCACCTCAGTCTCCAAACTCTGCTCTCTGTAACAGTCCTTCTTCCCCTCAGTCTCAAACCTCTACTCTCTATAACAGTCTTTCTGTACCTCAGTCTGAAACCTCTGCTCTCTGCATGATCCTTCTACACCCAGTCTCCAACCACTGCTCTCTGTAAGAGTCCACCTACACCTCAGTAACCAAACTCTGCTCTTTGTAAGATCCTTCAGCAACCCAGTCTCCTAACACTGCTCTCTATAACAGTACTTCTGCACCCCACTCTCGAACCTCTCCTCTCTGTAAAAGGCCTTCTGCATGGCAGTCTTCAAACTCTACTCTCTGCAACGATATTTCTGTACCCGTCTCCAACCACTTCTCTCTGCAGTGATCCTACTGCACCCCAGTCTCCAACCTGTGATCTCTGCAAGAGTACTTCTACACCTCAGTCTCCAACTTCTGCTCTCTTTAAGATTCTTCTGCACCCGTGTCTCCAAGCTCTGCTCTTTGCAACGATCCTTCTGCACCCCAGTCTCCAACCGCTTCTCTATGTAAAAGAAATTCTGCACCTCAGTCTCTAATCTCTGCTTTATGCAACAGTCTTTCTGCACTGCAGACTCAAATCTCTTATTCCTTTTTTTTATAATTCTAAGATTTTATTAATGATTTATATATTAGAACTTATCATTAAAAAGAGTTAGGAGAAGGACACAATAACTCAGAATATAATTTAAAAAATTCAGTTCACTAGGCATTTACCTAGTAACTACTGTATGCTGGATGTTGAGATACAAAGAGGTGTGTGTGTGTGAGAGAGAGAGAGATGTGGGGAGGGTCATGAGACAATCTGCAGTCTTTTTTTTTTTCATTACTCTCTTTGTTTATTTTCTCATTCCCCTCACAACCTCTTATATGTAATTTTGTATAGCAATGAGTGTCTCCCTTCATTTCCATGCAATTTTCCTTTTCTCTCCCTTTCCCTCCCATCTCATGACTCTGTTAAATGTTACTCTTTTCTTCCTGCTCTTCCTCCTTGCTCTATTCATAGATGCTCTCATTATATCAAAGAAGACATTTGGTATTTGTTTTTTAGGGATTGACTAGCTTCACTAAGCATAATCTGCTCTAGTGCCATCCATTTCCCTGCAAATTCTATGATTTTGTCATTTTTTATTGCTGCATAGTACTCCATTGTGTATAGATGCCACGATTTTTTTATCTATTCATCTATTGAAGGGCATCTGGGTTGGTTCCACAGTCTAGCTATTGTGAATTGTGCTGCTATGAACATCGATATGGCAGCATCCCTGTAGCATGCTCTTTTAAGGTCTTCAGGGAATAGTCCGAAATGGCAATAGCAGGGTCAAATGGTGGTTCTATTCCCAGCTTTTCCAGGAATCTCCAAACTGCTTTCCAAATTGGCCGCACCAATTTGCAGTCCCACCAGCAATGTACAGGAGTACCCTTTTCTCCAAATCCTCGCCAGCACTTGTTGTTGTTTGACTTCATAGTGGCTGCCAATCTTACTGGAGTGAGATGGTATCTTAGGGTGGTTTTGATTTGCATTTATCTGACTGCTAGAGATGGTGAGCATTTTTTCATGTACTTGTTGACTGATTGTATTTCCTCCTGTTAGAAGTGTCTGTTCAGATCCTTGGCCCATTTGTTGATTGGGTTATTTGTTATCTTATTGTCTAATTTTTTGAGTTCTTTGTATACTCTGGATATTAGGGCTCTATCTGAAGTGTGAGGATTAAAAATTTGTTCCCAGGATGTAGACTCCCTATTTACCTCTCTTATTGTTTCTCTTGCTGAGACAAAACTTTTTAGTTTAAGTAAGTCCCATTTGTTGATTCTTGTTATTAACTCTTGTGCTATGGGTGTCCTATTAAGGAATTTGGAGCCCGACCACACAATATGTAGATCGGAGCCAACTTTTTCTTCTATCAGACGCAGAGTCTCTGATTTGATATCAAGCTCCTTGATCCATTTAGATTTAACTTTATTGCATGGCGAGAGGAAGGGATTCAGTTTCATTTTTTTGCATATGGATTTCCAGTTTTCCCAACACCATTTGTTGAAGATGCTATCCTTCCTCCATTGCATGCTTTTAGCCCCTTTATCAAATATAAGATAGTTGTAACTTTGTGGATTAGTCTCTGTGTCCTCTATTCTATACCGTTGGTCCACTCGGCTGCTTTGGTACCAGTACCATGCTGTTTTTGTCACTATTGCTCTGTAATATAGTTTGAAATCTGGTATCGCTATACCGCCTGATTCACACTTCCTGCTTAAAATTGCTTTTGCTCTTCTTAGTCTTTTATTCTTCCATATGAATTTCATGATTGCTTCATCTATTTCTTCAAAAAATGCCATTGGGATTTTGATTGGCATTGCATTAAACCTATAGAGAACTTTTGGTAATATCGCCATTTTGGTAATGTTAGTTCTGCCTATCCATGAACAGGGTATATTTTTCCATCTTCTAAGATCTTCTTCTACTTCTCTCTTTAGGGTTATGCAGTTTTCATTGTATAAATCTTTCACCTCTTTTGTTAGGTTGATTCCCAAGTATTTTATTTTTTTGGAGGATATTGTGAATGGAGTGTTTTTCCTCATTTCCGTTTCAGAAGTTTTGTCACTGATATACAGAAATGCCTTTGATTTATGCGTGTTAATTTTATATCCTGCCACTTTGCTGAATTGATTTATTAGTTCTAGTAGTTTCTTTGTAGACCCTTTTGGGTCTTCTAAGTATAGAATCATGTCATCTGCAAATAGTGATAATTTAAGTTCTTCTTTTCCTATTTTTATGCCTTTAATTTCTTTCGTCTGTTTAATTGCTCTGGCCAGCTCAGGCTAGCATCATTCTGAATGGACAAAAGTTGAAGGCATTCCCTCTAAAATCTGGAACAAGACAGGGATGCCCTCTTTCACCACATTTATTAAAATCTCTGATTTCTGTATCAGTCCTTCTGCACCTCAGTCTCCAACCTCTGCTCTCTGCAACAGTCCTTTTGCAACCCAGTCTCCAACATCTGCTCTCTGCAACAGTCCTTCTGCACCCCAGTCTCCAACTTCTGCTCTCTGCAAGAGTCCTTCTGCACCTCAGTCTCCAACATCTGCTCTATGTAACAGGACTTCTGCACCTGAGTCTCAAACCGCTTCTCTCTGCAACAGTCCTTCTGAACTCCAGTCTCCAACCTCTTCTCTCTGCAACAGTCCTTCTGCACCCCAGTCTCCAAACTCTGCTCTCTGCAACAGTCCTTCTGAAACACAGTCTCCAATCTCTGCTCTCTGTAAGATTCTTCTGCACTCCAGTTTCCGAACTCTGCTCTCTATAACATTCCTTCTCCAACCCAGTCTTTAACCTCTGCTTTCTGCAAGTGTTCTGCGGCACTCCAGTCTTTAACCTCTGTTCTCTGCAAAAGTCTTTCTGCACTTCAGTCTCCAAACTCTGCTTTCTGTATCAGTCCTTCTGAAGCCCAGTCTCAAACCTCTGTTCTCTGTATCTATCCTTCTGCACCTCAGTCTTTAACTTGTTCTCTCTGTAACATTCCTGCTGCAACCCAGTCTCCAACCTCTGCTCTCTGTAACAGTTTTTCTATACTGCAGTCTCCAAATCCTGGTCTCTGTAACGGTACTTCTGCACCCCAATTTCAAACCTCTACTTAGTGTAACAGTCCTTCTGCACCTCAGTCTCCAACCTCTGCTCTCTGTAACAGTCCTTCTGCAACTCAGTCTGACACCTCTGCTCTCTGCACGATCCTTCTGCACCCCAGTCTTCAACCAATACTCTCTGCAACAGTCCTTCTGCACCCCAGTCTCCAACCTCTGCTCTCTGCAATGATCCTACTGCATCCCAGTCTCCAACCTCTGATCTCTGCAACAGTCCTTCTGCACCTCAGTCTCCAGCTTCTGCTCTCTGTAAGATTCTTCTGCACCTCTGTATCCAACCTCTTCTCTCTGTAACAGTCCTTCTGCACCAGAGTCTTTAAACTCTGCTCTCTGTAGCAGGACTTCCGCACCTCATTCTCCAAACTCTGCTCTTTGCAACAGTCCTTCTGCACCCAAGTCTCCAACCTCTGCTATCTACAACAGTCCTTCTGCACCCTAGTTACTAACATCTGCTCTCTGCAACAGACCTTCTGCACCACAGTCTTCAACATCTGCTCTCTGCAACAGTCATTCTGCACCTCAGTCTGAAAACTCTGCTCTCTGCAACAACCGTTTTGCACCCAAGTCTCCTACCTCTGCTCTCTGTAACAGTCCTTCTGCACCTCAGTCTCCAAACTGTGCTCTCTGTTTCATCCTTCTGCAACCAAGTCTTTAAACTCTGAACTCTGTAAAGTCCTTCTGCACAACAGTCTCCAACCTCTGCTCTCTGTAACAGGACTTCTGGAACCCTGTCTCCAAACTCTGCTCTCTGTGATAGGCCTTCTGCACCCCAGTCTCCAACCTCTTCTCTCTGCAACGATTCTTCTCCACGAGAGTCTAATACATCTACTCTCTGCAGCAGTCCGTTTGCACCCCAGTCTCCAATCTCTGCTCTCTGTAAGATCTATCTTAATCCCAGTCTCCAACCTCTGCTCTCTGTAACACTCCTTCAGCAACCAGTCTCCAAAATCTGCTCTCTGTAACAGTCCTTCTGCACCTCAGTTTCAAACCTCTGCATTCTGTAACAGTCCTTCTGCACCCCAGCCTAAAACATCTGCTCTCTGCAACAGTTCTTCTGCACCCCAGTCTCCAAACTCTGCTATCTGCAACAGTCCTTCTGCACCCCAGTCTCCAAACTCTGCTCTCTGCAACCATCTTTCTGCACCACAGTCTCCAACATCTGCTCTCTGCAACAGTCCTTCTGCACCTCAGTCTGAAAACTCTGCTCACTGTAACATTCCTTCTCCACCCCAGTCTCCAACCTCTGTCCTCTGCAACAGTCATTCTGCTCCCCAGTCTCTAAGATCTGCTCTTTATAACAGTCCTTCTGTACCAGAGTCTCCAACTTCTTCTCTTTGTAATGGTCCTTCTACACCCCAGTCTCCAAACTCTGCTTTGTGTATCAGTCTGTCTGAACCCCAGTCTCCAACCTCTGTTCTCTGTATCTATTCTTTTGCACCTCAGTCTCAACCTGTGCTCTATGTAAGAGTCTTTCTGCAAACCAGTCTCCAACCTCTGCTCTCGATAACAGTCCTATACAGTAGTCTCCAAACTCTGCTCTCCTTAATGGTCCTTCTGCACACCAATTTCCAAAATCTTCTTCCTGTAAGTCCTTCTGCACCTGAGTCTCCAAACTCTGCTCTCTGTAACGGTCCTTCTACACCTCAGTCTCCAAACTATGCTCTTTGTAACAGTCCTGCTGCACCTCAGTCTGAAAATTTGGCTCTCTGCACGATCCTTCTGCACCCGAGTCTCAAACCACTGCTCTCGGTAACAGTCCCCCTGCACCTCAGTCTCTAATCTCTGCTCTCTGTAAGATCCTTCATCAACCAAGTCTCCAAACACTGCTCTATGTAACTGACCTTCTGCACCCAAGTCTCCAATTTCTTGTCTTTGCAATGATTCTTCTCCACACCATTCTCAATCCTCTGCTCTCTGTAACAGTCCTTCTACATCTCAGTCGTCAACCTCTGCTCTCTGAAACAGTCCTTCTGCACCCCATTCTCCAACCTCTGCTCTCTGCAACAGTCCATTGCACCCCAGTCTCCAACATCTGCTCTCTGCAACAGTCATTCTGAACCACAGTCTCCAAACTCTACTCTCTGTATCATCTTTCTGCATGCCAGTTTCCAAAATCTGCTCTCTCTAACATTCCTTCTCCACTGCAGTCTGTAACCTCTGCTTTCTTTGAGGGTCCTGAGGCACCCCAGTCTCCAACCTCTGCTCTCGGAAACAGTCCTATACCGCAGTCTCCAAACTCTGCTCTCCTTAACAGTCCTTCTGCACCCCAATTTCCAAACTCTGCTTCCTGTAACAGTCGCTCTGCACATGAGTCTCCAAACCCTGCTCTCTGTAACAGTCCTTCTACACCTCAGACTCCAAACTCTGCTCTCTGTAACAGTCCTTCTGCACCAAATTCTTCAACCTCTGCTCTCTGTAACAATCCTTCTAAACCCCTGTCTGAAACCTCTGCTCTCTGTAATATCCTTCTAAAACCCAGTCTCCAAACTCTGCTCTGTGTAACAGTGCTTCTGCACAACGCTCTCCAACCTCTGCTTTCATCAAAGATCCTTCCTCACGAAAGTCTCCAACCTCTTCACTCTGCAACAATCCTTCTGTACCCAGTCTCCAACATCTGCTCTCTGCAACAGTCCTTCTGCACTTCAGTCTAAACCTCTGCTCTCTGTAACAGTCCTTCTGCACCCCAGTCTAAAACATCTACTCTCTGCAACAGTCCTTCTGCACCCCAGTCTAAAAATTCTGCTATCTGCAAAGCTCCTCCTGGACCCCAGTCTCCAACGTCTGCTCTCTTCAACAGTTTTTCTGCACCACATTCTCCTACCTCTGCTCTTTGTAAGATTCTTGTGCACTCCTGATTCCATACTCTGCACTCTGTAACATTCCTTCTCCACCCCAGTCTCCAAACTCTGTCCTCTGCAACAGTCCTTCTGTTCCCCAGTCTCCGAGATCTGGTCCTCCTGTACCGCAGTCTCCAAACTGTGCTCTTTGTAACGGTCCTTCTACACCTCAGTCTCTAACCTCTGTTCTCTGCAACGGTCTTTCTGCACCTCAGTCTCCAACCTCTACTCTCTGTAACAATCCTTCTGCACACCAGTCTCCATTTTCTGCTCTCTGAAACGATCCTTCTTAACCCAGTCTCCAATTTCTGCTCTCTGCAAAAGTCCTTCTGCACCCCAGTCTCCAATTTCTGCTCTCTGCAAAAGTCCTTCTGCACCCCAGTCTCCAATATCTGCTCTCTGCAACAGTCATTCTGCACGTCTGTGGGAAAACTCTGCTGTATGCAACGAACCTTCTGCACCTCAGTCTCCCAACTCTGCTCTCTGTAATTTCTTTCTGCAACCCAGTCTTTAAACTCTGCACTCAATAATAGTCCTTCTGCACAACAGTCTCCAACCTCTTTTCTCTGCAACATGACTTCTGCCACCCAGTCTCCAAACTCTGGTCTCAGTAACAATCCTTCTGAACCCCAATTTCCAACCTCTTCTTTCTGTAACAGTCCAACTGCACCTCATTCTCCTAACGCTGCTCTTTGTAAGATCCTTCCACAACCCAGTCTTTAAACTCTGCACTCTGTAACAGTCCTTCTGCAGAACAGTCTCCAAACTCTGCTCTCTGTAACATGACTTCTGCCACCCAGTCTCCAAACTCTGGTCTCTGTAACAATCCTTCTAAACCCCAATTTCCAACCTCTTCTTACTGTAACAGTCCAACTGCTCCTCTGTCTCTAAATTCTGCTCTCTGTAAGATCCTTCTGCAACCCTGTATTTAACCTCTGCTCTCTGTAACTGTCCTTCTGCACCTGAGTCTCCAAACTCTGCTCTCTGTAACACGACTTCTGCACCTCAGTCTCCAACCTATATTCTCTGCAACAGTCTTTCTGCAACCCAGTCTCCAAACTCTGCTCTCTACAACAGTCCTTCTGCACCTCAGTCTCCAACCTCTGCTCTCTGAAACGGTCATTATGCACCCCAGTCTCCAAAATCTGTTTTCTGCACCAGTCCTTCTTCACCTCAGTCTCCAACCTCTGCTCCCCAGTCTCCAACATATGCTCTCTATAACAGTTTTTCTCCAACCCAGTCTCCAAACTTTGCTCTGTGTAGCAGTCCATCTGAACTGCTGTCTCCAACCTATGCTCTCTGCAAATGTCATTGTGCACACCAGTCTCCAAACTGTGCTTTTTGTATCAGTCCTTCTGCACCCCAGTCTCCCACTTCTGCTCTCTGTTACACTCTTTCTCCACCTCAGTCTCAAACCTCTGCTCTCTGCAACAGTCCTTTTGCACCTCAGTCTCCAGCCTCTGCTTTCTGTAATAGGCCTTCTTCACCCCATGCCCAAGCTCTTCACTCTGTAATGATTTTTCTCCACCCCTTTCTTCTGCTTTCTGCTAGGGTCCTGCGGCACCCAAGTCTCCATACTCTGTCCTCTGTAACAGTCCATCTGAACCCCAGTATCCAGTCTCTGCTCTCTGTAACAGTCCTTCTGTACCGCAGTCTCCAAACTCTGCTCTCTGTAACAGTCCTTCTGCACCCCAGTCTCCAAACTCTGCTCTCTGTAAGGGTCCTTCTCCACCCCATTCTCCAACCTCTGGTTTCTATATCAGTCCTTCTGCACCACAGTCTCTGACCTCTTCTCTCTGCAACACTGCTTTTGCACCACAGTTTACAAACTTTGCTCTCTGTAAATTTTTTTCTGCACCCCACTCTCCAACCTGTGCTCTCTTTAACAGTCCTTCTGCACCCGAGTCTCCAACCTCTGCTCTCTGTAACGATCCTTCTGTACCTCAGTCTCCAAACTCTGTGCTCTCTAACAGTCCTGCTGCACCTCAATCTCCAAACTCTGTGCTCGGTAAGATCCTTGTAAAACCCAGTCTCCAAACTCTGATTTCTGGATCAATCCTTCTGCACCCCAGTCTCTAACCTCTGCCCTCTCCAATGATCCTTCTGCACCACAGTCTCCATCCTCTGCTCTCTGTAACAGTCTTTCTGTACCGCAGTCTTCAAATTCTGCATTTTGTAACCGTCCTTCTGCACCCCAGTATTCAACCTGTTCTCTCTGCAATGATTCTTCTGCACCCCGGTCTCCAAAGTCTTCTCTCTGCAACAGTCCTCTTGCACCCCAGTCTCCAAACTCTGCTCTCTGTAAGATCCTTCTGCACCTCAGTTTACAAACTCAGCTCTCTGTAACATTTCTTCCCCACCCCAGTCTCCCACCTCTGCTCTTTTCAACGGTCCTTCTGCACCCCAGTCTCCAACCTCTGTTCTCTACGACAGTCCATCTGAACCCAAGTCTCAAACCTCTGTTATCTGCAACAGTCGTTCTGCACCACATTCTCCAACTTCTGCTCTCTGTAACAGTCCTTCTGCACCACAGTGTCCACCATCTGCTCTATGACACAGTCCTTATGTACACTAGTCTCCAGTCTCTACTCTCTGTAACAGTCTTTATGTACTACTGTCTCCAACCTCTGCTCTCTGTAATGGTCCTTATGCACCCCAGTTTCCAAAGTCTTCTTTCTGTATCGGTCCTTCCTTATCCCAGTCTCATAACTCTACTCTCTGAAACAGTACTTCTGCACATCAGTCTCCAATCTCTGCTCTTTGCAACAGTCCATCTTCATCCAAGTCTCCAACCTCTGCTCTCTGCAACAGTCCTTTTAGACCCCAGTCTCCAAGATATGCTCTCTGCAACAGTCCTTCTACACCTCTGTCTCTAAACTCTACTCTCTGTAACTGTCCTGCACCTCAGTCTCCAAACTCTGTTCTCTGTAAGAGTCCTTCTGCACTCCAGCCTCCAACATCTCCTCACTGCATCCGTCCTTCTGCAAACCAGTCTTTAACGTATGCACTCTCAACAGTCCTTCTGAACCTCAGTCTGAAAACTCTGCTCTCTGCAAGTATCCTTCTGCACCCCAGTCTCCAACCTCTGCTCTCTGTAATAGTCATACTGCACCTCAGTCTCCAAACTCTGCTCTATATAAGATCGTTCTGCAACCCAGTATGCAAACTCTGCTCTCTGTAACAGTCCACCTGCTCCCCAGTCTCCAAACTCTGCTCTCTGTAACAGGCCTACTGCACCCCAGCCTACAAACTCAGCTCTATGTAACAGGCCTTCAGCACCCCAGTATCCAACCTATTCTCTCTGCAACAATCCTTCTACACACCAGTCTGCAACATCTGAACTCTGCAACAGTTCTTCTGCACCCTAGTCTCCAACCTCTGCTCTCTTGAAGATCCTTCTGCACCCAGTTTCCAACCTCTGCTCTCTGAAACAGTCCTTCTGTACCCCAGTCTCCAAACTCTGCTCTCTGTAACAATGCTTCTGCTCATCAGTCTCCAACCTCTGCTCTCTGCAACGGTCTTTCTGCACCTCAGTCTTCAACCTCTGTTGTCTGCAATATTCCTTCTGCAACCCAGTGTGCAAACTCTGCTCTCTGTAAAAGCCCTTCTGTACCACAGTCTCCAACTTCTGCTCTCTGTAAGTGTCCTTCGGCACTGAAGTCTACAAACTCTGCTTTCTGTATCAGTCCTTCTGCACCCCAGTCTCCAAACTCTGCTCTCTGTAACACTCCTTCTGAAGCTCATCTACAACCTCTTCTTTCTGCAACAGTCCTTCTGCACATCAGCTTCAACCTCTTCTCTCTACAACAGTCCTTTTGCACCCAAGTCTCCAATCTATTCTTTCTATAACAGTCCTTCTGCACCCCAGTCTCCAATCTCTGCTCTCTGTAAGATCCATCTGAACCCCAGTCTCCAACCTCTACTCTCTGTAACAGTTCTTCAGCACCTCAGTCTTTAACCTTTTCACTCTGTAACAATTCTTCTTCACGTCAGTCTCAAACCGCTGCTCTCAGCAATGGTCCTTCTGCACCTAAGTCTCCAAACTCTGTTCTCTGCAACAGTTTTTCCGCACCCCAGTCTCAAACCTCTACATTCTGCAACAGTCCTTCTGCACCCCAGTCTCCAACCTCTGCTCTCTGTAACAGTCCTTCTGCAGCTCAGTCTCCAACCTCTGCTCTCTGCAACGGTCCTTCTGCACCCCTGTCTCCAAACTCTCTTGTCTCCAACAGTCCTTCTTCACCTCAGTCTTCTGCACCCCAATCTCCAACCCCTACTCTCTGCAAAAGTCCTTCTGCACCCCAGTCTCCAACATCAGATCTCTGAAACAGTCCTTCTCCACCCCAGTCTCCAATCTCTGCTCTCTGTAAGAGTTCCTCTGTACTGCAATTTCCAAACTCTTACTCTGTAACTGTCTTCTGAACCCCAGTCACCAACTACTGCTTTTTTCTATCAGTCTTTCTGCACTCAAGTCTCCAACCTCTGCTCTCTGTAACAGGCCATCTGCACCTCAGTCTCCAAATTCTGCTCTCTGAGAAGGTCCTTTGGCACCCCAATCCCCAACCTCTGCTCGCTTCAATAGTCCTTTTACACCCAAGTCTCAAACCTCTGCACTCCGCAACAGTCCTTCTGCACCTCAGTCTCCAACATCTGCTCTCTGCTATGGTCTTTTTGCACCTCAGTATTCAACATCTATGTCTTTAGCAATCCTTCTGCACCTCAGTCTCCATCTTCTGCTCTCTGTAACAGGCCTTCTGCACCCAAGTCTCTGAACTCCTCTCTCTTTAACAATCCTTCTGCACCCCAATCTCCAACCTCTGCACTCTGGAGCAGTCCTTCTGTACCTCAGTCTCTAAACTCTGCTCTCTGTAAGATCCTTCTGCACCCCAGTCTTCAGACTCTGCTCTCAGTATCAGTCCTGCACCTTAGTCTCTAAACATGCTCTCTGTAACAGTTTTTCTGCACCTCAGTCTTCAACAACTGCTCTCTGAAATAGTCTTTCTGCACCCCAGTCTCAAACCTCTGCTTTCTAGAACAGTCCTTCTATACCCCAGTCTCAATAATCTACTCTCTGCAATGATCCTTCTTCACCCCAGTCTCCAATGTCTGCACTCTGAAACAATCCTTCTGCACCCCAGTCTCCAAATTATCCTCTCTGTAAGATCCTTGTGCACCCCAGTTTCAAACTCTGCTATCTGTAACATTCCATCTGCACCCCAGTCTCCAACCTCTGCTTTCTGTATCAGTCCTTCTGCACCACAGTCTCCAAACTCTGCTCTCTGTAACAGGCCTTTCGGCACCTCACTCTGCTACATCTGATCTCTGCAACAGTCCTTCTGCACCTTAGTCTTCAACCTCTGCTCTCTGCAACAGTCCTTCCACATCCCAGTCTCCAAACTCTGCTCTCAGTAACAGTCCTTCTGCACCTCACTCTGCTACATCTGCTCTCTGCAACAGTCCTTCTGCACCCCGTCTTCAACCTCTGCTCTCTGCAACAGTCCTTCTTCATCCTAGTCTTTAAAATCTGCTCTCTGCAACAGTACTTTTCCACCGAAGTCACCAACCTCTGCTCTCTGTAACAGTCCTGCTGCACCTCAGACTCCAACCTATGCTCTCTGCAACAGTCATTCTACGCCCCAATCTCGAACCTCTGCTCTCTGCAACCGTCCTTCTGCACCTCAGTGTCTAAACTCTGCTCTCTGTAAGATCCTTCTGAAACCCAGTCTCCAACATATGCTTTCTGCAATGTTCCTTCAGCACAAGAGTCTCCAAACTCTTTCCTCTACAACATTTATTGTGCACCCCAGTCTCCAAACTCTGCTCTCTGTAACAGTCCTTCTGTACCGCAGTCTCCAACCTCTGTTCTCTGTATGGGTCCTTCTGAAGCCCAGTATCCAACCTCTGCTTTCTGTATCAGTCTTTCTGCAACCCAGTCTACAAATTCTGCTTTCTGTATCCGTCTTTCTGCAACCCAGTCTACAAATTCTGCTTTCTGTATCCGTCTTTCTGCACGCCTGGCTTCAACCTCTGCTCTCTTTAACAGTCCTTCTGCATGCCAGTCTCCAACCTCTGCTCTCTGCAACAGTCCTTCTGCACCCCAGTCTTCAAACACTGCACTCTGCAACAGTTTTTCTGCACCCCAGTCTCCAACCTCTGCTCTCTGTAACAGTTCTTCTGCACATCAGTCTCCAACCTCTGTTCTCTGTATGGGTCCTTCTGAAGCCCAGTATCCAACCTCTGCTTTCTGTATCAGTCTTTCTGCAACCCAGTCTACAAATTCTGCTTTCTGTATCCGTCTTTCTGCACGCCTGGCTTCAACCTCTGCTCTCTTTAACAGTCCTTCTGCATGCCAGTCTCCAACCTCTGCTCTCTACAACAGTTTTTCTGCACCCCAGTCTACAACCTCTCCTCTCTGTAACAGGCCTTTCGGCATTCAAGTCTCTAAACTCTGCTCTCTTTAACAGTCCTTCTGCACTGCAGTCTCAAACCTCTGCTCTCAGTATCAGTCCTGCACCCCAGTCTCCAAACACTGCTCTCTGTAACAGTTTTTCTGCACATCAGTCTTCACCAACTGCTCTCTGCAAGAGGTGCACCTCACTCTGCAAACTCTGCTCTCTGCAGCAGTCCTTCTGCAACCCAGTCTTCAACCTCTTCTCTCTGCAACAGTCTTCCCTCACCCCAGTCTCCAAAATATGCTCTCTGTAACAATCCTTTTCCACCGCAGTCTCCAACCTCTGCTCTATGTAACAGTACTTCTGTACTGCAGTCTCCAACCTCTGCTCTCTGTAATGGTCATTCTGCACCTCAGTCTCCAAACTTTCCTTTCTGTATCAGTCCTTCTGCACCCCGGTCTCGAACCTCTGCTCTCTGTAACAGTCCTTTTGCACCTCAGACACCAACCTCTTCTCTCTGCAACAGTACTTCTGCGCCCCAATCACCAACCTCTGCTTTCTTCAATGGTCCTTCTGCACCCCAGTCTCCAACCTCTGTTCTCTACAACACTTATTCTGCACCAAAGTCTCCGAACTCTGCTCTCTGTAACAGTCCTTCTGTACCGCAGTCTCCAACCTCTGTTCTCTGTATGGGTCCTTCTGAAGCCCAGTATCCAACCTCTGCTTTCTGTATCAGTCTTTCTGCAACCCAGTCCACAAATTCTGCTTTCTGTATCTGTCTTTCTGCACGCCTGGCTTCAACCTCTGCTCTCTTTAACAGTCCTTCTGCATGCCAGTCTCCAACCTCTGCTCTCTGCAACAGTCCTTCTGCACCCAAGTCTCCAAACACTGCACTCTGCAACAGTTTTTCTGCACCCCAGTCTCCAACCTCTGCTCTCTGTAACAGTCCTTCTGCACATCAGTCTCCAACCTCTGTTCTCTGTAAGAGGCCTTCTGCACCCCAGTCTACAACCTCTCCTCTCTGTAACAGGCCTTCTGCATTCAAGTCTCCAAACTCTGCTCTCTTTAACAGTCCTTCTGCACCCCAGTCTCAAACCTCTGCTCTCAGTATCAGTCCTGCACCCCAGTCTCCAAACACTGCTCTCTGTAACAGTTTTTCTGCACATCAGTCTTCAACAACTGCTCTCTGCAAGAGGTGCACCTCACTCTGCAACCTCTGCTCTCTGCAGCAGTCCTTCTGCAACCCAGTCTTCAACCTTTTCTCTCTGCAACACTCTTTCCTCACCCCAGTCTCCAAAATATGCTCTCTGTAACAATCCTTTTCCACCGCAGTCTCCAACCTCTGCTCTCTGTAACAGTACTTCTGTACTGCAGTCTCCAACCTCTGCTCTCTGTAATGGTCATTCTGCACCTCAGTCTCCAAACTCTCTTTTCTGTATCAGTTTTTCTACACCCCGGTCTCGAACCTCTGCTCTCTGTAACAGTCCTTCTGCACCTCAGACACAAACCTCTTCTCTCTGCAACAGTACTTCTGTGTCCCAATCTCCAACCTCTGCTTTCTGCAATAATCCTTCTGCACCCCAGTCTCTAACCTCTGTTCTCTACAACACTTATTCTGCACCACAGTCTCCAACCTCTGATCTCTGTAACAGTCCTTCTGTACCACAGTCTCCAACCTCTGTTCTCTGTAAGGGTCCTTCTGAAGCCCAGTACCCAACCTCTGCTTTCTGTATCAGTCCTTCTGCCCCACATTCTCCAAACTCTGCTCTCTGTAACAGTCCTTCTGTACCTCAGTCTGCAACCTCTGCTCTCTGCAATAGTCCTTCTTCACCCCAGTCTGCAATCTCTGCTCTCTGCAACAGTGCTTCTGCACCCCAGTCTCCAAAATCTGCTCTCTGCAACAGTCCTTCTCCTCCTCAGTCTCCAACCTCTGCTCTCTGCAACAGTCCTTCTGCACCCAGGTCACCAACGTCTTCTTTCTGTGTCAGTCCTTCTGCACCCCAGTCTCCAACGTCTGCTCTCTGTAACAGTCCTTCTGGACCTCAGTCTCTAACCTCTACTCTCTGCAGCAGTTCTTCCCTTTTTTTAATTTTTTTTTATTTTTTATTTTTTTATTGGTTGTTCACAACATTACAAAGCTCTTGACATATCATATTTCATACATTAGATTGAAGTGGGTTATTAACTCCCAATTTTACCCCAAATGCAGATTGCAGAATCACGTCGGTTACACATCCACAATTTTACATAATGCCCAATTAGTAATTGTTGTATTCTGCTATCTTTTCTATCCCCTACTATCCCCCCTCCCCTCCCCTCCCATCTTCTCTATACCCCAGTCTGCTCTCTGCTACAGTCCTTCTTCACCCCAGTCTCCAAACAGTGCTGTCTGCAACTGTCCTGCTGCACCCCAGTCTCCAACCTCTGCTCTCTGTAGCGATCCTTCTGCACCTCAGTCTTCAACCTTTGCTCTCTGCATCGATCCTTCTTCACCAAATTCTCCAAACTCTGCTCTCTGCAACACTCCTTCTGCACCCCAGTCTCCAAGCTCTGCTCTCTGTAACTGTCCCTCTGCACATCAGTGTCCAAACTCTGCTCTCTTTAAAAATTCATCTTCTCGTACGTCTCCAAACTCTTTTCCCTGTAAGAGACCTTCTACACCCCAGTCTCCAAACTCTTCTCTCTGTAACAGTTCTTCTGAACACCAATCTCCAAACACTGCACTCTATAAAACTCCTTCTGCACCCCAGTCTCCATATTCTGCTCTCTGTGAGAATCTTTTTGCACCCCAGTCTCCAACCTCTCTTCTGTAAAAGTCCTACTGCACCTCAGTCTCGAAATTCTTCAATCTGTAAAGGTCCTTCTGCATTTCAGTCTCCAACCTCTGCTCTCTGTAACAGTCCTTCTGCACCCCAGTCTCCACCATCCGTTCTCTGCAATGATACTTCTTCTCCCCAGGTTCCAACCTCTGCTCTCTGCAACGGTTTTTCTGCACCCCAGTTTCCAACCTCTGCTTTTTGTAACAGTTCTTCTGCACCTCAGTCTCCAAACTCTGCTCTCTGAAACAGTCCTTCTGCACCCCAGTCTCCAACCTCAGCTTCAGGTAACAGTTATACTGCACCCCAATCTCCAAACTCTGCTCTTTGTAACACTCCTTCTTCTCCCCAGTTTCCACACGCTGATCTCTGTAACAATCCTTCTGGACCTCAGTCTCCAAACTCTGCTCTCTACAACAGTCCTTCTGCTCCTAAGGTTCCAACCTGTATGCTCTACAAAAGTTCTTCTGCACCTCCGTCTCCAAACTCTGTTCTCTGTAAGATCCTTCTGAAACCCATTCGTCAAACTCTGCTCTGTGTAACAGTCTTTCTAAACTTTCTAAAGAGAGTTTCCAACCTCTCTTCTCTGTAACAGGCCTTCTGCACCCCAGTCCCCAACCTGTGCTCTCTGCAACGATTCTTCTGCACCCCAGTCTCCAAACTCTGCTCTCTGTAACAGTTTTTCTGCACACAGTCTCCATCCTCTTCTCTCTACAACAATCATTCTTTACCTCAGTCTCCAAACTCTTCTCTCTGCAAAGTTTCTTCTGCACCCTAGTCTCCGAACTCTGTTCTCTGCATCAGTCCTTCTGCACCCCAGTCTCCAAACTCTGATCTCTGTAACAGGCCTTCTGCACACAGTCTCCATCCTCTTTTCTCTGCAACGATCATTCTTTACCTCAGTCTCCAAACTCTTCTCTCTGCAAAGTTTCTTCTCCACCCTAGTCTCCGAACTCTGTTCTCTGCATCAGTCCTTCTGCACCCCAGTCTCCAAACTCTGATCTCTGTAACAGTTCTTCACACTTCAGTCTCCAACTTCTGCTGTCTGCAAAGGTCCTTCTTGACCCCAGTCTCTAACTTTTGCTCTCTGCAACATTTCTTTTGCACCCCAGTCTCCATCTGTGCTCTCTATAACTGTCCTTAAGCACCCCAGTCTCCAAACTCTTTTTTCGGCATTACTTTTTCTGCACCCCAGTCTCCAAACTCAGCTCTCTCTAACAGTCCTTGTGTACCGCAGTCTCCAAACTCTGCTTTGTGTAAAGGTCCTTCTGCACCCCAGTCTCCACACTCTGCTTTCAGTATCAGTTCTTCTGCACCTCAGTCTCCAAACTCTGCTCTCTGTAACAGTCCTTCTGCACCTCAGTTACCAACCGCTGCTTTCTTCAAAAGTCCTTCTGAACCCCAGTCTCAATCCTCTGGTCTCTGCAAAAGTCCTTCTACACCGCAGTCTCAAACCTCTACTATCTGCTACGAACTTTCTGCAACCCAGTCTCCAACGTCTGCTCTATGCAACAGTTATTCTGCACCCCAGTCTCCATCCTCTGCTCTCTGTAAGAATCCTTCTGCACCCCAGTCTCCAACCTCTCCTCTCTGTAAAAGTCCTTCTGTACAACAGTCTCCAAAATCTGTTCTCTGCAACAGTCCTTCTGCACCCCAGTCTCCAAACTCTGCTCTCTGCAACATTTTTTCTTAACCCCAGTCTCCAAACTGTGCTCTTTGTAACTGTCCTTCTGCACCCCAGTCTTCAACCTCTGCTCTCTGTAGAGATCCTTTAGCAGTCTCCAACCTCAGCTCTCTGCAACGATCCTTCAGCACCTCTGTCTCAAACCTCTGTTTTCTGCAATGATCTTTCTACACACCAGTCTCCAAGCTCTGCTCTCTGTAACTGTCCTTCAGAACATCAGTGTCAAAATTCTGCTCTCTGTAACAATCCTTCTGCATCTCAGTCTTCTACCTCTGCTCTCTTTAACAGTTCTTCTGGACACCAATCTACAAACTCTGATCTCTGTAACACTCCTTCTGCACACCAGTCTCCATCCTCTTCTCTCAGTAACACTCTTTCTGCACCCCAGTCTCCATCCTCTGCTCTCTGTAAGAATCCTTCTGAACCCCAGTCTCCAACCGCTCCTCTCAATAACAGTCCTTCTGCACCTCAGTCTCCAATATCTGCTCTCTGAAATGATACTTTAGCACCTCAGTCTCCAACCGCTGCTCTCTGTAACCAGCCTTCTGAACACCCTTCTCCAACATATGCTCTCTGCATCAGTCCTTCTGCACCCCAGTATCCAACCTCTGCTCTCTGTAACAGTCCTTCTGTAACGCAGTCTCAAAACTCTGCTCTCTGTAACGGTCTTTCTGCACCCCAGTCTTCAGCATAAGCTTTGTGTATCAGTTCTTCTGCACCCCAGTCTCGAACCTCTGCTCTCAGAAACAGTCTTTCTGCACCCCAGTCTCCAACTTCTGCTCTCTGCAACATTTCTTCTGCACCCCAGTCTCCGTCTGTGCTCTCAGTAACTGTCCTTCTGCACCCCAATCTCCAAACTCTGCTCTCTGTAACGATCATTCTGCACCACAGTCTGAAACCTCTGCTCTCTGCAATGATCATTCTGCCCTTCAGTCTCCAACCTTTGCTCTCTGCATGATCCTTCTGCACCCCAGTCTCCAACCTCTGCTCTCTGTAAGAGTCCTTCTGCACTTCAGTCTCCAAAGTCTGCTCTCTGTAACATTTCTTCTGCACCTCAGTCTCAAACCTCTGATATCTGTAAAAATCCTTCTGCACACCAGTCTCCAAACTCTGCTCTCTGTAACAGGCCTAATGCACCCCAGTCTCCAACCTCTTGTCTTTGCAATGAACTATCTGAACCTCAGTCTCCAACCACTGCTCCCTGCAACAGTCCTTCTGCACCCCAGTCTTTAAACTCTGCTCTCTGCAACAGTCCTTCTGCACCCCAGTCTCCAAACTCTGCTGTCTGTAAGATCATTCTTCACCCCGGTCTCCAAACTTTGCTCTCTATAACAGTCCTTCTGCACCTCAGTCTTCAACCTCTGCTCTCTGATACGGTCCTTCTGCACCCCAGTATCCAAACTCTGTTCTCTGCAACAGTCCTTCTGCACCCAGGCTCCAAACTCTGCTCTCTATAACAGTTCTTCTGTACCGCAGTCTCCAAACTCTGATGTCTGTAACAGTCATTCTGCACCCCAGTCTCCAAACTCTGCTTTCAATATCAGTTATTCTGCACCCCAGTCTCCAACCTCTGCTCTCTGCTACAGTCCTTCTGCACCCCAGTCTCAAACCTCTGCTCTCTGCAACATTTCTTCTGCAATCCAGTCTCCAACCTGTGCTCTCTGTATCTGTCCTGCTTCACCCGAATCTTTAAACTCTGCTCTCTGTAGCGATTTTTCTGCATCTCAGTCTTCAATCTCCTATCTCTGCAAGGATCTTTTTTCACCACAGTCTCCGAAATCTGCTCTCTGTAACAGTCCTTTTGCACCCCAGTCTCCAAGCTCTGCTCTCTGTAACTGTTCTTCTGCACCGCAGTGTCCAAATTCTGCTCTCTGTAAGAGGCCTTTTGCACCACAGACTTCAACCTCTGCTCCCTTTAACAGGCCTTCTGCACCCCACTCTCCAACCTGTGCTCTCTCTAACGATTCTTCTTCACCCCAGTCTCCAAACTCTGCTCTCTGTAACAGTTCTCTGCACCCCAGAATCCAATATCTGCTCTCTGCTAAATTCCTTCTGCACCTCAGTCTGAAAACTCTGCTCTCTGCAACAATCCTTCTGCACCCCAGTCTTTAATCTCTGCTCTCTGTAGCAATCCTTCTGTACCTCAGTCCTCAACCTCCTATCTCTGCAAGTATCCTTTTGAACCACAGTCTCCAAACACTGCTCTCTGCAACAGTCCTTCTGCACCCCAGTCTCCAAGCTATGCTCTCTGTAACAGTTCTTCTGCACCCCAGTGTCCAAATTCTTCTCTGTGTAATGGGTCTTTTGCACCACAGACTTCAACCTCTGCTCCATGTAACAGGCCTTCTGCACCCCACTCTCCAACCTGTGCTCTCTCTAACGATTCTTCTGCACCCCAGTCTCCAAACTCTGCTCTCTGTAACAGTTCTCTGCACCCCAAAATCCAACATCTGCTCTCTGCTAAATTCCTTCTGCACCTCAGTCTGAAAACTCTGCTCTCTGCAACAATACTTCTGCACCCCAGTTTCAAAACTTTGTTCTCGGTAACAGAACTTCTGAACCAAAATGCTCTCTGTAAGATCCTTCTGAAACCCAGTCTCGAAACATTGCTATCTGTAACACTTCTGCTGGACACCAATCTCCAAACTCTGCTCTCTGAAAGAATCCTTTTGCACCCCAGTCTCCAACCTATCCTCTCTGTAACAGTCCTTCTGCACCTCAGTCTCCAACCTCTGCTCATTGTAATGATGCTTCAGCACACCAGTTTCCAACTTCTGCTCTCTGTAACAGTCCTTCTGCACCCCAGTCTCCAACATCTGCTCTCTGAAACGGTCCTTCTGCACCACAGTCTCCAAACTCTGTTCTCTAACAGTCCTTCTACACCTCAGACTCTAAACTCTGCTCTCTGTATCAGTCCTTCTAAGCCTCAGTCTGAAATGTCTGATCTCTGCAACGATCCTTCTGCACCCAAGTCTCCAAACTGTGCTATCTGTAACAATCCTTCTGCACAGAAGTCTCCAACCTCTTCTCTCTTACAGGTCTTCTGCACCTCAGTCTCCAAACTCTGCACTCTGTAACAGTCATTCTGCACCCCAGTGTCCAATCTCTGCTTACTGTATCAGTCCTTCTACACCAAATCTCCAACCTCTGCCTCTGTAACCCAGTCTCCAAACTCTGCTCTCTGCAACAATCCTTCTGCACCCCAATCTCCAACCTGTGCTCTCCGCAACCGTCCTTCTACACCCCAGTGTCCTGTCTCTTCTCTCTGCAACAGTCCCTCTGCAACACAGTCTCAAACCTCTGCTCTTTGTAACAATCCTTGTGCACCTCAGTCTTCAACCTCTGCTCTCTGCAACGGTCCTTCTGCACCTCAGTCTCCAAAAACTACTCTCTTTAAATGTACTTCTGAACCCCTTCTCCAAACTCTGCTCTCCGTAATAGGCCTTCTGCACCCCAGTCTCCAACCTCTGTTTTCTATAACAATCCTTCTGCACCCCAGTCCCCAAACTCTGCTCTTTGCAACAGTCTTTCTGCACCCCAGTCTCCTACATGTGCTCTCTGCAAAAGTCCTTCTGCACCTCAGTCTGAAAACTCTGTTCTCTACAACGATCTTTCTGCACCCCAGTCTCCAAATACTGGTTTCGGAATTAATCTTTCTGAACCTCAGTCTCAAACCTCTGCTGTCGGTATTTATACTTCTGCACCTCAGTCTCCAACCTGTGCTCTCTGTATCATTCCTTTTGCACCCCAGTCTCCAACCTCTGCTCTCTGTAACAGTTTTACTATACTGCAGTCTCCAAACTCTGGTCTCTGTAACGGTCCTTCTGCACCCCAAATTCCAACCTCTACTTTCAGTAACAGTCCTTCTGCACATCAGTCTGATACCTCTGCTCTCTACACAATCCTTCTGCACCCCAGTTTCAAAACATTGCTCTATGTAACAGTCCACCTGCACCTCAATCTCCACCCTCTTTTCTCTATAAAAAGCCTTCTTCACGCCAGTCTCCAAAGTCTTCTCTCTGTAGCAGGCCTTCTGCACCCCAGTCTCCAAAATCTGCTCTCTGCAACGATCTTTCTGCACCCCAGTCTCCAACCTCTGCTCTCTGCAATGATTCTAGTGCACCCTAGTCTCCAACCTCTGATCTCAGCCACAGTCCTTCTGCACCACAGTCTCCAAATTCTTCTCTCTGTAAGATCCTTCTGCACCCCTGTATCCAACATCTGCTCTCTGTAACAGTCCTTCTGCATCCAAGTCTCCAACCTCGGCTCTCTGTGGCAGAACATCCACACATCAGTCTCTAAACTCTGCTCTCTGCAACAGTCCTTCTGCAGCATATTCTCCAACCTCTGCTCTCTACAACAGTCATTCTGCACCCTATTTACCAACATCTGCTCTCTGCAACAGTCCTTCTGCTCACCAGTCTCAAAATCTGCTCTCTGCAACAGTTCTTCTGCATCTCAGTCTGAAATTTCTGCTCTCTGCAATGACCCTTCTGCACCCCAGTCTCCTACCTCTGCTCTCTGTAACAGTCCTTCTTATCCTCAGTATCCCAACTCTGCTCTCTGTGAGATCCTTCTGCAACCCAGTCTTTAAACTTTGCACTCTGTAAAAGACCTTCTGCACCACAGTCTCCAAACTCTGCTCCCTGTAACAGTCCTTCTGCACCCCAGTCTCCAAACTTTTCTCTCTGCAACGATTTTTCTCCACCCCAGTCTCCAACATCTGCTCTCTGCAACAGTCCTTTTGCACCCCAGTCTCCAAACTCTGTTCTGTATAAGATCCCTCTGAACCCCAGTCTTCAACCTCTGCTCTCTGTAACAGTCCTTCTGCATCCCAGTCTCCAAACTCTGATCTCTGTAACAGTCCTTCTGCACCTCAGTCTCCAACCTCTGCTCTATGTAATAGTCCTTCTTCACCCCAGCCTCTAAAATCTGCCCTCTACAACAGTCCTTCTTCACCCCAGTCTCCAACATCTGCTCTCTGCAGCAGTCTTTCTGAATCCCAGTCTCCAAACTCTGCTCTTTGAAACGATTCTGGATCCCTGACTCCAACGTCTTCTCTCTCAACAGTCCTTCTGCACCACAGTCTCCAACCTCTGGTCTCTTTAAGATTTTTCTGATCTCCAGTTTCCAAACTCTGCTTTCTGTAAAATCCATCTGAACCTTAGTCTTCAACCTCTGCTCTCTGTCACAGTCCTTCTTCACCCTAGTCTTTAAACTTTGCACTCTGTAACTGTCGTTCTGCACAACAGTCTTTAAACTCTGCTCTCTGTAACAGGACTGCTGCACTCCAGTCTCCAACCTCTTCTCTCTGCAACAATTCTTCTCCACCCCAGTCTCCAACATCTGCTCGCTGCAACAGTCCTTTTCACAGTAGTCTCCGAACTCTGCTCTCTGTAAGATCCATCTGAACCCCAGTCTTCAACCTCTGCTCTCTGTAACAGTCCTTGTGCACCCTAGTCTTTAAACTTTGCACTCTGTAACTGTCGTTCTGCACAACAGTCTTTGAACTCTGCTCTCTGTAACAGGACTTCTGCACTCCAGTCTCCAACCTCTTCTCTCTGCAACGATTCTTCTCTACCCCAGTCTCCAACATCTGCTCTCTGCAACAGTCCTCTTCACACTAGTCTCCGAACTCTGCTCTCTGTAAGATCCATTTGAACCCAAATCGTCAACCTCTGCTCTCTGTAACAGTCCTTCTGCACCCCAGTCTTTAAACTTTGCACTCTGTAACAGTCGTTCTGAACAACAGTCTTTAAACTCTGCTCTCTGTAACAGGACTTTTGCACTCCAGTCTCCAACCTCTTCTGTCTTCAACGATTTTTCTCCACCCAAGTCTCCAACATCTGCTCTCTGCAACAGTCCTTTGCACTCCAGTCTCCAAATTCTGCTCTCTGTAAGATCCATCTGAACCCCAGTCTCCAAACTCTGCTCTCTGTAACTGTCTTTACGCACACGAGTAATCAAACTCTGCTCTCTGTAACAGTCCTTCTGAACCCCAGTCTCCAATATCTACTTTTTGCAACGGTACTTCTACACCGCAGTCTCTAAACTCTGCTCTCTGCAACGATCCTTCTGGACCCCAGTCTCCAACATCTGCTCTCTGCAACAGTCCTTCTGCACGACAGTCTCCAACCTCTGCTATTTGTAATATCCTTCTGCACTCCAGTTTCCAGACTCTGCTCTTTGTAACATTATTTCTCCACCGCAGTCTCCAACCTCTGTCTTCTGAAACAGTACTTCTTCTCCACAGACTCCAAGATCTGCTCTCAGTAACAGTCCTTCTGTACCACAGTCTCCAACCTGTGCTCTTTGTAAGGGTCCTTCTACACCCCAGTCTCCAACCTCTGCTTTCTGTATCAGTCTGTCTGAACCCCAGTCTCTAACCTCTGTTCTCTGTATCTAACCGTGTGCTCCTCAGTCTCCAACCTGTGCTCTATGTAAGAATCCTTCTGCACCCCAGTCTCCAACCTCTGCTCTCGGTAACAGTCCTATACCGCAGTCTCCAAACTCTGCTCTCCGTAACATTCCTTCTGCACCAAAGTTTCCAAACTCTGCTTCCTGTAACACACCTTTTGCACCTGAGTCTTCAAACTCTTCTATGTGTAACAGTCCTTCTACACCTCAGTTTCCAACGTCTGCTCTTTGTAACAGTCCTTCTTGACCTCAGTCTGAAACCTCTGCTCTCTGCATGATCCTTCTGCACCCCACTCTCAAACCACTGGTCTCTGTAACAGTCCACCTGCACCTCAGTCTCCAACCTCTGCTCTTTATAACAGTCCTTCTGCACCCCAGTCTCCAAACTCTCCTCTCTGCAACAGTGCTTCTGCACCCCAGTCTCGAACATCTGCTCTCTGCAACAGTCCTTCTGAACCTCAGTCTGAAAACTCTGCTCCCTTAAACCACCCTTCTGCACGCCAGTCTCCTAATTCCGCTCTCTGTAACAGTCCTTCTGCACCTCATTCTCCCAACTCTGCTCTCTGTAAGATCCTTCTACAACCCAGTCTTTAAACACTGCACTCTGTATCAGTCCTTCTACACAACAGTCTCTAAACTCTGCTCTCTGTAACAGGACTTCTGCAACCCAGTCTCAAACCTCTACTCTCTTTAACAGTCCTTCTGTACTGCAGTTTCCAAACTCTTCTCTATGTAATGGTCATTCTGCACCCCACTCTCCAACATCTGCTTTCTCTATAAGTCCTTCTGCACTCACGTCTCCAACCTCTGCTTTTTGTAACAGTTCTTCTTCACCTCAGTCTACATCGTCTGCTCTCTGCAACAGTCCTTTGGCACCTTAATCTCCAAACTCTTGTCTCTGCAAAAGTCCTTCTACACCCAAGTCTTTAACCTCTACACTCTGCAACAGTCCTTCTGCACCTCAGTCTCCAACCTCTTCTCTTTGCGAAGGTCTTTCTGCACCTCAGTCTTCAACATCTGCTCTCTGTAACAGTCCTTCTGCAACTTAATCTCCAAAATCTGCTCTCTGTAACAGTCCTTCGGCACCCCAGTCTCCACCCTCTGGTCTCTGCAACAATTCTTTTACACCCAAGTCTCCAAAGTCTGCTCTCTGCAATAGTTCTTCTGCACCCCAGTCTCCAACATCTGCTCTCTGCAACAGTTTTTCTAAACCTCATTCTGAAAACTCAGCTCTCTGCAACGATCCTTGAGGACCAAAGTCTAAAACCTCTGCTCTGTCTGACAGTCCTTCAGCACCTCAGTCACCAACCTCTGCTATCTGTAAGATCCTTATGCCACCCAGTCTCCAAACGCTGCTCTATGTTACACGCCTTCTGCTCCCCAGTCTCCAAGATCTGCTCTGTGTAACAGGTCTTTTTCACCTCAGTCTCTAATCTCTTCTCTCTACAACGATCTTTCTGCACCCCATTCTCCAACCTCTGCTCTCTGCAACATTCCTATTGTACCCCAGTCTCCAAACTCTGCTCTCTGTAAGATAATTCTGCACATCTGTCTCCAACCTCTGCTCTCTTTAACAGTACTTCTGTACCACAGTCTCCAACCTCTATTCTCTGTAACGGTCCTTCTGAACCCCAGTCTCCAAACACTGCTCTATTCAACAGTCCTTCTGCACCTAAGTCTTCAAACACTGCTCTCTGTAACAGTTTTTCTGCACCTAAGTCTTAAACAACTGCTCTCTGCAATAGTCCTTCTGCACCCCAGTCTCCAACCTCTGCTCCCTTCAACAATCCTTCTGCACCCCACTCTCCAACCTCTGCTTTCTCTATCAGTCCTTCTGCACTTACGTCTCCAACCTCTGCTCTCTGTAATAGTCCTTCTGCACCTCAGTCTCCAACGTCTGCTCTCTGCAACAGTCCTTCTGCGCCCTAATCTCCAAACTCTACTCTCTGCAACAGCCCATCTGCACTTCAGTGTCCAAACTCTGCTATTTGTAAGATCCTTCTGAAACCCAGTCTCCAACCTCTGCTTTCTGCAATGGTCCTTCTGCACCCCAGCCTCTAACCTCTGTTCTCTGCAACAGTTATTCTGCACCCCAGTCTCTAACCTCTGCTCTCTGTAACAGTCCTTCTGTACCACAGTCTCCAAACTCTGTTCTCTGTAATGGTCCTTCTTCACCCCAGTCTCCAACCACTGATTTCTGTATCAGTCCTTTTGCACCACATTCTCCAAACTCTGCTCTCTGTAACAGTCCTCCTGCACCTCAGTCTGCAACCTCTGCTCTCTGCAATATTCTTTCTGCATCCCAGTCTCTAACCTCTGCTCTCTGCAACAGTCCTTCTGCACCACAGTCACAAACCTCTTCTTTCTGTATCAGTCCTTCTGCACCCCAGTCTCCAACCTCTGCTCTCTGTAAGAGTCCTTCTGCACCTCAGTCTCCAACCTCTACTTTCCTCAGCAGTCCTTCTCCACTCTAGTCTCCAACCTCTACTCTCAGTAACAGTCCTTGTGCACCTCAGTCTGAAAACTCTTCTCTCTGGAACAATCCTTCTGCATCTTAGTCTCAAACCTCTTTTCTGTGTAACAGTCCTTATGTACCTCAGTCTCCAAACTTTTGTCTCTGTAAGATCCTTTTCAACCCACTCTTTATACTCTGCTCTCTGTAACTATCCTTCTGCACCCCAGTCTCCAAGAACTGCTCTCTATAACAGGCCTTCTGCACCCCAATCTCCAACCTATTCTGTCTATAACAGGCCTTTTGACCCCAGTCTCCAAACTCTTCTCTCTTCAACTATCCTTCTGCACGCCAGTCTCTAACCTCTGCTCTCTGCACCAGTCCTCCTGCACCAAGTCTCAAACCTATGCTGTCTGTAAGATCCTTCTGCACACCTGTCTCCAACCTCTGCTCTCTGTAAAAGTACTTCTTAAAAGCAGTCTCCAAACTGCTCTCTGTATGGGTCCTTCTGCATTTCAATCTCCAATCTTTGCTCTCTGCAACACTTTTTCTGCAACCCAGTCTCCAAAATTACCTCTGTGCAGTAGATTTTCTGCACATGATCTCCAACCTGTGCTCTCTGTAAAAGTCCTACTGCACCCAAGTCTTCAAACTGTGCTTTCTGTAAAAGTCCTTCTGCACCACAGTCTCCAATCTCTGCTCTCTATAACAATCCTTCTGCACCCCAGTCTCCAAAATCTGCTCTCTGCAACAATCATTCTGCACCCCAGTCTCCAAAGTCTGCTCTCTGTAAAAGTCCTTCTGCACCCCAGTCTCCAACCTCTTGTCTCTGCAACAGTCCTTCAGCACCCAAGTCTCAAACATCTTCTCTCTGCAACAGTCCTTCTACACCCAGTCCACAACTTCTGCTCTCTGCAACAGTCCTTCTACCCCCTATTCTCGATACTTTGCTCGCCGCAACGATCCTTCTGCACCCCGATCTCCAACCTCTGTTCTCTTCAACAGTTCTTCTGCACTCCAGTCTCAAACTTCTGCTCTCTGTAAGGGTCCTTATGCACCCCAGTATCTAACCTCTGCTTTCTGTATCAGTCGTTTTCCACCACAGTCTCGAAAATCTGCCCGCTGTAACAGTCCTTCTGCAACTCAGTCTGCAAACTGTGCTCTCTGTAACAGTTCTTCTCCACCTCAGTCTCCATCCTCTGCTCTCTGTAAGGGTCCTTTGGCACCCGAGTCTCCAACCTCTGCTTTCTGTATCAGTCCTCTGCACCCCAGTCTCCAACCTCTTCTCTCTGTAACAGTGCATCTGCACCTCAATCTCCAACTTTTGCTCTCCTTAATATCTTTCTGCAACCCAGTATTCAAACTCTGCTCTCTGTACCAATCTTTCTGCACACCAGTCTCCAAACTCTGCTGTCTTTAACAGGCCTTCTGCACCCCAGTCTCCGAACTTTGCTTTCTGTATCAGTACTTCTGAACCCCAGTCTCCAACCTCTGGTCCCTTCAATGATCTTTCTACACCCCAGTCTTAAACCTCTGCTTTCTCTATCAGTCCTTCTGCACTCAATATCCAACCTGTGCTCTGTAACTTTTCTTCTGCATTTCAGTCTCTAACGTCTGCTAGCTGCAACAGTCTTTCAGAACCGCAAACTTCAACCTCTGCTCTCTGAAACAGCCCTACACCCAAGTCTCCAACCTCTGCACTCTGCAAACTCTTCTCTTTGCAAAGGTCTTTCTGCACCTCAGTCTTCAACATCTACTCTCTGTAACAGTCCTTCTGCACCTCAGTCGCCAATCTCTGCTCTCTGTAAGATCCTTCTAAAAACCAGTCTCCAAACTCTGCTTACTATAATAGTTCTTCCGCACCCCAGTCTCAAAATTCTGCAGTCTGTAAAACTCCTTCGGCACCCCAGTCTGCACCCTATGTTCTCTGCAATGATCTTTCTACACCCAAGTCTCCAACCTCTGCTCGCTGCAACAGTTCTTCTGCACCCCAGTCCCCTACATCTGCTCTCTGCAACAGTTTTTCTAAACCTCATTCTGAAAACTCTGCTCTCTGAAAGGATCCTTCTGGACTCCAGTTTTCAACCTCTTCTCTCTCTGACAGTCCTTCGGCACCTCAGTCACCAACCTCTGCTCTCTGTAAGATCCTTATGCCACTCAGTCTCCAAACTCTGCTGTGTGTTACATGTCATCTGCTCCCCAGTCTCCAAGCTCTGCTCTATGTATCAGGCCTTCTGCACTTCAGTATCCAACCTCTTCTCTCTGCAACAATCCTTCTGCACCCCATTCTCCAAAATCTGCTCTCTGCATCAGTCCTATTGCACCCCAGTCTCCAACCTCTGCTATCTTTAAGATCCTTCTGCACACCTGTCTCAAACCTCTGCTCTCTTTAACAGTTATTCTGTACAGCAGTCTCTAACCTCTATTCTCTGTAACAGTCTTTTTGCACCCCAGTCTCCATAATCTACTCTCTGCAACGATCCTTCTGCACCCTACTCTCCAAAGTCTGCTCTCTTCAACAATCCTTCTGCACCCCAGTCTCAAAAATTTCCTCTCTGTAATATCTTGCTGGACCTCAGTCAAAAAACTCTGCTCTCAGTATTAGTCCTTCTGCACCCCAGTCTCCAACCTTGTTCCCTACAACAGTTCTTCCGTACTGCAGTCTCTAACCTCTGCTCTCTGTAATGGTACTTCTGCACCCCAGTCTCCAAAATCTGCTTTCTGTATCAGTCCTTCGGCACCACAATCTCCAACCTCTGCTCTCTGCAACAGTCCTTATGCACCCCAGTATCCAACATCTGCTCTGCAACAGTCCTTCTGCACCACAGTCTCAAACATCTGCTCTGTGTAACAGTCCTTCTGTACTGCAGTCTCTAAACTCTGTTCTCTGTAACGGTCTTACCACACCCCAGTTTACAAACTCTTCTCTCTGTAACATTCCTTCTTCAACCCAGTCTCCAACCTCTGCTTACTGCAACAGTCTTTCTGCATCCCAGTCTCCAAACTCTGCTCCCTGTAGCAGCCTTTCTGCACCTCAGTCTCCAACCTCTGCTCTCTGCAACAGTCCTTCTACACCCCAGTTGCCAACCTCGGCTCTCTGAAAGATCCTTCTGCAACCCCGTCTCTAAACTCTGCTCTCTGTAACAGTCCTTCTGTACTGCAGTCTCCAAACTCTGCTCCCTGTAACGGTCCTTCTGTACCGCAGTCTCCAAACTCTGCTCCCTGTAACGGTCCTTCTTCACCCCAGTCTCTGAACACTGCTTTCTGTATCAGTCTTTCTGCACCATAGTCTCGAACGTCTGCTCTCTGCTACAGTCCTACTGAACCCCAGTCTTCATCATCTAATCTCTGCAACACTCCTTCTGCACCCCAGTCTCCAACCTCTGCTCTATGTAACAGTCCTTCTGTACTGCAGACTCCAACCTCAGCTCTCTGTAATGGTCCTCCTGTACCCCAGTCTCCAAACACTGCTTTCGGTATCATTCCTTCTGCACCCCTGTCTCAATCATCTGCTCTCTGGAGCAGTCCTTCTGCACCTTAGTCTCAAACTTCTGCTCTCTGCAATAGTCTTTCTGTACACAAATCTCCAACTTCTGATCTATGCAACAGTCCTTCTGCACCTCAATATCCAAACTTTGTTCTTTGTAACAATCCTTCTGCACCCCTGTCTCCAAATTCTGCTCTCTGTAAAGGTCCTTCTTCACCCCACTCTCCAACCTCTGCTCGCTGTAACATGCATCTTTACCCCAGTGTCCAAACTCTACTCTCAGTAACAGTTCTTCTGTACTGCAGTCTCCAAACTCTGCTATCTGTGACAATCCTTCTGCACCTCAGTCTCCAAACTCTGCTCTCTGCAAAGGTCCTTCTGCAACCCTGTCTTAAACCTCTGTTATTGCAACAGTCCTTCCACTCCCCAGTCTCCAATCTCTGCTCTTTGTAAAAGTCATTTTGCACCCCAGTCTCCAATCTCAGCTCTCTGTAACGGTCCTTCGGAACCTCAGTCTCCAACCTCTGCTTTCTTACCAGTCGTGCACCCCAGTCTCCAAACTCTGTTCACTGCAACAATCCTTCTGCACCCCAGTCTCCTACGTCTGCTCTCTACAACAGTCCTTCTGCACTTAAGTCTCCAACATCTGCTCTCTGTAAGATCTTTCTGCACCCCAGTCTCCAACCTCTGCTGTCTTCAACGGTCCTTCTGCACCTCAGTCGCCAACCTCTGTTCTTTGCACCAGTCCTTCTGCACCCCAGTATCCAACCTCTGCTCTCTGTAACACTCGTTCTGCACCTGAGTCTCCAACCTCTTCTCTCTGTAAGATCCTTCTGCACCCCAGTCTCCAAACTCTGCTGTCTTCAACGGTCCTTCTGCACCTCAGTCGCCAACCTCTGTTCTCTGCAACAGTCCTTCTGCACCCCAGTATCTAAACTCTGATTTCGGTATCAGTCATTCTGCACCTCAGTCTCCAAACTCTGCTCTCTGTAACAGTCCTTTTGCACCTCAGTCTTTAATCTCTGCTCTCTGCAATTGTCCATCTGCACCTCAGTATCCAACCTCTACTCTCTGTAACAATCCTTATGCATCTCAGTATCCAACCTCTACTCTCTGGAAGATACTTTTGGAAACCAATCTCCAAAATCTGCTCTCTGTAACAGTCCTTCTGCACCCCTTTTCCAAACTCTGCTCTCTGTAACAGGCTTTCTGCACCCAGTCTCCAACATCTCCTCTCTGGAACAGTCCTTCTGCACACAAATCTCCAACCTCTGCTCTCTGCAACAGTCCTTCTGCACCCCAGTCTCCAACATCTGCTCTCTGCATTAGTCCTTCTGCACCTCAACTGAAAATTCTGCTCTCTTTTACGATCCTTCTGCACCCAAGTCTTAAACCTCTGTTCTCTGCAACAGTTCTGCATCCCAGTCTCCAACCTCTGCTCTCTGTAACAGTCCTTCTGCACCTAAGTCTCCAAATTCTGCTCTCTGCAAGAGTCCTTCTGAAACCCAGTCTCCAACCTCTTCTGTCTGTAACAATAATTCTGCACCCCAGTCTCAAAAATCTGCTTTCTGTATCAGTGCTGCACTCCAGTCTCGAAAATCTGCTCTCTGTAACAGTTATTCTTCACCTCAGTCTCGAACCTCTGCTCTCTTTACAGTCCTTCTGCACACGAGTCTCCAAACTTTGTTCTGTGTATCTGTCCTTCTGCACCTTAGTATCCAACCTCTGCTCTCTGCTACAGTCCTTCTTCACCGAAATCTCCAACCTCTACTCTCTGCAACAGTCCTTCTACACCCCATTCTAAAACCTCTGCTCTCTGCAACAGTCCTTCTGCACACGAGTCTCCAATCTCTGCTCTCTGCAACGATCTTTCTTCACCCCAGTGTCCAAACTCTGCTCTCTGTAATAGTCTTCCTGCACCACAGTCTTTAACCTCTGCTCTCTGCAACAGTCCTTCTGCACCCCAGTCTCCAACCTCTGCTCTCTGCAACACTCCTTCTACACAACAGTCTCAAAACTCTACTCCCTGTAAGATCCTTCTGCACACCTGTATGCAAACTCTGATCTCTGTAACGGTCCTTATTTATCCCTGTTTCCAAACTCTGCTTTCTGTATCAGTCCTTCTGCACCACAGGCGTCAACCTGTGCTCTCTGTAACAGTCCTTCTGCACCCTGTCTCCAACCTCTGCTCTCTGCAACAGTCCTAATGCACGCCAGTTTAAAACTCTGCACTCTGCAACATTCCTTCTGTACCCCAGTCTCCAAACTCTGCTCTCTGTATCAGTCCTTCTGCACCCAAGTTTCCAAACTCTACTCTCTGTAACAGTCCTTCTGCACCTCATTCTCTAAACTATGCTCTCTGTAACAATCTTTCTGCACATCAGTCTCCAAGCTCTTCTCTCAGCAACGGTCCTTATGCACCCCAGTCTCCAAGTTCTGTTCTCTGCAACAGTCCTTCTGCACCGCAGTCTGCAACATCTGATCTCTGTAAAAGTCCTTTTGTACTGCAGTCTCCAACCTCTGCTCTCTGTAACAGGCCTTCTGCACCGAAGTCTCCAAACTCTGCTCTCTTTAACAGTCCTTCTGCACCCCAGTCTCCATTCTCTGCTCTCGGCAACACTGCTTCAGCACCTCAGTCTCCAAACTCTGCTCTTTGTATGATGCTTCTGCACCACAGTCTACAACCTCTGCTCTCAGAAACAGTTCATCTACACCTTAGTCTCCATAATCTGCTATGCAACAGTCCTTCTGCACCCCAATCTCCAACCTATGCTCTCTGTAAAATAATCCTTCACACCTGTCTTTAACCTCTGCTCTCTGTAACAGTCCTTCTGTAACGCAGTCTCCAACATGTGCTTTATGAAGCAGTCCTTCTGCACCCCAGTCTCCAAAGTCTGCTCTCTGCAGCAGTCCTTCTACAACCCAGTCTACAAACTCTGCTCTCTGCAATAGTCTTTCTACAACCCAGTCTCCATATTCTGCTTACCCCAATGATTCTTCTGCACCCCAGTCTCGAACCCATGCTCTCTGTAACAGTCCTTCTGTAGCGCAGTCTCCAAACTCTCTTCTTCATGAGTGTCCTTATGTATTCCAGTATCCAACCTCTGCTTTCTGTATCAGTCGTTTTGAACCACAGTCTCCAACCTATGCCCTCTGTATCAGTCCTTCTTCAACTCAGTCTGCAACCTCTGCTTTCTGAAACAGTACTCTGGAACCCCAGTCTCCATCCTCTGCTCTATGCAATAGTCCTTATGCACACCAGTCTCAAACATCTGCTCTCTGTAACAGTTCTTCTCCACCCCAGTCTTTAACCTCTGCTCTTTTTAACAGTCCTTCTGTACTGCAGTCTCCAACCACTGCTCTCTGTAAGGATCCTTCTGCACACGAGTCTCCAAGCTCTGCTTTCTGTCTTAGTCCTTCTGCACCTGAGTCTTTAACCTTTGTTCTGTGTAACTGTCCTTATGAACCTTAGTCTCCAACCTCTGCTCTCTGCTACAGTCCTTCTTCACCGAAATCTCCAACCTCTACTCTCTGCAACAGTCCTTCTACACCCCAGTCTAAAACCTCTGCTCTCTGCAACAATCCTTCTGCACCCCAGTCTCCAAACTCTGCTCTCTTTATCAATCATTCTGCACATCAGTCTCCAAGCTCTGCTCTCTGCAATGGTCCTTCTGCACCTCGGTCTCCAAACTCTACTCTCTGAAACAGTGCTTCTGCACCTCAGTCTCCAACCTCTTATCTCTGTAAGACCCTTCTGAAACCCAGTCTGCAAACTCTGCTCACTGAAACAGTCTTTCTGCACCCCATCTCCAAACTCTGCTCTCTGTAACAATAATTCTGCAACTCAGTCTACAACCACTACTCTCTGCAACAGTCCTTCTGCACCCCATTCTCAAACCTCTGCACTCTGTAGCAGTCCTTCTGTACTGGAGTCTCCAAACTCTGCTCTCTATATCCGTCCTTTTGCACTCCAGTCTCCAACATCTGCTTTCTCAATAAGTCATTCTGAACCCACTCTCCAAACTCTGCTCTCTTTATCAGTCCTTCTGCACCCCAGTCTCCAACTTCTGTTCTCTGCAACTGTCCTTCTGCACCTCAGTCTCCAATCTCTGCTCTCTTTCAGAGGCCTTCTGCACTCCAGTCTCCAACCTCTTCTCTCTGTAACAGGCCTTCTGCACCCAAGTCTCCAAACTCTGCTCTATTTAAAAGTCCTTCTGCACCCCAGTCTCCAACCTCTGCTCTCTACAACAGCCTTTCTGCACCTCAGTCTCCATACTTCACTCGCTGTAAGAAGCTTCTGCACACCAGTCTCCCAACTCTGCCCTCTGTATCAGTCCTTCTGCACCCCAGTCTCCAATCTCTGCTCTCTGCAACAGATCTTCTGCACCTCAGTCTCCAAACTCTGCTCTCTGATTGATGCTTCTGCACACCAGTCTCAAACCTCTGCTCTCTGCAACAGTCTTTCTGCACCTCAGTCTCCATACTTCGCTCGCTGTAAGATGCTTTTGCACACCAGTCTCCCAACTCTGCCCTCTGTATCAGTCCTTCTGCACCCCAGTTTCAAATCTCTGCTCTCTGCAACAGTTCTTCTGCACCTCAGTCTCCAAACTCTACTCTCTGTATGATGCTTCTGCACCCCAGTCTACAACCTCTGCTCTCTGTAACAGTCCTTCTACACCCTTGTCTCCATGATCTGCTCTGCAACAGTCTTTCTGCACCCCAGTCTCCAACCTATGCTCTCTGTTAGATAATTTTGCACAACTGTCTTCAACCTCTGCTCTCTGTAACAGTCTTTCTGTACTGCAGTCTCCAACCTCTGCTCTCTGTAACGGTCCTTACACACCCGAGTCTCCAAACTCTGCGTTATGTGTCAGTCATTCTGCACCCTAGTCTCCGACCTCTTCTCTCTGTAACAGTCCTTCTGCACCTCAAACTCCAACCTCTGTTCTCTGAAAAATTCCTCCTGTGCCCCAATCTCCAACCTCTGCTCTCTGCAACAGTCGTTCTGCACCTCAGTGTGCAAACTCTGCTCTCTGTAAGATCCTTCTGAAACCCAGTCTTCAACCTCTGCTTTCTGCAATGGTCCTTCTGCACCAAAGTCTCCAAACTCTGATCTCTACAACATTTATTCTGCTCCCCAGTCTAAAACCTCTGCTCTGTAACAGTACTTCTGTACCGCAGTCTCCAACCTCTGTTCTCTTTAAGGGTCCTTCTACACCACATTCTCCAACCTCTGCTTTCTGTATCAGTCCTTCTGCACCACATTCTCGAAACTCTGCTGTCTGTATCAGACCTTCTGCAATTCAGTCTCCAACCTCTGCTGTCTGCAATAGTCCATATGCAACCCAGTCTCCAAATACTGCTCTCTGCAACATTTCTTCTGCACCCCAGTCTCCAACATCTGCTCTTTGCAACAGTCCTTCTTCAATGCAGTCTTTATCCTCTGATCCCTGCAACAGTCTTTCTGCACCACAGTCTTTAACCTCTGTTCTCTGGAACAGTCCTTCTACACACTAGTCTCCACAATCTGGTCTGCAACAGTCCTTCTGCACGCCACTTTCCAATCTCTGCTCTCTGTAACAGTCCTTCTGCACCCAGCTTTCCAACCTCTGCTCTCTGGAACAATCCCTCTGCACCCCAGTCTCCAATCTCTGCTCGCTGCAACAGTCCTTGTGCACCCCAATCTCCAACATCTGATCTCTGAAACAGTTCTTCTGTACCTCAGTCTGAAAACTCTGCTCTCTGCAATTATCCTTCTTCACCCGAGTCTCCAACCTCTGCTCTCTGTAACAGTCCTTCTGTACCTCAGTCTCCAACTTCTGCTCTGTATCAGTCCTGCACCCCTGTCTCCCACATCTTCTCTCTGTAACTGTCCTTCTTCACCTTAGTCTTCAACCTCTGCTCTGTGTAAGAGTCCTTCCGCATCTCAGTCTGGAAACTCTGCTGACTGCAACGATCCTTCTGTACCCCAGTCTACAACCTCTGTTCTCTGCAAGGATCCTTGTGAAACTCAGTCTCCTACCTCTGCTCTCTAAAACAGTCCTTCTGCACCCCAGTCGCCTACCTCTGCTCTCTATATAATTCTTCTGCACACCAGTCTCCAACCCCTGCTCGCTGTAACAGTCATTCTGGAACCTAGTCTCCAAACTCTGCTCTCTGAAATGGTCCTTCTGCACCCCAGTCTCAAACCTCAGTTATCTGCAACAGTCCTTCTACACCCAAGTCTCCAAACTCTGCTCTCTGTAACAGTCCTTCTGCACCCCAGTATCCAACCTTTGCTCTCTGTAAAAGTACTTGTGAACCCCAGTCTCCAACCTCTGCTCTCTGCAACATTCCTTCTGCACCCAGTATCAAACATATGCTCTCTGTAAAAGTCTGTCTGCACCCAGGTCTCCTAACTCTGCTCTCTGTAATGATCTTTATGCACCCCAGTCTCAAACATCCGCTCTCTGTAACAGTCCTTCTGCCCCGCAGTCTTCAAACTCTTTTTTCTGTAAGATCCTTCTGAAACCCAGTATCAAACGTCTGCTATCTGTAACTGTCTTCTGCACCCCAGTCTTTAACCTCTGCTCTCAGCAACAGTCCTTCTGCACCTCAGTCTCCAAACTCTGCTTTCTGCATCAGTCCTTCTGCACCGAAGTCTCCAACCTCTGCTCTCTGCAACATTTTTTCTGCACCCCAGTCTCTAACCTCTGCTCTCTGCAACATTCCTTCTGCACCCCAGTCTCCAAACTCTGCTCGCTGTAACGATCCTTCTTCACCCCAATCTCGAACCTTTGCTCTCTGCAACCACTGTTCTGCACCTGAGTCTCCAACCTCTGCTCTCTGCAACGATCCTTCTGCAGCCCAGTCTCAAACATCCTCTCGCTGCAACAGTCCTTGTGAACCCCAGTTTCCAACATCTGCTTTTTGCAACAGTTCTTCTGTACCTCATTCTGAAAACTCCGCTCTCTGTACTCCATTTGCAACTCAGTCTCCAACCTCTGCTCTCTGTAACAGTCCTTCTGTACCTCAATCTTCAATCATTGCTCTATTCAACAGTTATTCTGTGCAGAAGTCTCCAACATCTACTCTCTTAAACAGTCCTTCTACACCACAGTCTCCAACTCTGCTCTCTGAAACAGTCCTTCTACACCCCAGTGTCCATACTCTGATCGCCCCAACTATCCTTCTGCACCCCAGTCGTCAAACTCTCTTCTCTACTCAGTTCTTCTGCACCCCAGTCTCAAACCTCTGCTCTCTGTAACAGTCCTTCTGTACCACAGTCTCCAACAAATGTCCTCTGTAAGGGTCCTTATGCACCCCAGTATCCAACCTCTGCTTTCTGTATCAGTCGTTTTGAACCACAGTCTCCAAACTCTGCCCTCTGTAACCATCCTTCTGCAACTCAGTCTCCAACCTCTGCTTTTTGCAAAAGTCCTTCTGCACCTTAGTCTCCAACCTTTGCTCTCTGCAACAGTCCTTTTGCACCCCAGTCTCCAACATCTTCTCTCTGCAACAGTCATTCTCCACCCTACTCTCCAAACTTTGCTCTCTGTAACAGTCCTTCTGTACTGCATTCTCAAACCTCTGCTCTCTCTATGGGTACTTCTGCACCCGAGTCTACAACCTCTGCTTTCTCTGGCAGTCCTTCTGCACCACAGTCTCCAACCTCTGCTCTGTGTAACTGTCCTGCACTTTAGTCTCCAACCTCTGCTCTCTGCTACAGTCCTTCTGGACCCCAATCTCCAACCTCTCCTCTATGCAACAGTCCTTCTACATCCTAGTCTAAAACCTCTGCTCTCTGCAACAATCCTTCTGAACCCCAGTTTCCAACCTCTGATCTCTGTAACAATGCTTATGCACCTCAGTCTCCAAACTCTGCTCTCTGCAACGGTCCTTCTGCACCTCAGTCTCCGACCTCTACTCTCGTTAACAGTGCTTCTGCGCCTCAGTCTCCATCCTCTGCTCTCTTTAAGATCCTTCTGCAACCTAGTCTCCAATCTCTGCTCTCTGTAGCAGTCCTTCATCACCCCAGTCTCCAAATTCTGCTCTCTGTAACAGGCCTTCTGCACCCCAGTCTCCAACCTTTGCTATCTGTATCAGTCCATCTGCACCCCAGTTTCCAACGTCTACTCTCTGCAACGATTTTTCTGAACCCCAGTCTCTAACCTCTGCTCTCTGCAACAGTCTTTGTGCAACCCACTCTACAACATCTGCTCTCTGCAACAGTTCTTCTGCACCTCAGTCTGAAAACTCTGCTCTCTGCAATAATCCTTCTGAACCCCAGTCTCCAATCTCTGCTCTCTGTAACAGTCTTTCTGCACCTCAGTCTCCTACCTCTGCTTTCAGCAGCAGTCCTTCTGCACCCCAGTTTTCAACCTCTGCTCTCTGCAACATTCCTTCTGCTCCCCAGTATAAAACCTGTTCTCTTTGTAAAAGTCCGTCTGCACCCCAGTCTCCAACCTCTTATTTTGTAATGATCCTTCTGCACCTCAGTCTTGAAACTCCACTCTATGTAACAGTCCTTCTGCACCTCAGTCTCCAAACTCTTTTCTCCGTGAGATCTTTCTGAAACTCAGTATCTGAAGTCTGCCCTCTGAAACAGTTCTTCTGCACCCCAGCTATTAATCTGCTCTCTGCAACAATCCTTCTGCACCTCAGTCTCCAAAATCTGCTTTCTGCAACAGTCCTTCTGCACCCAAGTCTCCAACCTCTGCTCTCCGTAACATTCCTTAAGCACCCCATTCTCCAAACTGTGCTCCCTGTAAAAGTCCATTGGCACCCCGGTCTCCAATCTCTGCTTTCTGTAACGATCCTTCTGCACCCCAGTCTTGAACCTCTGCTCTCTGCAACGATTCTTCTGCACCTCAGTCTCAAACTTCTGCTCTCTGCAACGATCCTTCTGCACCCCAGTCTGAAACCTCTGCTCGCTGCAACACTTTTTGTGAACCTTAGTCTCCAACATCTGCTTCCTGAAACAGTTGTTCTGAACCTCAGTCTGAAAACTCTGCTCTCTGCCATAATCCATCTGCACCCCAGTGTCCAACCTCTGCTCTCTGTAACAGTCCTTCTGTACCTCAGTCTCAAATCTCTGCTCTATGCAACAGTCCTTCTGCACACAAATCTCCAACATCTGCTCTCTTAAACAGTCCTTCAGCAACTCAGTCTCCAACCTCTGCTCTCTGCAACAGTCCTTCTACACCCTAGTCTTCATATTCTGCTCATCCCAATGATCCTTCTTCACCCCAGTCTCCAACCTCTGTTCTCTACATCAGTTCTTCTGCACCCAGGTCTCCAACCTCTGCTCTCTGTAAGAGTCCTCTGTACCGCCTTCTCCAACCTCTGTTCTCTGTAAGGTCCTTATGCACCCAAGTATTCAACCTCTGCTTTCTGTATAAGTCGTTTTGCACCACCGTCACCAAACACTTCCCTATCTAACAGTCCTTCTGCAACTCAGTCTGCAACCTCTGCTCTCTGCAACAGTCCTTCTGCAACCCAGTCTCCATCCTCTGCTCTCTGCAACAGTCCTTTTGCACCCCAGTCTCCAACATTTGCTCTCTGCAGAAGTCCTTCTCCACCCCATTCTCCAACATCTGCTCTCTGCAACAGTTCTTTTGTATTTCAGTCTGAAAACTCTGGTCTCTGCAATAATCCTTTTGAACCCGAGTCTCCAACCTATGCTCTCTATAACAGTCCTTCTGTACCTCAGTCTTCAACTTCTGCTCTGTATCAGTCATTCACCCCTGTCTCCCATATCTGCTCTCTGTATCAGTCCTGCACCCCTGTCTCCCATATCTGCTCTCTGTAACAGTCCTTCTGCACCCAAGTCTCCAACATCTGATCTCTGCCACAGTCCTTCTGCACCTGAGTCTGAAAACTCTGCTGTCTTCAACGATCCTTCTGCACCCCAGTCTCAAAACTCTGCTCTCTGTAACAGGCCTTCTGCACCCCAGTCTCCAAACTCTGCTCTCTTTATCAGTTCTTTTTCACCCCAGTCACAAACCTCTGCTCATTGTTTCAGTCCTTCTTCATCACAGTCTCCTACATCTGCACTCTGCAACAGTCCTTCAGCACCTCAGATTCCAACTTCTGGTTTCTGCAACAATTTTTCTACACCCCATTCTCCAACCTCTGGTATCTGCAAAAGTCCTTCTGCACCCCAATCTCCAAACTCTGCTCTCTGTAACAATCTTTCTGTGTCTCAGTCTCCAACCTCTACTCTCTGTTACAGTCCCTCTGCACCTCACTCTCCAACATCTGCTCTCTGTAAGTTTCTTCTGCAACAGAGTCTCCAAACTCTGCCCTCCGTAACAGTCTTTCTGCACGCCTTCTCCATCTCTCCTCTCGGTAACAGGCCTTCTGCACCCCAGTCTCCAAAGTCTGTTCTCTATAACAATCCTTCTGCACCCCAGTCTCCAACCTCTTCTCTCTGTAACAGTCCTACTGCACCTTGGTCTACAATCTTTGCTCTCTGTAACATCCTTCTGCAACCTTTCTAAAAACTCTGCTCTCCAAAACAGTCCTTCTGCACCTCAGTCTCCAAACTCTGTTCTTTGCAACACTCTTTCTGCACCCCAGTCGACAAACTCTACTCTCTGTAACAGTCTTCTGTACCTCAGTCTCCAAACACTTCTCTTTGTAATGGTTCTTCTGCACCCCAGTCTCCAAACTCTGCTTTCTGTATCAGTCCTTCTGCATGCCAGTCTACAAACTCTGCTCTCTGTAACAGTCTTTCTGCACCACATATCCAAACTCTGCTATCTGCAACAGTCTTTATGCACCCCAGTCTACAGCCTCTGGTGTCTGCAAAATTCCTTCTTCACCACAGTCTGCAACGTGTGCTCTGTGTAATAGTGCTTCTGCATCCAAACTCCAACTCTGCTTTCTGCAATGATCCTTCTGTACCTCAGTCTTAAACCTCTTCTCTCTGCAACAGTCCTTCTGCACCCAAGTCTCCAAACTCTGTTCTCTGTAACAGTCTTTCTCCACCTCAGTCTTCAACCGCTGCTCTCTGAAGGAGTCCTTCTGCACCCCAGTATCCAACATATGCTCTCTAAACAGTCCTTCTGCACCCCAGTCTCCAACATCTGCTCTCTGCAACAATCCTTCTGCACCTCAGTGTCCAAACTCTGCTCTCTGCAACGATCTTTCTGAACCCCAGGCTCCAACGTCTGCTCTATGAAAGATCCTTCTGACCCCAGTTACCAAACCCTGCTCTCTGTAATATTCCTTCTCCACGCCAGTCTCCAAACTCTGCTTTCTGCAACGGTCGTACTGCACCCCAGTCTCCAACCTCTGTATTCTGCAACACTCCATCTGCTCCCCAGTCTCCAAACTCTGCTCTCTGTAAAGGTCCTTTTGCAAGCCAGTCTCCAACCTCTGCCTTCTTTGTCCGTTCTTCTGTGCCTCAGTCTCCAACCACTGCTCTCTGCAAAACGCCTTCTGCATCGCATTCTCCATCTTCTGCTCCCTGCAACAGTCCTTCTGAACAACAGTTTCCAACACCTGCTCTCTGAAAAAGTTTTTGGGTACCCTATTGCGCAACCTCTTCACTCTGCAACAGTCCTTACTGCAGTCTCCAAATTCTGCTCTCTGCAACGAAACTTCTACATCCCAGTCTCCAACATCTGCTCTGCAAAAGTCCTTCTGCACCTCAATCTGAAAATTTTTCTCTCTGCAACAATCCTTCTGTACCCCAGACTTCAACATCTGCTCTCTGAAACAGTCCTTCTGCACCTCAGTTTCCAAACTTTGCTCAATGTAAGATCCTTCTGCAACAAAGTCTCCAAAATTTGCTCCCCTTAACAGTCCTTATGCACCTCAGTCTCCAACCTCTGCTCTCTATAACAGTCGATCTACACCTCAGTCTGAAAGCTCTTCTCTCTTCAGTATCCATCTGAATCTCAGTCTCCAGACACTTCTCTCTGTAACAGTCCTCCTGCACCTAAGTCTCCAAACTATGCTGTTTGTAAGGTCCTTCTGCCACTCAGTCCCTAACTCTGCTCTCTATAACAGTCCTTCTGCACCACAGTCTTCAACCTCTGCTCTCTGTAACAGGCCTTCTGCATCCCAGTCTCCAACTTCTTCTCTCTGCAACGATCATTCTACAACTCAGTCTCCAACATCTGCTCTCTGTAAGATCCTTCTGCAACCCAGTCTCCCAACTCTGCCCTCTCTAACAGACATTCTGCACCCCTTCTTTAAACTCTCCTTTCCGTAACAGGCATTCTGCACCCCAGTCTCCAAATTCTGTTCTCTATAACAAGCCTTCTGCACCCCAGTCTCCAACGTCTGCTCTCTGCAACAGTCCTTCTGCAACACAGTCTCCAACCTGTGGTCTCTGCAACAGTCCTTCTGCACCTCAGTCTTAAAAAAGTGTTCTCTGCTATGATCCTTTTGCACCTCAGTCTCTAACCTCTACTCTCTGTAACAGTCCTTCTGCACCTGGGTCTCCAACATCTGCTCTCTGTTAGATCCTTCTTCAACCCAGTTTCTAAACTCTGTGATCTGTAGCAGTCCTTCTGAAGCCCTTCTCCACACTCTGCTCTCCGTAACAGGCATTCTGCACCCCAGTCTCCAACCTCTGCTTTCTGTAACACTCTCTTTGCACCTCAGTCTCCAACCTTTGCTCTCTGCAACGATCATTCTGAGCCCAAGTCTCCAACGTCTCCTCTCCTCAACAGTCCTTCTGAACTGTCCAAACACTGCTCTCTGTAACATTCGTACTGCACCACAGTCACCAAACTTTGCTCTCTGTAAGATCCTTCTGCAACCCCGTCTCCAAACTCTGCTCTCTCTAGCAGGCCTTATGCACCCCAGTCTCCAAAATCTGCCCTCTGAACCAGTCCTTCTGCACGCCAGTCTGAAACCTCTGCTCTTTGTAACGGTCTTTCTGCACCCCAGTCTCACACCTCTGTTTTCTGTATCATAATTCTTCACCCCAGTCTCAAACGTCTGCTCTCTGCAACAGTCCTTCTGCACCGAGTCTCCAACCACTGATTTCTGCAACATTCCTTCTGCACCCCAGTCTCCAACCTGTGCTCTCTTTAACAGTCCTTCTTCACAGCAGTCTCCCACCTCTTCTCTCTGTAACGATCCTCCTCCATCCCAGTGTTCACCTCTGCTCTCTTCAAAGATTCTTCTGCAACTCAGTCTCCAACTTCTGTTCTATTCAAAGATCCTTCCAAACCCGATTCTCCAAACTCTGCTCTCTGTAACTGTTTTTCTGCACCTAAGACTCCAACCTCTGCTCTTTGCAAATGTCTTTCTGCACCCTTGTCTCCAATCTCTGCTCTCTGCAAGGATCCTTATGCACCGCAGTCTCCAATATCTGCTCTCTGCAACTGTCTTTCTGCACCCCAGTCTCCAAAGTCTCCTCTCCTTAACACTCCTTCTGCACCACAGTCTCCAACCTCTGTTCTCTGTAAGGTCGTTCTGCACCCCAGTTTTCACACTCTGCTCTCTGTAACATTCCTTCTCCAACTCAGTCTGAAACCTCTGCTTTCTTCAACGGCCCTGCTGCAACCCATCTGCTCTCTGCAACAGTCTTACTACTCCCCAGTCTCAAACCTCTGCTCTCTGTAACAGTCTTTCTGTACCGCAGTCTCCAACCTCTGCTCTCTGTACCAGTCCTTCTGCACCCCAGTCTCAAACCCCTTCTTTCTTTATAAGTTTTTCTGAACCATGGTTTCCAACCTCTGCTCTCTGTAACAGTACTTTTGCACCTCTGTCTCAATCCTCTGAACTCTGCAACCTTACTTTTGCACCCCATTCTCTAACCTCTGCTCTCTGTAAAAGTCCTTCTGCACCCAATTCTCTAATCCCTGCTTTATTAAACAGTCCTTCTGTACCACAGTCTCCAACCTCTGCTCTCGGTACCAGTCCACCTGCACCCCAGTCTTAACCTCTTCGTTCTGTATCAGTAATTCTGCACCCCAGTCTCAAACCTTTTCTCTCTGTAACATTCTTTCTGCACCTCAGTCTCGAACCTCTCCTCTCTGCTACAGTTCTTCTGCACCCCTGTCTCCAAACTCTGCTCCCTGAACCAGTTCTTTTGAACCCCAGTCTCCAACATCTGCACTCTGAAACAGTTTTTCTATAAACCATTCTCCAACCTCTGCTGTCTGTAACAGTCCTCGTGTATTGCAGTCTCCGAACTCTGCTCTCTGCAACAGTCAATCTGCATCCCAGTCTCCAACCTCTACTTTCTGTATCAGTCTTTGTAAACCCAAGTCTCCAAACTCTGCTCTCTGTAACAGTCCTTATGCACCTCAGTCTCCAAAATCTGCTCTCTATAACAGTCCTTCTGCACCCCATTCTCCAACCTCTGCTATCTGCAACAGTCCTTCTACACCCTAGTCTCCAAACTCTGCTCTCTGTAACAATCATTATGCACCTCTGTCTCCACCTCTGCTCTCTGCAATGTTCCTTCTGCACCTCAGTCTTCAACTTCTGCTCTCTGTATGATCAGTCCTTCTACACTCCAGTCTCCAAACTCTGCTCTCTGTAACAGTCCTTCTACATCTCAGTCTCCAAAATCTGCTCTCTATAACAGTCCTTCTGCACCCCAGTCTCCAAACTGTGCACTCTGCAACAATCTATCTACACTCCAGTCTTCAAACTCTGCTCTGTGTAACAGTCCTTCTGCAACCCAGTTTCCAATCTCTGATCTCTGCAACGATTTTTCTGCATCCCAGTCTCCAACATCTGCTCTCTGCAACCGTCCTTCTGCACCCAAGTCTCCATCCTTTGCTCTCTGCAATGATCCTTCTGCAAAATAGTCTCCAACCTCTGTTCTCTGCAAAAATCCTACTGCACCCCAGTCGCCAACCTGTTCTCTCTGTAACAATCTTTCTGCACCGCAGTCTCCAAACTCTGCTCTACATAATATTCTTATGCAACCCAGTCTCCAAACTCTGCTTTTTGTAACAGCTCTTCTGTACCCAGTCTCCAACCTCTGATCTCTGTAACAGGCCTTCTGCACACCAGTCTCCAAACTCTGCTCTCTTTATCAGTCCTTCTTCACCCCAGTCTTCAAACTCTACTCTTTTTAACATTCTTTCTGCATCTCAGTCTCCTACCACTACTCTCTGCAAAAGTTCTTCTGCACACCATCTCCAACATCTGCACTCTGAAACAGTTCTTCTCCACTCCAGTCTCCAACCTCTGCTCTCTGTAAACGTCCTCCTGTATTGCAGTCTCCAAACTCTGCTCTTTGTAATGGTCCTTCTGCACCTCAGTTTCCAACCTCTGCTATCTGCAACAGTCGTTCTGCACCGCAGTCTCCAAATTCTACTCTCTGCAAAAGTCCTTCTGCACCCAAGTCTCCAACACCTGCTCCGTGCAACAGTCCTTCTGCACCCCAATCTCCAAACTCTGGTCACTTTAACAGTCTTTCTGCACCTCCATCTCCAAATTCTGCGCTCTGCAACAGTCCTTCTGCACCCAAGTCTCCAACCTCTGCTTTTTGCAACAGTTCTTCTACACCCCAGTCTCCAACCTCTGCTCTTTGTAACAGTCCTTCTGCACCATTTTCTCCAAACTCTGCTCTCTGTTACAGTCTTTGTATGTGGCAGTCTCCAACCTCTGCTCTCTGTAACGGTCGCTCTGCACCCCAATTTCTAACCTCTGCTTTCTGTAACAATCCTTCTGTACCTCAGTCACCAAACTCTGCTCACTGTAACCATCATTCTGCACCCAAGTCTCCAAACTCTGGTCACTTTAACAGCCCTTCTGCACCTCCGTCTCCAAATTCTGCTCTCTGTTACAGTACTTCTGCACCTCAGTCTTAAACCTCTGCTCTCTTCACGATTCTTCTGCACCCCAGTCTCCAACCACTACTCTCTGTAACTGTCGTCCTGCACCTCAGTCACCAACCTCTGCTCTCTGTAAGATTTTTCTGCAACCCAGCCACAAAACTCTGCTCTCTATAACAGTCCTTCTGCAACCCAGCCTCAAAACTCTTCTCTCTATTACAGTCTTTCTGCATCCCAGTCTCCAACCTCTGCTCTCTGTAACAGTTCTTCTGCATGCCAGTCTCCAACCTCTGCTCTCCGTAACGGTCCTTCTGCACCCCAGTCTCCCACCTCAGCTTTCTGTATCATAAATCTTTACACCAGTCTCCAACGTCTTCTCTGTGTAACAGTCCTTCTGTGTCTCAGTCTCCAAACTCTGCTCTCTGCAACAGTTCTTCTGCACCCCAGTCTCCAACCTCTGCTTTCTGCAACATTGCTTCTGCACCTAAGTATTCAACCTGTTCTGTCTGTAACAGTCCTTCTGCACCCAAGTCTCCCACATCTGCTCTCCATAACGATCCTTCTTCAGCCCAGTCTCTACCTCGGCTCTCTGCTACGATTCTTCTACAACTTCAGTCTCCAACTTCTGCTCTCTTCAACGATCCTTCTGTACCTCACTCTCCAACCTCTGCTCTCTGTAACAGTTTTTCTGCACCTCAGTCTCCAACCTCTGCTCTCTGCAACCGTCCTTCTGCACCCTAGTTTCCAACCTCTGCTCTCTAAAAGATCCTTCTGCACCCCAGTCTCCAACATCTTTTCTCCTTAACACTCCTCCTGCAAATCAGTCTCCAAACTCTGTTCTCTGTAAAGTTCTTCTGCACCCCAGTTTCAAAACTCTAATCTCTGTAACATTCCTTCTCCAACCCAGTCTCCAACTACTGCTTTCTTCAATGCTCCTGCTGCAACCCAGTCTCCAAACTCTGTTCTCTGAAACAGTCTTTCTGCTCCCCAATTTCCAATCTCTACTCTCTGTAACAGTCCTTCTGTACCACAGTCTCCAACTTCTGCACTCTGTAATGGTCTTTCTGCAGCCTAGTCTCCAACCTCTGCTTTCTATATCAGTCCTTCTGCACCACAGTCTCCTAACTCTGCTCTCTGTAACAGTCCTTCTGCTCCTCAGTCTCCAAACTCTGCTTTCTGTAAGATCCTTCTGCAACCAAGTCTCCAAACTCTGCTCTCCGCAACAATCCTTCTGGACACCAGTCTCCAACCTCTGCTCTCTGCAACGATCCTTCTTCACCCCAGTCTCCAACCTCTGCTCTCTGCAACAGTCATTCTGCACCCCAGTCTTCAAAATCGGCTTTTTGCAACAGTCATTTTGAACCTCAGTCTGAAATCTCTGTTCTCTGCAACGACCACCCTGCACCCTAGTCTCCTTCCTCTGCTCTCTCTAACAGTCCGTCTGAACCTCAGTCTCCTACCTCTGCTCTCTGTAAGATCCTTCTGTAACAAAGTCTCCATACTATGCTCTCTGTAAGATCCTTCTGTAACAAAGTCTCCATACTATGCTCTCTGTAACAATCCTTCTGCACAACAATCTCAAACCTCTGCTCTGTGTAACAGGCCTTCTGCACCCCAGACTCCAAACTCTGCTCTCTGTAACAGTCCTTCTGCAACCCAGTCTCTAACCTTTGCGCTCTGTAGCAGGCCTTTGCACCCCAGTCTCCAAATTCTGCTCTCTGAAACAGTTCTTCTGTACGCCAGTCTCCAACCTCTCCTCTCTGTAACGGTCCTTCTGCACCCCAGTCTCCCAACTCAGCTTTCTGTATCACAATTCTTCACACCAATCTCCAACGCCTTCTCTGTGTAACAGTCCTTCTGTGTTTCAGTCTCCAAACTCTGCTCTCTGCAACAGTTCTTCTACACCCCAGTCACCAACCTCTGCTTTCTGCAACATTGCTTCTGCACCTTAGTATTCAACCTGTTCTCTCTGTAACAGTCCTTCTGCACCCAAGTCTCCCACATCTGCTCTCTGTAACGATCCTTCTTCAGCCCAGTCTCTACCTTGGCTCTCTGCAACGATTCTTCTGCAACTCCAGTCTCCAACTTCTGCTCTCTTCAACGATCCTTCTGCACCTCACTCTCCAACCTCTGCTCTCTGTAACGGTTTTTCTGGACCTCAGTTTCCAACCTCTGCTCTCTACAAGATCATTCTGCACCCCAGTCTCCAACATCTCCTCTCCTTAACACTCCTTCTGCAAATCAGTCTCCAAACTCTGTTCTCTGTAAGGTTGTTCTGCACCCCAGTTTCCAAACTCTAATCTCTGTAATATTCCTTCTCCAACCCAGTCTCCAACTACTGCTTTCTTCAATGCTCCTGCTGCAACCCAGTCTCCAAACTCTGTTCTCTGAAACAGTCTTTCTGCTCCGCAATTTCCAATCTCTACTCTCTGTAACAGTCTTTCTGTACCGCAGTCTCCAACTTCTGCACTCTGTAATGGTCTTTCTGCACCCTAGTCTCCAACCTCTGCTTTCTGTATCAGTCCTTCTGCACCACAGTCTCCTAACTCTGCTCTCTGTAACAGTCCTTCTGCTCCTCAGTCTTTAAACTCTGCTTTCTGTAAGATCCTTCTGCAACCAAGTCTCCAAACTCTGCTCTCAATAACAATCCTTCTGGACACCAGTCTCCAACCTCTGCTCTCTGCAACGATCCTTCTTCACCCCAGTCTCCAACCTCTGCTCTCTGCAACAGTCATTCTGCACCCCAGTCTTCAAAATCGGCTTTTTGCAACAGTCTTTTTCAACCTCAGTCTGAAATCTCTGTTCTCTGCAACGACCACCCTGCACCCCAGTCTCCTTCCTCTGCTCTCTCTAACAGTCCTTCTGAACCTCAGTATCCTACCTCTGCTCTCTGTAAGATCCTTCTGTAACAAAGTCTCCAAACTATGCTCTCTGTAACAGTCTTTCTGCACAACAGTCTCAAACCTCTGCTCTCTGCAACAGTCTTTCTAAACCCCAGTCTCAAAACTCTGCTCTCTGCAACAGTCCTTCTGCACCCCAGTCTTCAACTTCTGTTCTCTGTAACAATCCTTCTGCTCCTCAGTTCCCAAACTCTGACCTCTGCAATGGTCATTCTGCACCCCAGTCTCTAACCTCTGCTGTCTGCAACCATCCTTCTGCACAATTGTCTCTGACCTCTGCTCTCTGAAAAAGTGTTTCTTAACCCCAGTCTCCAACATCTGCTCTCTGCAACAGTCCTTGTGCACCTCAGTCTGAAAACTCTGCTCTCTGGAATGATCCTTGTGCACCCCAGTCTCCAAATTCTGCTTTGTGTAACAGTCCTTCTGCACCTCAGTTTCCAACTTCTGCTCTCTGCAACACTTCTTCTGCACCCCAGACTTTAACATCTACTCTCTGAAAGAGTCCTTCTACACCCCTTTCCAATTGCAAAGAATGAGACCTGAACTATTGCTTACCCTGCAGAAAATGAACTCAAAATGCATTAAAGACCCAGGCACTAGACCAGAAATTATGCAGTTTCTAGGAAAAAAAAAAGTCAATACTCCAACCTACAGGCAGAGGCAATGACTTTCTCAATAGGATGACAAAGCTCAGGAGATAACACCAAAAGTTAGCTAATAGGATGGCATCAAATTAAGAAGGTTCTGCACAGCAAAGGAAACAATTAGAATATGAAGAGAGAACCTATGGAAAGGGAGAAAATATTTATGAGGTGCTCTTCTAAAAGAGGATGAATATTCAGAATACTAATAAAGAACTCAAAAAACTTAACATCAAACCCACAATTATTAAATAACCCAATTAACAAATAACCCAATTACCAAATGGGAAACTAAATGAACTAAACAGACACGTCTTAGAAGAAAATATGTGAGTGGCCAACAAATATATGAAAATACTTGCAAGTCAAGACTACCCTGAGATTTCATCTCACTTCAGTGACAAAGTCAACCACCAAGAATACAAACAGAAATGAGTGTGACAAGGAGAGAATTGGAGAGAAAGGAGCACTCTCACCCTGTAGGTGGGCATGTAAATCAGCACAACCACCACGGAAATCGGGATGGGGGCTCCTCAGGAGTAGCCTTGGACCACCCTGTGACCCAGCTCTACCTCTGCTTGGTATTTATCACAGCGGATCGAAGTCATCATACTATAATGACACATATATGCCCATGAACCAGCCGAGGTGACATCAGTGGACGAATGGATAAAGAATATCTGGTATATGCACACTGGAATTTCATTCAGCCATAAAAAAGAACGAAATTATGTCATGCTGGAAGATGGATGGTTCTTCAGAACATTAAGGGAAATAAGCAACTCAGAAAGTTAAGGGCCGTATGTTTTTCCTCTGATAAAGCTAGAGAAGGAAAAGGAAGGAAAGTTGAAAAGGCAGTCTCATCATGAAAGTTGAAGGAAGATCAGTAGAGTCAAGGCACCAGGAGCGGAGGTGAGGAAAAGGGAAATATTGGAATGATATTGGCCAAAGTTCACGGTTATTTTATGTGCATGTTCAAATATGTGTCAGCAAATCCCACCATTATGGACCACTACAATGCACCAATGAAGTGTGAAATGAAGAGTTTCACATTACATGGGACAGGCACTATACTAGGAGGGTGCCCATTTTTTCCCATCTATAAATACCATGATCATTTACCACTGTCAAAAATCTCTACAGATTCAAATATTCTGATCACTGCTCCACCACATGACCTCTTCTACTTCAGGGTCCCCTTATTCTCACTTAAAATTAGGGATTCCGTTTCAACGATGCCATCTGTTAATGTCTTCCCAGGCTGCTGAGGACAGTGGCTGCGGGTTTCACCAGGATGTGGTGCTGCCTTCTGAATGCATGTCCACGAGGCCTTGGCGAAGGCTGGTGCTCCAGGCCCTCCTCCAGATCCAGCTGTGAGGCCAGAGAAGGGGTCACATAACACGCCATCTAACACCTTATTTATTTCTGATCACCATCCTCTCCATTATTCCAGGATCATATTGGTCATTGAACTAAAGAAAACACTGAGTTCAGATTTCAGTCCATCAACCAAAGAGAGTCTAATAGCCACTCCCCGTGGCTCTGGAAAATCCTTGGCCCTAACATTTCTGGTGATTACGTCCCTGTGACTGCATTCAAGATGATCCACCAATATGTCCTGACTTCTTTCGTCTGGAAGACTAAAACAAATTCTCTTATATATTCTTAAGGCTCCTATTAACAAAATACAGTAAAATATTTACATTTTATTTTGGTGTGACCCTTATACTCTCCTGGGCTATATTTTATACTCTTACCTGAGGCGTTCTAGGATTAGACACTAATTAAGAGTCTGGTGAAAATGTGGGATGATGGATGATCATCTTAAAGACAATTGGGTTGGGGATGTGGCTCAAACAGTAGTGCGCTTGCCTGGCATGCGTAAGGCCCGGGTTTTATCCTCAGCACCACATACCAACAAAGATGTTGTGTCCACCGAGAACTAGAAAATGAATATTAAAAATACTCTCTCTCTCTCTCTCTCTCTCTCTCTCTCTCTCTCTCTCTCTCTTCTCTCTCTCTCTCTCTCTTTCTCTCTCTCTCTCTCTCCCTCCTCTCCTCTCCGCTCCTCTCCTCTCTCACTCTCTCTTAAAAAAAAAAAGACAACTGCCCAGGTAGAGTCACCATAGGGTCTTCAATTTATGGAAAGCTAGTCTCCTCAGGGGAGGAGGAGCTGCTTCTGACAGCAAAGAGGGTTAATGGACATTTCAGGGTTCAAGGCTCTGAGATTTGTCTAATTCCACTGGTATTTTGCCATTCTAATTAAGAGGGTCTCAATCATTCCCCCATTAATGTCCTAATTGACATAAGAGAGACCTGGAGAAATTGTGGATTTATAATTTTCTTTGTACTTCTGCAATTTGGAGAATTGGATGTTTTATTCTGATATTAACCTTTATCAGTTTCCAGAGAGAATATATTTCTGATGATCTGAACCTGACTTGAAGGAGGAATATAATGCTTGAAACTATCATTTTCTTTCTGTAAGTCTCCAACTCCAGTAAGTAACAGCAGTCTGTAGTAATGTTGTAATGTTCATTCCCACCCTGAAGGTCGATGGTGTTATTCCAAAGCTCAGTTTTCCATAGACATTTGATTTCAGGCCACGATAACTTAAAGTCTCTGTTGGGTCATTGCACACCAGGAATTATCAGGTCTCCTTTCCCAGGGGCTGTGACATCATCAACATATTCAATTCCCTCAGGTCAGACATCCAACATACCTCCTCAGATCTGTTATCTAGATCCATCTCTGATGTAAACAACTATTGTGGTCAGTGCCACCGTGGTCAGGTAGAGATGAAGAACGACTCTTGATGTTTTAGGGTAAAGAAAGTTGACACAGAAAAAAGTTATAAAATGGTTGGGAGATCTGGAAGAAAAAAGAAAAATAGGGCAGGTGACACCACCCCATATACGGAAATCCTAACATCCCTGGAAAGAGATGCTCATTCCACATTACTGTGACCCACATTCAGGAACAGCTGTCTAGGAGCCTGCAAACACAGCTCCTGGCACCAAGGAGATTAGTTCCTGCCTTTACAGGGCTGGTTTGTTGCTGCTGCTATGGGATCCTAAAGAACCCGCTTTCTTCCTTTTCTTTCTTCCTCTCTGCCTAGTGTTTGCTGATCTTGACAGAACCTCCTTAAATAAAGGCCTGCAAGAAGGGGAGTGTGGGAAACGAGGTTCTCGTAATTTCTGTCCCTCTGGTGTGGGGAGAACACAGAAAGAAAGAGATGGTGCTGAACACCCACACAAGGTGTCCAACACACTTGAACCTGAAAGTGAGAAAAGGGTGTTTGTGAAAAAAGAGGAGAGAAAGGAGTCTCAGAGATTTTAAAAGCGGGAGTTGGAGTTGAAGCTCCAGATACAGACTCTCTAACCAGGTGCCTACAAGTCCCTGGGAGTCATCTTTTTCAGATGACTGTATACTCCAGTTTTAAGATTGATCTAGACTTTGATCGTACAAAGGGATGCACACCCTCCAGCCAGCTTCCTCAGGGCACTCTGGACCTCGTTGCTTCTCAGGCTGTGAATGACGGGGCTCAACAGGGGGATCACCACACAGAAGAGCACAGAGACCAGGGTGTCTATGTCCAGCCTTCTCTGGGCCTGTCATAGTGGAAGTTGACTGTTCCATAGAAGACCACCACGAGAGTGAGGAGGGACGCACAGGTGGAGAAGGCCTTCCTCCTGCCCTGGGCAGAGGGAATCCCCAGGATGGCCGCCATGATGAGTGCATAGGAGCCTGCAGTGAAAAGGCAGTGGCTCAGGTTCATGGTGACAATGACAACGTGGAGCGCAGACTCGTTGACCGAGGTGTCTGAGCAGAAGAGCTTCAGGAGCAATGGGGTGTCACAGAGAAAGTGGCTGATCTGGTGGGGCCCACACAGAGAGACTGTGATGGCCAGCACCGTGTGTGTGACCAAATTCACCGGCCCACACAGCCAGGACCCAGTCACCAGGCTAACACAGACCTTCACACTCATGATGACTGGGTACTGAGGAGGACGTCAGGTTGCCACAAAGCAGTCATACTGGCCACACAGCCAGTAAGAAGTCTTCTGTGCCAGCACTTGTCATCAAGAAGAAGATCTGGGAAAGGCAGCCCTCATAAGAAATTTCCTTCTTCTCCCAGAAGAAGTTCACCAGCAGTACTGGGAGTGTGGTGGATCTGTAGCAGACGTCCAAGAAGATCAAATTGCTGAGGAAAAAGTACATTGGAGTGTGGAGAGCAGGACTGACCCTGGTGGCCACTATTATGAGCATGTTCCCCAGGAGAGTTGTCAGGTAAATGACCAGAAAGAGCAGAAAGAACCAGCCCTGTAGGTTGGAGTGGTTGGAAAATTCCAAGAAGATGAATTCAGTGACAAATGATTGATTGCTCATTTCCAATGGTATCATAGCTACAAAACAGAGAAAAAGAGACCATGACGAGAATGGACTGAGAGCACCCCAAACAGGCTTGTTAATTTGCAGCAACATGGCAAATAATATTGTATACAGAGATGCCTGGACTCTGGAAAGAGATGTATAGGAGTGACTTTAGAGAGAGCATAACTTCTCACAGACTTTTGCATGGGTACTCTTTTGTAAGAATAAATAGAGACTTGGTCAAAATGCACAACCAGCTACCAACCCCTGTGTCTCATTGAATCTGCAGTATCTCATTTCTAACACTGTGCTTCACTGTGATGAATTCTTTTTTGTATGTCTGTTATTTCAAGTAATAAGTTTTCATTGTGGAAAAATGAAGAAAATGCAGAAAGTTATTCAGAAGAATAGAACAGGTCACAAAATCAAAGCTCTCTTTGCATTCATCCCATTCTACCTCTATCTATCTTTAAAATATCCAAAGCAATATTTCACAATATTGTTGTACTCTATTTAGTTGTTTGCCTTGTAATCTTAATTTCCTAACATGAAATTAAGTTAATATCTCCCTTTTTATTGAACAGAGAAACCTTCCATTCCATTCACTATCATAAATATTGGAATAGAAGCTTTCATACATATGTATCTGTGATCATCTCTGATTATTTCTTAAAAGTAAAATTATAAGTCACCTGCTTTTAAATACATTGATCTATTTTTTTTCAGTAGAAATTTTTATTTTTTTAAGTTTTATAAGATACAAGAAATTTTGACAAATGATATATACTTAGGTATTTTTTTTCTTTTGTATTATAAGATTTACCTCACCAAACATTACATTTCCTGAAAAAAAAAATGATTGATACAATTACTGATTTTCTATCATGTTACCTATACTAATCCGTGATCCATTGTTTTGAACTAAAATTTTTTTTTAACTTTTTCAATCTTAAATGAAAAATATTATAGTAAACAGTAGGTTCTTGGTTTAGATAGATGTGGATTGAAATTCATCTGTTGTTTACTAGATGTCTGTAAAAAAGTCAGCTCATCTCTATTTCTCAGTTTGTTCCTTGCTTAGGATATTAATGATGTCTCTTTCACAACTGCTGAAAAAAGTTTTGAGATAATATAAGCTATGTGTCTGGCACATTACATTTACTCAATGCCTTTAATCAAGTTAGAAAATGTCTATCCATATTTTACTAGTAGTTTTTTTTTTTTTTTTTGGTGTATGTGTGCTGGGTTTTGAATTCAGAGCCTTATGCACACTAAGCATGCACTCTACCACTGGACTTTGCCCCTAGTTTCATTTAGTTATACTTTTTATCATAAATAGATATTGAATTTTCTTATTTTCTCTGCATCTATTGAAATGATATATATTTTTTCTTATTTAGTCTGTTACTATGGAAATTCGGTTGATTGAATTTTTGAATATTGAACCAGCCTTGCATTCTTGGATTGGTCTCAATTGACTGTAATGTTATCCTTATTCTATATGGCTGAGTTGAGTTTGTTAATATTGTTCCTTACTTGCTTTTGTGTATTCTATTTTCACTGTTCTCCAGAGATAATCTTTTCCTTGAAGAATTCTCAGCTGTATTCTACTGTTATTTTCAGTCAATGCATGTTAGTGGACTAGTGGGAAACAGATAAGTGATTTCTGATGTTTCCAGGAAGCCCTGCCTTAGGTACTGTAAACTCAGTCACAGAAATATGGCCTTCACATTGACCCACTTTCTAGCAATATGGCTGAGCCTAGTTCTTATTACTCCCGACGTTAGACATTTCGTCCTGTTCATTCCATAGCGGCAAAGGTTTTTCGTTGAGTGTCCTAATGTAACAGTTTTGGTTACTTTTGCCCCTGAAGATTACAGCTTTTGTTCTATGCAAAAAATCAGGAAATGGGTCTGGGAGGAGTTTTGGCTGCTGTTGCTGCTCTTTGTCTCTCCACATATCCAAGAAATGATACCATTAAAGACACTTTCTCAGAATACTTCCCTATCTTCCTGGGAGCATTTGGTGGAATCTATGGAGAAAAAGAAAAAAATACAAATATCTTATGTCTATAGCACTCTGGGTCTTTATGCTCTTAAACCAGTCTATACTTAGTCTTTAGCAATCCATTAACTATTTTTTATTTGAGTTTTTCTTATAAATATACTCCTATGTATCTAGTGGGTTTTCCCATAGTTAAAAAAATGCCTGGATTATTTTGGTTGCTTATCTCTCCCCAGACTTCGGTTAGTTGTTTGCCTTATAATCTTCATCCCTAATAAAGTCAAGGAAATTCATTAATTTGCATTTTCTTCTGCTCTTTTTGGTTATTATAAGTATGAAATCAACATGCTTTTTAGCTATTTCGATAGATACTCAAGGTGAAATATGAAGTCTATACACTTACTTTTCAAAAATATTTAGTAATTTCTAATTTAGTTAAATATGTAGTTATTCTATTCAAAACAATCCCATTCCTAGCATATTTCCAAGGAAATTAATGCACAGTTCACAAAAATTCTTGTGTAAAAATTCATAATAACTCAAACAAATATTATGCCTTCAGCAGAAGGACAGAAGAAAAATCACGATTTATCATGCAGTGAAATAATTGAGTTACTTTAGAAACACAAATACTAGAACATTAATAACATTGACAAATCTAACAAAAATTTTCTGGGTGAAAGAAGCCAGATACAAAATGTATACTGTATGTTTCTTTTAAATAAAGAAATAAAGTTCAAAAATTAGCAAAACAGCTATAATGGTCAAGTAATAATTGTGGTCTTTTTTTTTTTTTGAGCTCAGCGGTGATATCAGTTGAAGCATGAAGGAATTTTCTAAAGTGATGGAAATGTTTTATATCCTGATTTTTGGTAGTTCATATATATATAAAATATTATAAACCTGTACACTTTAGATCTGTGCATTCTTTGAGTACAAATTATAGTTCAATTTTTAAAAATAGCCTTATTTTAAAAATAAGTAATTATTGGGGAAGAGTGGTACCTGCCTGTAATCCCTGGTACTTGGGAGACTAAGGCAGGAGGATTATAAATTTGAAACTTTGCAAGGCCCCCCTCCCCAAATAATTGAAATGGCTGGGGATATAGCTTCATGGTATAGTGCCACTGGGTTCAATCCAAAGTACTGCAGTAAGTAAGTAAGTAAGTAAGTAAGAAAGTAAATTGATAAATAGAAGTGAAAGCATTTTTTCAAGATGATTTTTAACTCAGGATTGGTTGGAACCACATCTAAATATTTTTTTAGGTCTCTAAGATGTTAAGTATTTTTTGCATTTCTCTACTTCTTTTTTACCACAATGATAGTCCAAGACATATCACATTTTACAAGTGACATCAGTTGTTTCCTGATCAGGATCTGTTTGAAGCAGTGAATGTGATTGGTGGGTGCATTCGGTCTGTATCACAGATACAAAGCCTTGCTCACCATGATGGATGGGCATGTGTGTGTGTGTGTGTGTGTGTGTGTGTGTGTGTGTGTGTGTCTGTGTGTGTGTGTGTTATTGGTTGTGGGATTGGTCTTGACTGAGAACATTGATTATAGTTAGTGGGATGGCAAGTTGGCATCTCAGGCAACATTGATGGCAGAAATCTCAAAGAATATAGCAGGAATCTGCCATCCAAGGCTCAGCAAGCTCAGAACACTTGGTTATCCTAATTGCTATAAATGGAAAGACCCTCACTATTGAGCTTCTCTGAGAGCTACATCACACTGGGGCGGGAGAAGGGAACCCATTTTTATAGAGATGTACCCTGCTTCTATAGAGACTCCAGCTAGGCTTCAAGGGGCTGGTGGGATAGTACCAGTGGATGCTGCCAAGCCCTGAGTAATTCTGAAGAGCCTGCTACTTCAGGGGAGGTGGCAGGGTATCAGCCTATGGGGCCGGGACTAGGCTCTGTGAAGTTGTGTCAGGCCTGATTTCTAAGCAAGGTACATGGCAATAGAAACCTCGGAAAACGTCCCACCCCCCACCATGCCATGGGTGAGAGAGCCCAAGTGTGTCTCTGGAAGCCAGGCTTCGGTATGAGCATGGACATAAATGATTTCAGAGTATCAACAATAGGGGACCATAAATCTCTTTCAGGTGAGTGCAGATTGAAAACAGAGACATCTGGAGGGAGATAGACTTGGTTTTAGAAAATCATCAGATCTCTAGGTCTAGAACACGCAGATAGACCCACTCATGGAATTGTGCGTGTGAGTCCAAGGACCAGGGGTTTATAACTGTGAAACCTGGTTCCCCAGGTTTTAGACACACCTGTTTAGTTCAAAAGAGTGATCTGAGTGCTAAAACAAGAACAAAATGAAGTTGTCTATATCTGAAGACGTGCTGTGTTGAAGGTGGGAAAAAATCTCTGAAGCCCTCATGGAGAAGGATATGGAGAACTTTAAAGTCCTAGTTAAATAGGACACGGTAAAGACAACAAATCAGTTTGGGAAGGCTGTCTAGCTGGTGGGATCACTCATGAAAACAGGAATATGTGAGGAATAGCAGATGTAGAGGAGGCTTTAGTGGACTTGATTTGAGTAATTTTGAATGTGAGTTATCTGTGGGATAATCACGTGGAAATGCCCTTCACAGACACCCTAGAACTGCAGGTATGGATTTGGGAGTCATTGTCTTAAAGGCAACTGTTACACCAAAGGGTGAATATGAAATATCCCAGGAGAATAGAGAAAGTAGAGAAGGAAATAGAGAGCGTAGGGATTCTTGTGATACTTGGTGTTCACGAAAATTGTAGTAAAAGTTTATCCAGAAATGACTAAAAACATCACACTATCTAGTTCAGTTGTAGGTATCGCTTTCTCTAAATAATTTCCCTAAAGAAGAGTTTACCTTATTAGCATTGATTTACAATAAATCAACTATGAAATGGAGCTGAAAGCTACATGTACTTGACATTTCTTACGTTCTCTGTTTTCTCTATCAACTACCTGGATAAACTTCAAGTCATTTAAAAATCAGTGACATGTACTTTCTTTTAACTCCCCGTATCAAAAAGATCAATATGACAATCTCTTTTCTAGGTAGATATCTAGATGTTTTCAGAAAAAGAAATAAAATTCCACATAGAAGGCAGTTCCAGCAGATTTTACTATGGGAAATTGGTACATGGTCTGTGGATGTGTAAAAGGGAAAACTAAACGTAAATGTTCAGGGATTTAAAAATGTAATCTCTGAAGTTGTGCATACTGCTATTGTAAAGGTCTTAAATATAAAGGTCAGTTCAGGAGGGGCAATTTCATGGGGCATTAAAAATATCTCCCAATGTATGTTTATATAATTTTATCTACATATAAGTTTTTCTTTGGTTTTACTGGCTAATTTCTTGTAGGTCACTGGTGTGGGGTAGGGTGAAGAATGATACCCAAACAATTTTCCTTATCCTCTATGCTCTTTATTACTGTAGGGCATTAGATTGAATCATCATCATGGTCACCATTAGAATCCATTATTAACAATCATAACTCATGAATGACACTTTGTGACACAATATGTACTTGCTCCTTAGAATTTATATAATGCAGCATAGGAATTAGATCAACTTAATAGTAAACCCTCTGCTCTGCAATAATAATAACCATAATCATCATAATCATCTAGGGCATATTTCATAGAAAAATAATTTGAGTGTGAGTCTTCTTAGATTGCTTCAATACACATAAATGCCTGACTTTCAAAACCTTGTTTAATGTAGTTTAAAAGTGGCATGTTTTCTGTAAAAATTAGATTGAATTTCGGATAATCCATTCTATCAAAACTCAGTAAATTTCTTTGAAAAGATGAATTTTTACATACCTGAATCCAATCAGGATTTTTCAAATTGAGTAACGAATAGAGACACACATTAGATAAAAATACCTAACACTTATTAATGCCTATAAGACTTTTACATGCATTAACTTATTTGGTTTATACAACAACCTATAAGATAATCTATTATCCCATTTTTCAGAAAAAAAAATTGAAATAATTGCACAATATATTAATGCAAGTAGGGAAACATCAATGAATCCCTTTAATTTGCATAATGTACATTAATTTGTACATTTAATATGTATTAACAATTATGATTTAAGAAACAAAAAAGAAATTGACTCAGAAAATTTATCATGTAATAACTCTTATTTGTAGTGATACTTTGTTACCTGATAATAAAACCATATAATAGTAAACTGTCTTATTATCTTCAATGCCCAGACATTCTTGTCTTTGGTTCTAATAATTCATTGCATATGATTAATAGGCCAACACAGCTTTCATTAAAATTCCAAATCTCAGGGCCTTAAGAAGATTAAAGTATTTAAATTGAAATAGAAAGTCGGTGCTTCAGTTAAGCACAACTAATTTTAAAATCTAAATATAAACAAAATAAAATAAATAAGTCTAGAGTCTTAAAAGAAGAACTTTTTTTTTATTGATTGTTCAAAACATTACAGAGCTCAAGACATATCATCTTTCATACATTCGACTCAATTGGGTTTTGAACTCCCCAAATACATAATACAGACTCACTTTTGTTACATACTCACATTTTTACATAATGGCATATTAGTGACTGTTGTATTCTGCTACCTTTCCTATCCCCTACTATCCCCCCTCCCCTCCACTCCCCTCCCATCTTCCCTCTCTACCTCCTCTGCTGTTGTTCAATTCTCTCCTCTTTTTCCCCCCACCCCCTTGCCCCTCATAACCTCTTATAATTTTGTGTATCACTGAAGGTCTCCTACCATTTCCATATGTTTTCCCTTCTCTCTTCCTTTCTCTCCCCCCATTCGTCTTAGTTTACTGTTAGTCTTTTCCTCATTCTCTTCCTTCCTGTTCTGTTCTTAGTTTCTCTCTTTATATCAAAGAAGACATTTGACATTTGTTTTTAGGGCTTGGCTAGCTTCACTTAACATAATCTGCTCTAATGCCATCCATTTCCCTGCAAATTCTATGATTTTTGCTGTTTCTTAGTGCTGCATAATACTCCATTGTGTATAGCTGCCACAATTTTTTTATCCACTCATCTATTGAAGGGCATCTAGGTTGGTTCCACAGTCTAGCTATTGTGAATTGTGCTGCTATAATCATTGATGTGGTCGTATCCGTATAGTGTGCTCTTTTAAGGTCCTCAGGGAATAGTCCAAGAAGGGCAATAGCTGGGTCAAAATGGTGGATCCATTCCCAGCTTTCCCAGGAATCTCCATACTGCTTTCCAAATTGGCCTCACCATTTTGCAGTCCCACCAGCAGTGAACAAGTGTGCCCTTTTCCCCACATCCTCGCCAACACTTATTGTTGTTTGACTTCATAATGGCTGCCAAACTTACAGGAGTGAAATGGTATCTTAGGGTGGTTTTGATTTGCATTTCTCTGATTGCTAGAGATGGTGAGCATTTTCTCATGTGCTTGTGGATTGATTGTATGTCCTCCTCTGAGAAGTGTCTGTTCAGGTCCTTGGCCCATTTGTTGATTGGATTATTTGTTATCTTATTGTTTAATTTTTTTGAGTTCTTTGTACATTCTGGATATTAGGGCTCTATCTGGAGGTGTGAGGGGTAAAAATTTGTTCCCAGATGTAGGCTCTCTATTTACCTCTTTTACTGTTTCTCTTGCTGAGAGAAAACTTTTAGTTTAAGTAGGTCCCATTTGTTTATTCTTGTCATTAACTCTTGGGCTACGAGCGTTCTATTAAGGAATTTGGAGCCCGACCCCACAATATGCAGATCGTAGCCAACTTTTCCTTCTATCAGACGCAGTGTCTCTGTTTTTATATCTAGCTCCTTGATCCATTTTGAGTTAACTTTTGTGGCTGGCGAGAGAAGGGATCAATTTCATTTTGTTGCATATGGATTTCCAATTTTCCCAGCACCATTATGTTGAAGATGCTATCCTTCCTCCATTGCATGTTTTTAGCCCCTTTATCAAATATAAGATAGTTGTAACTTTGTGGATTAGTCTCTGTGTCCTCTATTCTGTACCATTGGTCCACCTGCCTGTTTTGGTACCAGTACCATGCTGTTTTTGTTACTATTGCTTTGTAGTACAGTTTGAGCTCTGGTATCACTATACCTCCAGATTCACACTTCCTGCTTAGAATTGCTTTTGCTATTCTGGGTCTTTGTTTTTCCATATGAATTTCATGATTTCTTTATCTATTTCTACAAGAAATGTCTTTGGGATTCTGATTGGCATCGCATTAAACCTGTAGAGAACTTTGGGTAATATCGCCATTTTGATGATGTTAGTTCTGCCTATCCATGAACAGGGTACATTTTTCCATCTTCTGAGATCTTCTTCTATCTCTCTCTTTAAGGTTCTGTAGTTTTCATTGTATAAAATCTTTCACCTCTTTTGTTAGGTTGATTTATTGCTTTTGGCAATAAATGAAATGTTTTGCTGACTAACCTTAGGGATTCATTTCCTCAAACGAAAAAAAAAAAAATGGGCATGACCAAAACGAGGAAGAATGGTGTGATCATGAAAACCCTTATGCACATCAGGGAAACAATGATTTTTATTTGATCTCAATAGCACAAGCAATTGTTTAAATTTTTAATCCAATTTTCATGTTGCCCAGTTAATTGCTTAAAACACACACACACACACATACACACACACACACACACACACACACACACGCACACAGTACAAAGTCAATTTATGCAAAAAAATATCTGAATGATTTCAGGTGCTTGTGGCAATGTGAATTTATCACTGTGAAATCTATGAGCTATCTGTCCTGGCCCAGAGTTTTCCTCATATCCTTCCATGTGGTGTGGGTGCTTGGAGCCAAGGGAAAGATCAGAGGTCATTGTGCAGAACAGTTGGCCTCAGTCAGTGAGTTCCAAGTGTTCCCAGTGATTCTGGTCCAAGGACACACTTTGGGGGAGGCTGGGCTCTTTCACCTAACATTCAGGGATGCCCTTACCACTAACTGGTAGGTTTAAAATCTTAACAAATGCACCAGGAAAAAGCCTCCCTCCTGTCTTGGAGATTCAGCACTCAATTCAGCATTTAATATCTCTGTCAGTTCTATTTTTTGGGGGCTGGGTTATACGGGGGCAGTTACCAGAGATTGAACTCAGGAGCTTTACCACTGAGCCTCATCCCCAGCCCTATTTTATATTTTTATTTAGAGACAGGATCTCACTGAGTTTCTTGGTGCCTTGTTTTTTACTTAGGCTTTCTTTGAACTCACTATCCTCCTGCCTCAGCTTCCTGAGCTGCTGGGTTACAGGCGGGCACCACTGTGCCAGCTCTTTCAGTTCTTTTTATTTCACCTGTGCTTCTTCTAGCATAAAGGAGAAAGGGAAGACAAATTATTACATTTTATGATATGTCAGAGCCTTCTAGTTATAAAATTTTTCAAAATAAAAAATTCTCTTTTCCATTTAGAATTTTAAAATTTCTTTTCTTGGTAGTGGTTAGTTTCAATTCAAACCAATTTTGTTCCTATAGTGGGTCTAATATAGTCCTAAGCCAGTTCTACTAAGAAACCCAAAGAGGATAAGATCTGATCCCTGTCCTGCTGTGCCTCTCCCTTGACTCAGGCAATGGCAAGGCCCTACTGAGGTGGATGGCGCAAGGCGTCCATCCTCTGGAGGAGCGCAAAATATGTTCCTGGGAATGGGCTGATTTGTTTTTGTATTCCTTTAATAAGTATAGTTCTGATTTCTCATATGACCATTAAGTATATAGGAAAAATCATGACTTTTTCAATTAATGCAACTACTTCTAAAGCATAGATCTGTTTGCTCTAAATACAATGATTCAGCTGTGAAGTGTAAATTGTTAATGTCTAAAGAAAAACTCCCTGTATTCCTGTCAAGGAAGTTTTTGAGAAATTAAATTAAAATCTAGAGAAGGAAAATTAATGTTAAGAAGATAGATTAGTGCTTAGTACTGGGCAACTTGTTCTTGTTCCTGTGCACAATGGTTTTTGCTCTTACTTTTGTTTTATTATAAGTAATAAGAAATCAACTACTTGCAATAACCATGGCACCGGTTCCAGTCAGTAAGTCAAGAAAGAATAGTCAAGGTATAGGCCAATAGTTTGGGACATTTGTAAATATTATTAGAAGTTAACTAAGCAGAAACAGCTCAAAGCAAAACTCGAACTGAAAGTACAAATGCTTGCTTATGCATAAGCCAAGATACATTCTTCTATTCTAATTGTAGCTACGTAATATTTTGTTTTGTTTTAATAATGATTCCTGTTTTGTAACCACAAAGTACTGTAATCCTGCCAAAATGAAAAGTATATATGATCAACTTCACAAGTAAAGATTGCGATCAACACCTTCACTTTGGTGTCTGTGTTGTTTCTCCACCCCCTCTTTCACTGACTCCTCACCATCCGTTCGTCTCCTGAGACCCCCTGTTGGAGCTGGTCTCCGACACTGTCCTTCAACGAACTTACAATCTAATGGAAAGATGAACTCAATATGTGCAGGAAACTTGGTACCAATTCTATGTAATCTACAAATTATCATTATTTTCCCTTTGTTTGCTTGGGCAGCTCTGGAAATGGAGCACTTGATACTTGTCAAAGTTCCTCATTCCATCTTGAATACGCGCTGCTCAAGGTCCTAGTTGGGCCTCTCAATTGTGTACTAAACACTAGGGCAACACCTTGTGTAAATGTGCACTCAGTAAGTGTTTGAAGAATGAAGAAGGTCTGTCAAGTACATCCATGGAACAGAGTTTTTAAAGATTCTTCAAAGATGGTAGTGTGTGAGACCTAAAGGATCTAACAGAGACTCGACAGAGGCGAGAGGATATTTCTGTTCAGTGGTTCTGGTGCAGATATCTTGCTGAAAAAATAAAGCCTCTGTGGGCATAAGTGAGGCAGCATAGCCCAGCGGCTTCTGAGGAACTCAGTGTCTCCTGTCTCCTAAACATATCCCTTATGGAGACCATCGGCAGTTCCAACAGAACAAGCAGCTCTGCATCTTTTTTTCCCAATCAGTTATCTCAAAGTCAGGTAACCGAGAATGAAGTCACTTATGAGTGACCCCAAAATATAAAATTTCTAAAGGAGGGGGGTTGTGTATGAAGTAGATTACTCACAAGCTTCAGGGATTTATTACAGTTGATAAATTGCTTTCAACTCCCCTCCCCAAGCATCCATGTGTTGTAAGATAAAGATGAACACCCCTAGTAAGTGAATGAGTATGTTTCTAAACATAACTTCTTCTACAATAATGATTTATATTTAAACAGATATTTTGGTATTTCTATTGTTATGCTATATTGTATCATAATGGGAATGTGTCCCTATACTTTCTCCCAAAAAATTATTCCTTTCTGTGCTGCTCATCAAAAGCAGAGGATTAACACTTAGCATTATCTATTGTTTACCATAAGTAATTTTCCACACACATCATCTCACTTAAGGAATTTAGGCATCCCAGGGTTTCAGGTTATGTTTTGGGTTTTCTTCCAGTACTGGAGGCATCATGCTAAATCCCTCAGGTTTTGTGATAACCTCTGAAGTTATTTCTACTCTGGCAATACAAGTAGTATTGTGGAAACTTAGACACACATAGAAAAGGTGCTACGATAGGTCATTACATAAATGCCATCAAAATGGTAATGCAAATATGTACAATATTCTGTAATATGTTTTTAAGGTGTAGGTGTATCCTGATTCTGAAATAGTGTTTTTGAAAATTGTGATGGTACATAAACTATTTACCAGCAAATCTCACAGAGAGGCAAAGATTTCTGGTTTTGGTGTGGCCCTTGCTGCTCTCCATACTGGCACCTGGGCTGCAAAGAAAGCTCTTGGTAAAACTGGCTGTTGGTCTCCATTCACCACAAAAAGAACCTGTTATTCTGAAAGTTGCCTGTCGCATATCTGTGGCCTCATGAAGGAGTCAAGATCCTCTGATATCTCACAATTCATTTTCCTGTGATGGACGTTTTTAGAGGTCTGAGGCTGACCTTTTGGGAATATGCATCGTGTTTTTCCTCTGCAGCTGCTTTGGGACTCCTCAGTGTGTAAACACAACTCAAGGGCAATGGCTTGAGTTCAACTGCAACAATGGAGAGCAGTTAATTCGCTGTTGGATTCATTAATGTCTTGGCAATCACCTGTTCCCAGCCTGCAGTGAGAAGATCAGCGTCCTCTCTCCTCTGGGATGTGGGTGAGCGAAGTTCAGAGTGAGATTTCTGCTAAGAAGTTGTGGGTGGCTGAAACCTCAAGACTGCTTTCCTTTCCTGCTAGGGAGAGAAGAGGTCAGGGTGGGTGTACACTTATTGGGATGGATTTCCCATTGCATATGAAGTTTTTCTTTCATGATATATACTTTGCCAGATTGATAGATATCAGAAGCCACAATATTAAAAGCATCTCCACTATCTTCAGTTGATCCACTCCTGCTAAGGGCTGATCCCTTACCAAAACCTGTATGACTTCGTGCCCCTTAATTTTATGATCCTGCTGATGCTCATGACCTGGTGAAGAAATTGTTTGCTATGGAGTGTAAAAGTAGGGAAAAAAAGTGTCATCAAACAGCTCTTTCGGGCACAGATGGAGAAAAGACAACAAGTTTGAAAGTCTTGTAGTATTTTACTGCAGAAAAATAAAAATAAAAGTATTAGATAAAGATGCAAGTCTCTAAAACTTAAAATTTTCCATAATACAATGGAATTTTCCTCATGCTTAGGAGAGACACATTAACAGTACTCCTAAAAGATCTTAGAATGATTAGCCATCAAGGAAAAACAAAGCTAAAGAACATTTGATGAAGCACTTCACACATTCCAGGGTCATCACAATAAAAGGAATGATAATGATGTGTTGTTATGGGGGTGAGGAAATCAGAAGCTTTATTCACCACTCTTAATAATAAGGTAAGCTGGTTCCACTGGTCTGAAAATGATCTGGAACTTCTTCAGAAAGTTAAATATGGAGTTAACAATCCACCTCTTCCACTCCTACTTACAAACTCAAGATAAATAAAAAAGTTTTCCATCAATGATTTGTACATGAATGTTCATATAATGTTCATATTATATATAATGTTCATATTATATATATATATACGAATCTTATTCATATTAGTCAAAAAGTCAAAATGACCAGGCAGGTCTGGAATCTGGCTACTCAAGAAGCTGAGGCAGGAGGATCACAAATTAAGGGACAACCTGGGCAAATTTGCAAGACCCTGTCTCAAAACAAAATTTTTAAAAGGGTTGGGCTTTGGCTTAGTGGTAGAAAATTGTTTAGTGTGCAGGAGGCTCCGGGTTCAATCTGCAGTACGACACCCACACAGACACAAAGTAAAAATTACTATGAAGAGCATGAGGAAAAGACTAACAGTAAACTAAGACGAATGGGGGGAGAGAAAGGAAGAGAGAAGGGAAAACATATGGAAATGGTAGGAGACCTTCAGTGATACACAAAATTATAAGAGGTTATGAGGGGCAAGGGGGTGGGGGGGGGAAAAAAAGGGGAGAGAATTGAACAACAGCAGAGGAGGTAGAGAGTGAAGATGGGAGGGGAGGGGAGGGGAGGGGGGATAGTAGGGGATAGGAAAGGTAGCAGAATACAACAGTCACTAATATGCCATTATGTAAAAATGTGAGTATGTAACAGAAGTGAGTCTGTAGTATGTATTTGAGGAGTTCAAAACCCAATTGAGTCGAATGTATGAAAGATGATATGTCTTGAGCTCTGTAATGTTTTGAACAATCAATAAAAAAAAAATAATAAAAAAATTACTATTTAAAAGTCAAATTAGTATATTGTAAATAAAGCTTTTATATTATAAAAAAAATTACTATGTATTTGGAAATGAACAAAAAAATGTGGCCTTTTCATAAGATGGAAATAAGTCACAATAAGGAGGAATAAACTAAAATACTTATACAAGCTACAATATAACTGAAAATTGCAAATATCCTAAGTGAAAGGAGTCAGATCCAAAAGGCATATATGGTATTACTTAATTAAAAATATCCACAGAAACTCGAGTGTATACATGGGTATTTCCACATGTGAAGGAGAAACATAGAAATGGTGTTTATTTAAAACTTAGAATCAAGATCCATTAGGAAAATGCAAGTCAAAGTCACATTGCACATAGCCCTTCACATTCACTAGTGTTGGCTAGAGCTGCAATATTGGGGGAAAGGAGATTGACTGCTTTGGGTATAGCCTTTTTTTGGAGAGAAAAGTAATAAAAATATTCTGAAATACCTGTGGATTAGAGAACCCAGGTGAGGACACAATGTGTCACATACTTAGCACAGTGTGCTTCCCCTGGCTGGAGGGGCACCACAGTGGTCATGAGACACTGTGTACAGAGAGAGCGCTCTTGTATTTGCTGCTGAAGAGTTCACATATTTCTACAACTAAGACATTTCCTAGAATAAAATCATCATCTAGTTCTAATCACACTATACAGTCTGTCTCCCAGCCAGCTTCCTCAGGGCACTCTGGACCTCGTTGCTTCTCAGGCTGTGAATGGTGAGCTTCAACATGGGGGTCACCACACAGAAGAGCACAGAGACCAGGGTATCCGTGTCCAGCCTTCTCTGGGCCTGTCATAGTGGAAGTTGGCTGTTCCATAGAAGACCACCACGACAGTGAGCGAGGACGCACAGATGGAGAAGGCCTTCCTCCTGCCCTGGGCAGAGGGAATCCCCAGGATGGCCACCATGATGAGTGCATAGGAGCCTGCAGTGAAGAGGCAGGGGTTCAGGCCCATGGTAGCACTGACCACGTGGAGCGCAGACTCGTTGACAGAGGTGTCTGAGCAGGAGAGCTTCAGGAGCAATGGGGTGTCACAGAGAAAGTGGCTGATCTGGTGGGGCCCACACAGAGTGAGTGTGATGGCCAGCACCGTGTGTGTGACCATATTCACCAGCCCACACAGCCAGGACCCAGTCACCAGGCCAACACAGACCTTCACACTCATGATTACTGGGTACTGAGGAGGACGGCACGTGGCCACACAGCAGTCATACTGGCACACAGCCAGTAAGAAGCCTTCTGTGCCAGCACTTGTCACCAAGAAGAAGATCTGGGAAAGGCAGCCCTCATAAGAAATGGCCTTCTTTTCCCAGAAAAAGTTCACCAGCAGTACTGGGAGGGTGGTGGATGTGTAGCAGACGTTCAAGAAGCTCAAATTGCTGTTGAAAAAGTACATTGGAGTGTGGAGAGAAGGACTGACCCTGGTGGTCCCTATTATGAGCATGTTCCCCAGGAGAGTGCTCAGGTAAATGACCAGAAAGAGCAGGAAGAACCAGCCCTGTCGGTTGAAGTGGTTGAAAAATGTCAAGAAGATGAATTCAGTGACAAATGATTTATTGCTCATTTCCAATGTTGTCATAGCTACAAAACAGAGAAAAAGAGACCATGATGAGAATGGACTGAGAGCACCCCAAACAGGCTTGTTAATCTGCAACAACATGGCAAATAATATGGAATGAAAAGCAGCCTGGAGACTGATATCATGTGGGACTGGTCTCAGGAAATCAGATCCAAGGAGCCGCACACATTTGCAGGGGTGATGGTGGGTGGGAGTAAACAGAGAATAGCTAGAAGCCAACAGAAAGCCATTCGACCTCATCATGGTGTGAAGTCATTTTTCACTGTCTCAGTAATCTCTGTCTCCTGTTGTTCTTTTATGTAAACATAGGATTTTTGGAGAAGTTCATTTTCATTGCAAATGTTAAGAAAAACATTTACAAAGCAGAGTCATCATCTGCAGAATCAGTCGGTGTTGCCTTCAGTGTTTTCCAATGTAGAGTTTTTCTCATTTTACATCAATGTTGATTGCTGTGTTCAGAAAGGCAGAAGTTAACTATTCCTGTACAATGCTGAAATTATCAGGGCCAGAGCAAAATAGAGGAAAGAAGTTGATGAAGTGTGGTTGGACTGGCTATCTTAAGTATACAGGGAAGATCAGTGGAGTAGAAGGAGAATGAGAAGGCGGAGAGGTTTGAGAAGGGAGGAAATGTGAAAGGTCTTACGCAAATCATGTTATGTGCACATGGAAGTCTACCACAGGGGACTGCAGCTGTATGTATATGTAGAAAGCACCAGTCAGATATTAACAGATGAATGAACCAAAGAAAGATCACTAGAGAAAGGAGAATGGGGGCGGAAAGGGGAGGGAGATGCGGGGTGGGGACTGAATGGAGTAAATCAGATTCCATGCATGTAGGATCTTTTCAAAATCAACCCAACTTCTATGTATACCTATTATACTCTAATAAAAAAATTAAGAAGATGACATGATCCTATCAGCAAAGGGTGAGATTTGAATTCTTCTTGACCTATTTGTATACCTTTAATTTCTGTCTTTTGTCCAATGGCTCTGGCAATTTCAAGGATGAAGTTGAATAGAAGTGGTGAAAGAGGGGGCACCCTGTCTTCTTCCAGTTTTTAGAGTGAATGCTTTCAACCTTTCTCTACTTAGAATGATGCTGCCTTGGGTTTAGCATAGATAGCTTTTACAATGCTTTTACAAAGTTCCTTCTGTCACTAGTGTTTCTACTGTTTTGACAGGTAGGGGTGCTATATTTTGTTAAATGCTTTTTCTGCATCTATTGAGATGATCAATAAGCTTACATCTCTTTTAAATAAACTTAAACTCTCCCCTTTGGCTAAACATTCAGATCATCTCCAGTCCTATAAATATTTTAATGAACATTTTCCTACATAAACATATGTGACCATTTTGAATTATCTCTTCAGAATAAAATTTAAATCTGACATAAAAGAATTTGTTGTGCAGTTTCTATTTAAAACTAGCTCATGGGAGACATTATATTAAGTGAAATAAGCCAGACACATAAAGAGAAATAGCAGTTTTTGACTTCTTAGTGGAAGCTAAGAAGTTGATCTCAGAGATGTAGGTAGTACAGTGGTGGTTATTGGAGCTTGGGAGAGAATCACAAAAATCATTGTGAGTCTGATTTCTCAAAGACGCATGTGAAGGACTGCCTGAAACATGACCTCTGAGTGTGGTTCGTAAAAAAATTAAGAATGGACTTCTAACAGGCTCCTCAGAAAATCTCTCTTCTCTCCTCAGAAGGCAGCAGTAGGTCCATGGGTCTGGCTACCTAGGAGCTAGCTGTGGTGTGCAAATGGGCAGGACCAGGACGGCTGGAGAATCTCAATAATCACTAGTAGACTGCATTCTAGGTGAGGGCCAGCTGTAAACAGGCCATCCAGAAGGAAATGTCTTGAGCTCTGAAAATGACAGAATCTGTGAATTTAAAAAACGGTTGTGGGTCCAATCCACTCATAACACCTACTCCCTGGGTCAGTCCACGGTTGCCACAGTTACCACAGGCCTGACCAGAACAACCCGGAGGGGGAGATGCACTCTGGCCTCCTGGCTTGGAGGTTTGGTCTGGGGCCAGCTGACCCATTGCTGCCTGCCTGAGATGAGGTGGGACACCCAGGTGGAAGGGAACAAGGGGGGAAGTGTCCCTAGCTCATGGAAGCCAGAAGGTTGGGGCGAGGGGACGGGAAGAGACAGTTCGCAGCAGAAAAGATGTGATTCCCCAGGGCATGTCCCTGGCCACACTCCACCTGCCCACACTCCTCTCAGTACAGTGGGCCTTTCAGATAATTAACCCAAAAAATGGATGGATCAACAGATTAGGTCACATGTCTCACAGTCTAATCATTTCACCTCTGAACACTGCTACTGTGGCTGACCCTGAGCTTTTGGTGGGGGGATACCTTATTTCTAAGCCATAATAGTACCTACAGTCCATGTGCTTTGGTAAGAATTCCTTTATGTAGTCTGGGAGAGTACTTGGGTGCCAAAACAAGATTAAAAGGAAATATCTGGTAACTGAAGATGTGACATTTGGAGCTTGGGGAAAAGCTCTGAAGAGGAGCCCTGGGTGGAGCACTTTAAAGTCCTGGTGACGAGGACACAAGAGGGGACCTGGTCTGTGGGGTAGCTGAGTGGCAGTGAGATCACTCATTAAAACATTAAAAAAAAATGAGAAGGAGCGTGTCTTAGGAGAGGAAAGGAGGAAAGGAGGTTTGGCCTGAAGTCAGGGTTCCAGCGGGGTCTCCCCAAGGAGATTCCAGTAGGCAGTGGGACAGGTTCCCAGGAGATAGGCCTGGGAGTCATGGCTTAGAGTGACTGTAGAAGTCACAGGTGCTCATAAAGCTAAAAGAGAGCAGGGAGAGGAGAGAGGGCCTGAGGGACTGTGCGGAAAAGAAAGTGTCCAGAAGGAGCCTCACCAGCTATCAGCAATCATTCTGCACAACAGTGTAAAAGATCTGCTCTCTGTACCAGGCCTTCTGCACCCCAGTCTAAAACCTCTGCTCTCTATACCAGTCCTTCTGCACCTCAGTCTCCAACCTCTGCTCCATGCAACAATCCTTCTCCAACCCAGTCTTTAAGTTCTGCTCTCTGAAACACTCCTTCTGCACCCCTGTCGCGAACATCTGCTCTCTGCAACACTCCTGCAGCTCAGTCTGAAAACTCTGCTCTCTGCAACAATCATTCTGAACCCCAGTCTTTAACCTCTGCTCTCTGTAAAAGTCCTTCTGCACCTCAGTCTCCAAACTCTTCTTTCTATAATATCCTTCTGCACAACAGTCTCCAAACTGTGATATCTGTAACAGGCCTTCTGCACCCCAGTCTCCAACCTCTGCTCCCTGCAAGAATTTTTCTGCACCCTAGTCTCCAAGTTCTGCTCTTTGAAAGAGTCCTACACCCCACTCTCAAACATCTGCTCTCTGCAATAGTCCTTCTGCCCTCAGTCTCCAACCTCTGCTCTCCGTAAGATCCTTCTGCACCCCAGTCTCCAAACTCTGCTCTCTGTAACAGTACTTCTGCACCCCAGTATCCAACCTCTGCTCTCTGTAACAAACCTTCTGCACCTCAGTCTCAAAAATCTGCTCTCTGCAACAGTTCGTCTGCACCCCACTCTCCAACCTCTGTTCTCTGCAACAGTCTTTCTGCACCCCAGTCTCCAACCTCTGCTCTCTGTAACAGTCCTTTTTATTGCAGTCTCCAAACTGTGCTCTCTGTTACGGTCGTTCCGCACCCCAGTCTCCAAACTCTGCTTTGTGTATCAGTAGTTCTGCAACCCAGTCTCCAAACTCTGCTCTCTGTAACAGTCCGTCTGCACCTCATTCTTCAACCTCTGCTCTCTGAAACAGTCCTTCTGCACCAAAGTCTCAAATCTATGCTCTCTGCAACATTTCTTCTGCACCCTAGTCTCCAACCTGTGCTCTTTGTAACTGTCCTACTGTAACCTAGTCTTTAACCTCTGCTCTCTGTAAGACAATTCTGCACCTCAGTCTCCAACCTCTGCTCTCTGCAATGATACTTCTGCACCCCAGTCTTCAAACTCTGCTCTCTGTAACAGTCCTTCTGCACCTCAGTCTCTAACCTCTGTTCTCTCTAACAATCTTTCTGCAACTCAGTCTCCAACCTCTACTCTCTGTAACAGTCTTTCTAAACCTCAGTATCCAAACTCTGCTCTCTGTAACGATCCTTCTGCACCCCAGTCTTCAACCAATGCTCTCTCTAACAGGCCTTCTTAACCGCAGTCGCCAACCTCTGCTCTTTGTAAAAGTTCTTCTTCACCCCAGTCTTTAAGCTCTACTCTCTGTAACAGTCCTGCTGCACCCAAATCGAAATTCTGCACTCTATAACAATCCTTCTGAACCCCAGTCTTAAAACTCTGCTCTCTTTAACAGTTCTTCTTAACCAGAATCTCCAAACTCTGCTCTCTGTAACACTTTTTATGCACCCCAGTCTCCATTCTCTGCTCTCTGTAAGAATCTTTCTGCACCCCAGTCTCCAACCTCTGCTCTCTGTAAAAGTCCTTCTGCACCTCAGTCTCCAAACTCTGATCTCTGTGAAAATCCTTTTGCACCTCAGTCTTCAACCTCTGCACTCTGTAACAGTCATTCTGCACCCCAGTCTCCAACATCTCCTCTCTGCAATAGTCCTTCTGCATCCCAGTGTCCAAAATCTGCTCTCTGAAACAGTCCTTCTGTACCGCAGTCTCCAACCTCTTCTCTCTGTAACAGTTCTTCTGCAACCCAATTGCCAACCTCTTCTTTCGGCCCCTCAGACTACAAATTATGCTCTCTGTAACAGTCCTTCTGCACCTCAGTCTTAAACCTCTGCTCTCTGCAACGATCCTTCTGTACCCCAGTCTCCGAACTGTGCTATCTGTAACAGTCCTTCTGCACTTCAGTCTCAGACCTCTGCTCTCTGTAAAAGGCCTTATGTACTTCAGTTTCCAAACTCTGCTCTGTGTAACAGGCCTTCTGCACTCCAGTCTCCAACCTCTTCTCTCTGAAACAATTTTCTGCACCTCAGTTTCCAAACAGTACTGCACCCTAGTCTCCAACCTCTGCTCTCTGTAAGATACTTCTTCGCGCAGTCTCCAACCTCTGCTCTCTGTAACAATCTTCTGCACCTAAATCTTCAACCTCAGCTCTCTTCATCGGTCATTCTGCACCCCAGTCTCAAAACTCTCTTCTCTGCTCCAGTTTTTCTGCACCCCCATCTCCAACCTCTGCTTTCTGTATCAGTTCTTCTGTACCCCAGTCTCCAATCTCTGCTGTCTGTAACACTCCTTCTGCACCTCAGTCTACAACCTCTGTTCTCTGTAACAGTCCTTCTTCACCCTAGTATCCAACCTCTACTCTCTGCAACATGTCTTCGGAACCCTAGTCTCCAACCTGTGCTCTCTGTAACTGTCCTTCTGCACCCCAATATTCAACATCTGCTCTCTGTAAGTATCGTTCTCTACCAAAGTCTCCATCTTCTGCTCTCTGCAACTATCCTTCTGCACCCCAGTATTCAACCACTGCTCTCTGTAACAGTCCTTATGCATCTCAGTCTCCAACCTATGTTCTCTCTAAGATCCTTCCGCACACCAGTGTACAACATCTGCTCTCTGAAACAATCCTTTAGAACCCCAGTCTCCAAAATCTGCTCCCTGTAACAGTCCTTCTGTACAGCAGTCTCCAAACTCTGCTCTATGTAAAGGTTCTTCTACACCCCAGTCTCCAACCTCTACTTTCTGTATTAGTCCTTCTGCACCCCAGTCTTCAAACTCTGCTCTCTGTAACAGTTCTTCTGCACACCAATCTCAAAACTCTGCCCTCCGTAACACTCCTTCTTCACTCCAGTTTCCACCATCTGATCTGTGTAACAATTAGTCTGGACAGCAGTCTAAGACCTCTGCTCTCTACAACGTTCTTTCTGCTCCTCAGTTTCCAAACTCTGCTCTCTCTAACAGCCCTTCTGCACCCGAGTCTCCAAACTCTGCTCTCTGTAACAGGCCTTCGGCACCCCAGTCTTATAACTCTGCTCTCTTTAACAGGCCTTCTGCACCCAAGTCTGAAACATCTCTTGTCTGCAATGGTCCTTCTGCACCCCAGTCTCCAAACTCTGCTCTCTGTAACAGTCCTTCTGTACCGCAGTCTCCAACCTCTTTTCTCTGTAACTGTCCTTCTGCACCCAAATTGCCAACCTCTTCTTTCTGTAATAGTCCTTCTGCCCCTTAGACTACAAATTATGCTCTCTGTAACAGTCTTTCTGCACCTCAGTCTGGAACCTCCGCTCTCTGCAATAATCGTTCTGTACCCCAGTCTCTGAACTATGCTATCTGTAACAGTCCTTCTGCACCCCAGTCTCAGACCTCTGCTCTCTGTAAAAAGGCCTTCTGCACCCCAGTCTTCATACTCTGCTCTCTGTAACAGTCCTTCTGCACACCAGGATCGAACATCTGCTCTCTGCAACAGTCCTTATGCACCTCAGTCTGAAAACACTGCTCTCTGCAAAAATCCTTCTGAATCCCAGTCTAAAACCTCTGCTCTTGTAACACTCTTTATGCACCTCTGTCTGCAAAATGCTCTCTGTATTATCCTGATGCAACCCAGTCTCGAAACTGTGCTATCTGTAACAGTACTTCTGCACCTCAGTCTCCAACGTCTGCTTTTGTAACAGTCCTTCTCAACCCCAGTGTCCAACATCTGCTCTCTGCAACGGTCCTTCTGCACCCCAGTCTCCAAACTCTGCTCTCTGTAACAGTCCTTCTGTACCGCAGTCTCCAACCTCTGTTCTCTGTAAGGTTTCTTCTGCACCAAAGTCTCCAACCTCTGCTTCCTGTATCAGTAATTCGGCACCATATTCTCCAACCTCTGCTCTCTGTAACAGTCCTTCTGAAACTCAGTCTGCAACCTCTGCTCTCTGCAATAGTCCTTCTGCACCTAAGTCTCTAATCTTTGCTCTCTGCAAAAGTCCTTCTGCACCCCAGTCTCAAACATCTGCTCTCTGCTACAGTCCTTCTCCACCCCAGTCTTCAACCTCAGCTCTCTGCAGCAATCCTTCTTCACCCAGGTCACCAACGTCTGCTTTCTGTATATGTCCTTCTGCACCCCAGTCTCCAACCTCTGCTCTCTGTATATGTCCTTCTGCACCCCAGTCTCCAACCTTTGCTCTCTGTACCAGTCCTTCTGCACCTCAGTCTCCAAACTCTACTTTCTGCAGAAGTCCTTCTCTACCCCAGTCTCCAACCTCTTCTCTCGCCAACAGTCATTCTGGACGCCAATATCCAACCTCTATTCTCTGCAACAGTCCCTTCTACACCCCAGTCTCCAACCTCTGCTCTCTGTAACAAGCCTTCTGCACCCCAGGCTAAAACCTCTGCTCTCTGTAACAGTCCTTCTGCACCTCAGTCTGAAAACTCTGCTCACTGCAACGAACCTTCTACACCTCAGTCTCCAACCTTTGCTCTCTGTAACAGTCCTTCTGTACCTCAGTCTACAAACTCGGCTTTCTGTAAGATCCTTTTGCAACCCAGTCTTTAATCTCTGCTCTCTGTAACTGACCTTCTGCACCCCATTCTCCAAGCACTGATCTCTGTAACAGGATTTCTGCACCCCAATCTCCAACCTATGCTGTCAGTAACAGGAGTTTTGATCCCAGTCTCCAAACTCTTCTTTCTTCAACGATTATTCTGCACCCCAGGCTCCAACTTCTGCTCTCCGCAAATGTGTTTCTGCACTCCAGTCTCCAAACTTTGCTGTCTGTCACATCCTTGTGAACACCTGTCTCAAAACTATGCTCTCTGTAACAGTCTTTCTGTAAAGCAGTCTCCAACCTCTGGTCTCTGTCAGAGTCCTTCTGCACCTCAGTCTCCATCTTCTGCTCTCTTCATCACTCAAACTGCACCCCAGACTCCAAACTTTGCACTCTGCAACAGTTTTTCTGCACCTCAGTCTCCAACCTGTGCTCTCTGTAAAAGTCCTACTGCACCCAAGTCTTTAACCTGTGCTCTCTGTAAAAGTCCTTCTTCACCATAATCTCCAAACTCTGCTCTCTTTAACGATCCTTCAGCGTCCCAGTCTCCAACCTCTTCTCTCTGCAACGATCTTTCTGCAACCCTGTCTCCAACCTCTGCTCTCTTTAACTATCCTGCACCCCAGTCTCCAACATCTGCTCTCTGCAACGATCTTTCTGCACCCCAGTCTCCAACCTTTGCTCTATGCAACAGTTCTTCTGCACCAAAGTTTCCAACATCTGCTTCTGCAAAATTTCTTCTACAACACAGTCTTCAACTTCTGCTCTCTGCAACAGTCCTTCTACACCCCAGTCTCCATAATCTGTTCGCTCCAACGAACCTTTTGCACCCCAGTCTCCAATCTCTTTTCTCTGCAACAGTTATTTTGCACCCCAGTCTCCAACCTCAGCTCTCGGTAACAGTCCTTCTGTACCGTAGTCTCCAACCTTTGGTCTTTGTAAGGGTCCTTATGCACCCCAGTATCCAACCTCTGCTTTCTGTATTCCTCGTTTTATACCACAGTCTCCAAACTCTGCCCGCTGTAACAGTCCGTCTGCAACTCAGTCTACAAACTCTACTCTCTGCAACAGTACTTCTACACTCCGGTCTCCAATCTAAGCTCTCTCCAACAGTCCTTTTTCACCACAGACTCCAACATTTGCTCTCTAAAACAGTTCTTCTCCACCCCAGTCTCCAACCTCTGCTCTCTGTAAAAGTCTTTCTGTTCTGCAGTCTCAAACCTCTGTTCTCTGTAAGGGTCCTCCTGCACCTGAGTCGCCAACCTCTGCTTTCTGTATCAGTTCTTCTGCACCCAAGTCTCCAACCACTGCTCTCTGTATCGATCCTTCTGCACCTCAGTCTCCAAGTCTGCTCTCTGCAACAGTCCTTCTGCACCTCAGTCTCCAACCTCTTCTCTCTGTAACAGTGCTTCTGCTCCTCAGTCTCCAACATCTACTCTCTGTAAGATCCTTCTGCAACCCAGTCTGTAAATTCTGACGTCTATAACAGTCCTTCTGCACCCGTTCTCCAACTTCTATACTCTGTAACAGTCCTCGTGTAGTGCAGTCTCCAAAATATGCTCTCTGTAACGGTCCTTCTACACCCCAGTATCCAACCTCTGCTCTCTGTAACAGTCTTTCTTCATCTCATTCTCCAAACTCTGCTCTCTTCCACAGTCCTCCTGCACCAAAGTCTCAAACCGCTACTCCCTGGAACACTCCTTCTGCACCTCAGTCTCTAACCTCTGCTCTCTGTAACAGTCCTTCTGAACGGCAGTCTCAAAACTCTGCTCTCTGTAACGGTCCTTCTGCACCCCAGTCTCCAATGTCTGATTTCTGTATCAGTTCTTCTGCACCCCATTCTCCAACCTCTTCTCTCAGTAACAGTTCTTCTGCACCCCAGTCTCCAACGTCTGCTCTCTGCAACATTTCTTCTTCACCCCAGTCTCCATCTGTGCTGTCTGTAACTGTCCCTCTGCACCCCAGTCACCACCCTATCATCTCTGTAACAATCCTTCTGGACCTTAGTCTCCAAACTCTGCTATCTACAACAGTCCTTCTGCTTCTAAATCTCCAACATCTACTCTCTGTAGAAGTCCTTCTGAACCTCAGTCTCCAACATTTGCTCTTTGTTAGATTCTTCTTGAAACCAGTCTCCACAGTCTGCCCTCTGTAACAGGCTTTATGCACCCCTTCTCCAAACTCTGTTCTCTGTAACAGTCCTTTTGCACACCAGTCTCAATACTATGCTCTCTACACGATCCTTCTGCACCCCAATATCCATCCTCTGCTCTCTGCAAAAGTCTTTCTTCACCCCAGTCTCCAAACTCTGCTGTTTGTAACAGTCCTCCTGTAGTGCAGTCTCCAAAATCTGCTCTCTCTAACGGTCCTTCTGAACGGCAGTCTCCAACCTCTGCCCTCTGTAACAGTCCTTCTGCACCTCAGTCTCCAAACTCTGCTCTATGCAACAGTCCTCCTGCACCGCAGTCTGAAAACTCTGTTCTCTGCAACGATCCTTCTGCACTCCAGTCTCCAACCTCTGCTCTCTGTAACAGGCCTTTTGCACCCCATTCTCCAACCTCTTCTCTCTGTTACTGTGCTTCTGCACCTCAGTGTAAAAACTCTTCTCTCTACAACAGTCTTTCTGCAAGCCAGTCTTCAACATCTGCTCTCTGCAAAATTCCTTCTGCACCTCAGTCTGAAAACTCTATTCTCGGAAACGATCCTTCTGCACCCTAGTCTCCAAAATCTGTTCTCTGTAACAGGCCTTTTGCACCCCATTCTCCATCCTCTTCTCTCTGTAACAGTGCTTCTGCACCTCAGTGTAAAAACTCTGCTCTCTACAACAGTCTTTCTGCAAGCCAGTCTTCAACATCTGCTCTCTGCAAAATTCCTTCTGCACCTCAGTCTGAAAACTCTATTCTCGGAAACGATCCTTCTGCACCCTAGTCTCCAACATCTGCTCTCTGTAACAGTCCTGCTTCACCTTGGTCTACTACAACTTCTGCTCTCTGTAAGATACTTGTGCAACCTTATCTAAAAACTCTGCTCTCTGTAACAGTTGTTCTGCAACCTAGTCTCGAACCTCTGTTCTCTGTAAAGGGCCTTTTGCACCCCAATCTCCAAACTCTACTCTCTGTAACAGTCCTTTTGCACCTCAGTCTCCAACCTCTGGTCTCAGCAACGATTCTTCTGCACCTCAGTCTCCAAACTCTTCTCTGTGTAACGGTTCTTCAGCTCCCCAGTCTCTAACCTCTGCTGTCTGCAACGATCCTTCTGCACCCCAGTCTCCAACCTTTGCTCTCTGCAACGATCGTTCTGCACCCCAGTCTGCAACATCTGCTCTATGCAACAGTCCTTCTGAATCCCTGTCTCCAACCTGCTCTCAGTAATATCCTTCTTACCACAGTTTCAAAACTCTGCTCCCAGTAACATTCCTTCTCCACCACAGTCTCCAACCTCTGCTTTCTGCAACGGTACTGCTGCACCTGAGTCTCCAACCTCTGTTCTCTGTAACAATGCTTATTCTCCCCATCTCCAACCTCTTCTCTCTGCAAAAGTACTTCTGTACCCCTGTCTCCAACCTCTGCTCTCTGTAAGATCCTTCTGCACCCTAGTCTCCAAACTCTGCTCTCTGTAACAGTCCTTCTACACCTCAGTCTCTAACCTCTACTCTCTGCAACAGTCCTTCTACACCCCATTCTCTAACCTCTGTTCTCTGCAATAGTCATTCTGAACCACAGTTTCAAACATCTGCTCTGTGGAAAACTCCTTCTCTACCCTAGTCTCCAATGTATCCTCAATGTAACAGTCTTTCTGCACCACAGTCTCCAACCTCTGCTCTCTGTATCAGTACTTCTGCACCCCAGTCTCCAACCTCTGCTCTCTGTTACATTCCTTCTGCACCTCAGTCTCCAACCTCTGCTCTCTGCGATAGTTCTTCTTCACCCCAGTCTCCAACCTCATCTCTCTGCAACAATTCGTCAGCACCCCAGTCTCCACCATCTGCACTCAGAAACAGTCCTTCTTAACCGCAGTCTCCAACCTCTGCTCTATGTAACAGGCCTCCTGTACTGCAGTCTCCAAAGTCTGCTCTCTGTAATTATCCTTCTGCACCACAGTCTCCAACCTCTGCTTTCTCTATCAGTCCTTCTGCACCCCAGTCTCTAACCTGTGATCTCAATAACAATCCTGCATCTCAGTCTCCAAACTCTGCTCTCTGCACCATTCTTTCTGCACCCAGTCTCCAAACTCTGCTCTCTCCAACAGTCCTTTTACACCCTAGTCTTTAACATCTGCTATCTGAAACAGTCCTTCTGCACCCCAGTCTCCAACATCTGCTCTCTTTAACAATCCTTCTGTACCTCAGTCTCCAAACTCTACTCTCTGTAACAGTCGTTCTGCACCTCAGTCTCCAACCTCTGCTCTGTGTACAATCTTTCTGCAACCCAGTCTAAAAACTCTTTTCTCTGTAACAGTTTTTCTGCACCATTTCTCCAAATTCTTCTGTAACAGGCCTTCTGCACCCCAGTCTCCAAACTCTATTCTTTGTAACAGTCCTTTCGCACCCCAGTCTCAAACCTCTGCTCTCTACAACGATCCTTCTTCACCCCAGTCTCCAACGTCTGCTCTCTGAAACAGTCCTTCTGCACCAAAGTCTCCAACAACTGCTCTCTGCAACAGTCGTTCTGCACCTCAGTCTAAAAATTCTGTGCTCTGCAATAATCCTTCTGCACTCCATTCTCCAAACTCTGCTCTCTGTAAGAGTCCTTTTGCACCCCAGTCTCAAACCTCAACTCTCTGTAACAGTTTTTCTATACCACAGTCTCCAAACTCTGATCTCTCTAACGGTCCTTCTGCACCCCAATTTTAACCTCTGTTTTCTGTAACAGGCTTTATGCACCTCAGTTCCAAATCTCTGCTCTCTGTAGCAGGCCTTCAGAACCCCAGTTTTCAAAATCTGCTCTCTCCAATGATCTTTCTTAACCCCTGTCTCCAACCTCTGATCTCTGCAACAGTCCTATTGAAACACAGTCTCAAATATCTGCTCTCTGTACCAGTCCTTCAGCAACCCAGTCTCCAAACTCTGCTCTCTCTAACAGTCTTTCTGCACCTCAGTCTCCAACATCTGCTCTCTGCAACAGTCCTTCTGCACTCCAGTCTTCAACCTCTGCTCTCTGCAACAGTTCTTCTGCACCACAGTCTCCAACCTCTGCTCTTGGCAACAGTCCTTCTGCACCCCAGTATCCAAACTCTGCTCTCTGCTACGATCCTTCTGGACCCCAGTATCCAACCTCTGCTCTCTGTAACAGTAGTTCTGTACCACAGTCTCCAAAATCTGGGCTCTGTAAGATCCTTCTTAACTCCAGTTTTTAAACTCTGCTCTCTGTAACATTCATTCTTCAACCAAGTCTTTAAACTCTGCTTTCTGCAAGTGTCCTGCAGCACCCAAGTCTCCAACCTCTGTCCTCTGCAACAGTCCTTCTGCTACCCAGTCTCAAACATCTGCTCTTTGTAACAGTCCTTCTGTACCTCAGACTCCAAACTCTACTCTCCGTAATGGGCCTTCTGCACCCGAGTCTTCAAACTCTGCTTTCTGTTTCAGTCCTTCTGAACCTGAGTCTTAAAGATCTGCTCTATGTATCTATCCTTCTGCACCTCAGTCTGCAACCTATGCTCTCTGTAACAGTTTTTCTATACCGCAGTCTCCAAACTCTGGTCTCATTAAGTGTCCTTCTACACCCCAGTTTCCAACCTCTGCTTTCTGAAAGAGTCCTTCTACACTTCAGTCTCCAAACTCTGCTCTTTATAACAGTCTTTCTACACCTCAGTCTCCAACCTCTTCTCTCTATAACAGTCCTTCTGCACCTCAGTCTGACACCTCTGCTCTCTACAGGATCCTTCTGCACCCCAGTCTCCAAACACTGCTCTCTGTAACAGTCATCCTGGAACTAAGTCTCCAAACTCTGCTATCTGTAAGATTCTTCAGCAACCCAGTCTCCAACCTCTGCTCTCTATAACAGTTCTTCTGCACCAGAGTCTCCAAACTCTCCGCTCTGTAACAGGCCTTCTGCATGCCAGTCTCGAATCTCTTCTCTCTGTAGCAGGCCTTCTGCACCCCAGTCTCCAAAATCTGCTCTCTGCGATGATACATCTGCACCCCAGTCTTCAACCTCTGCTCTCGGCAATGATCCTACTGCACCCCAGTCACCTACCTCTGATTTCTGTAACAGTTCTTCTGCACCTCAGTCTTTAAATTTTGCTCTCTGTAAGATCCTTCTGCACCCCAGTATCCAACCTCTGCTCTCTGTAACAGTCCTTCTGCATCCAAATCTCCATCCTCTGCTCTCTATTACATTACTTCCGCACCTCATTTTCCAACAACTGCTCTCTTTAACAGTCCTTCTGCACCCCAGTCTCTAACCTCTGCTCTCTACAACAGTCTTTCTGCACCCTAGTTACCAACATCTGCTCTCTGCAAAAGTTCTTCTTCACCTCAGTCTGAAAACTCTACTCTCTGCAACGACCCTTCTGCACCCCAGTATACTACCTCTGCTCTCTGTAACAGTCCTTCTGCACCTCAGTCTCCCAACTCTGCTCTCTGTAAGATCCGTCTTAAACCCAGTCTTTAAACTCTGCACTCTGTAACAGTCCTTTGGAACCCCAGTCTCCAAACTCTGCTCTCTGTAAGATCCATCTGAATTCCAGTCTCCAACGTCTGCTCTCTGAAACAGTCCTTCTGCACCCAAGTCTCCAACAACTGCTCTCTGCAACATTCGTTCTGCACCTCAGTCTAAAAATTCTGTGCTGTGGAATAATCCTTCTGCACCCCGTCTCCAAACTCTACTCTCTGTAACAGTCCTTTTGCACCCCAGTCTAAAACCTCTGCTCTCTATAACAGTTTTTCTATACCGCAGTCTCCAAACTCTGGTCTCTGTAACGGTCCTTCTGCACCCCAATATCCAACCTCTGCTTTCTGTAACAGGCTTTCTGCACCTCAGTCCCAAATCTTTGCTTTCTGTAGCAGGCCTTCAGCACCCCAGTCTTTAAAATCTGCTCTCTCCAATTATCTTTCTTAACCCCTGTCTCCAACCTCTGATCTCTGCAACAGTCCTTCTGCACCTCAGTCTCCAAATTCTGCTCTCTGTAAAATCCATCTGAACCCCAGTCTCCAAAGTCTACACTCTGCAACATTCCTATTGAAACACAGCCTCAAACCTCTGCTCTCTGTACCAGTCCTTCAGCAACCCAGTCTCCAAACTCTGCTCTCTCTAACAGTCTTTCTGCACCTCAGTCTCCAACATCTGCTCTCTGCAAAAGTCCTTCTGCACTCCAGTCTCCAACCTCTGCTCTCTGCAACAGTTCTTTTGCACCCCAGTCTCCAACCTCTGCTCTCTGCAACAGTCCTTCTGCACCCCAGTCTCCAAACTCTGCTCTCTGCTACGATCCTCCAGGACCCCAGTCTCCAACCTCTGCTCTCTGTAACAGTCCTTCTGCACCACAGTCTCCAAAATCTGGTCTCTGTAAGATCCTTCTTCACTCCAGATTTTAAACTCTGCTCTCTTTAACATTCATTCTTCAACCAAGTCTTAAAACTCTGCTTTCTGCAAGTGTCCTGTGGCACCCCAGTCTCCAACCTCTGTCCTCTGCAACACTCCTTCTGCTCCCCAGTCTCAAACATCTGGTCTTTGTAACAGTCTTTCTGTACCTCACACTTCAAACTCTACTCTCCGTAACGGGCTTTCTGCACCTGAGTCTTCAAACTCTGCTTTTTGTATCAGTCCTTCTGAAACTGAGTCTCAAACTTTTGCTCTATGTATCTATCCTTCTGCACCTCAGTCTGTAAACTATGCTCTCTGTAACAGTTTTTCTATACCACAGTCTCCAAACTCTGGTCTCAGTAAGTTTCCATCTACTCCCCAATTTCCAACCTCTGCTTTCTGAAAGAGTCCTTCTGCACCTCAGTCTCCAAACTCTGCTCTTTATTACAGTCTTTCTACACCTCAGTCTTCAAACTCTTCTCTCTGTAACAGTCCTTCTGCACCTCAGTCTGACACCTCTGCTCTCTACAGGATCTTTCTGGACCCAAGTCTCCAAACACTGCTCTCTGTAACAGTCATCCTGGAACTCAGTCTCCAAACTCTGCTCTCTGTAAGATTCTTCAGCAACCCAGTCTCCAATCTCTGCTCTCTATAACACTCTTTCTGCACCACAGTCTCCAACCTCTCTTCTCTGTAAAAGGCCTTCTGTATGCCAGTCTCGAAACTCTTCTGCTGTAGCAGGCCTTCTGCACCCCAGTCTCCAAAATCTGCTCTCTGCAACGATACATCTGAACCCCAGTCTTCAACCTCTGCTCTCGGCAATGATTCTACTGCACCCCAATCTCCTACCTCTGATTTCTGTAACAGTTGTTCTGCACCTCAGTGTTCAAATTCTGCTCTCTGTAAGATCCTTTTGCACCCCAGTATTCAACCTCTGCTCTCTGTAACAGTCCTTCTGCATCCAAATCTCCAAACTCTGCTCTCTACAACAGTCTTTCTGCACCCTAGTTACCAGCATCTGCTCTCTGCAACAGTCCTTCTGCACCCCAGTATCCAACATCTGCTCTCTGCAAAAGTCCTTCTGCACCTCAGTCTGAAAACTGTACTCTCTGCAACGACCCTTCTGCACCCCAGTCTACTATCTCTGCTCTCTGTAACAGTCCTTCTGCACCTCAGTCTCCCAACTCTGCTCTCTGTAAGATCCGTCTTAAATCCAGTCTTTAAACTCTGCACTCTGTAAACGTCCTTCTGTACCCCAGTCTTTATACTCTGCTCTTTGTAACAGTCCTTCTGCACTTCAGTAACCGACCTCTGCTCCTTGTAACAGTCCTTCTGCACACCAGTTTCTAAAATCTGCTCTCTGCAACAGTCCTTCTGCAACCCAGTCACCAACCTCTGCTCTCTGCAATGATCCTACTGCACCCCTGTCTCCAATTTCTGCTCTTTTCAACCATCCTTCAGCACCCCGGTCTCAAAACTCTAGTCCATGTAACAGGACTTCTACATCTCAGTCTCCAATCTCTGCTCTGTGCAACAGTTCTTCTGCACCACAGTCTCCAAACTCTGGTCTCTGTAAGATCCTTCTGTACTCTAGTTTCCAAACTCTGTTCACTGGAACATTCCTTCTCTACCCCAGTCTTTAACCTCTGCTTTCTGCAAGTGTCCTGCGGCACCCCAGTCTCCAACCTCTGTCCTGTGCAACAGTACTTCTGCTCCCAGTCTCCAACATCTGCTCTCTGTAACAGTCCTTCTGTACCGCAGTCTCCAAACTCTGCTCTCCGTAACTGTCCTTCTGCACCCCAGTCTCCAAACTCTGCTTTCTGTATCAGTCCTTCTGAACCTCAGTCTCAAACCTCTGCTCTCTGTATCTATCCTAGTGCACCTCAGTCTCCAACCTGTGCTCTGTTTAACATTCCTTCTGCACCCAGTCTCCAACCTCTGCGCTCTGTTACAGTTTTTTCTATACCGCAGTCTCCAAACTCTGGTCTCTGTAACGGTCCTTCTGCACCCCAATTTCCAACCTCTGCTTTCTGCAACAGTCTTTTTGCACCCCAGTCTCCAAACTCTGCTCTTTGGAAGACCAATCTGAACCCCAGTCTCTAAAGTCTGCTCTCTGTAACAGTTCTTCTGCACCCCAGTAATCAAACTATGCTCTCTGTAACACTCCTTCTGCACCTCAGTCTCCAACCTCTGCTCTCTTTAAGATCTTTCTGCACTCAAGTTTCCAAAATCTGCTCTGTCTAACATTCCTTCTCCACCACAGTCTCCAACGTCTTCTTTCTGCGAGGGTCCTGCGGCACCCCAGTTTCCAAACTCTCATTTGTAACAGTCCTTCTGCTTCCCATGCTCCAAAATCTGCTCTCTGTAACAGTACTTATGTACCGCAGTCTCAAACCACTGCTCTTGTAACGGTCTTTCTAAAACCCAGTCTCCAACCTCTGCTTTTTGAATCAGTCATTCTGCACACCAATTTCCAACCTCTGCTATCTGTAACAGAATTTCTACACCTCAGTCTCCAACCTCTGCTCTCCGTAACAGTACTTCTGCACCTCAGTCTGAAACATCTGCTCTCTAAGATTCTTCTGCACCGCAGTCTCCAACCACTGCTCTCTGTAACAGTCCACCTGCACCTCAGGCTCAAATCTCTGCTCTCTGTAAGTGCCTTCAGCAACCCAGTCTCCAAACTCTGCTCTCTGTAACAGTCCTTCTGCAACCCAGTCTCCAACCTCTCCTCTGTGTAACAGGCCTTCTGCACGCCAGTCTCAAAACTCTGCTCTCTATAGCAGGCCTTCTGAACCCCAGTCTCCAACCTCTGCTCTCTGCAACGACCTTCTGCACCCCAGTCTCCAAACATTGCTCTCTGCAATAATCCTACTTCACCCCAGTCTCCAACCTCTGATCTCTAACACAGTCCTTCTGCACCTCAGTCTCCAAATTCTAATCTCTGTAAGATCCTTCTGCGCCCCTGTTTGCACCTCTGCTCTCTGTAACAATCCTTCTGCACCCCAGTCTCCAAATCTGCTCTCCGCAACAGTCCTTCTGTACCCCAGTCTGAAAATTCTGCTCTCTGCAACAGTCCTTCTGCACCCTAGTTACCAACATCTGCTCTCTGCTATAGTCTTTCTGCACCCCAGTCTCCAACCTCTGCTCTTTGTAACAGTCCTCCTGTACTGCAGTATCCAACTTCTGCTCTCTGTAACTTTCTTTCTGCACCCCAGACTCAAATCTCTGCTTTACGTATCAGTCCTTCTGCACCCCAGTCTCCAACCTAGCTCTCTGTAGGACTCCTTCTGCACCTCAGTCTTCAACCTCTGCTCTCTGGAACAGTCCTTCTGCACCCCAGTCTCAAAAGTCTACTCTCTACAAAGGTCCTTCTGCACCCCAGTCTTCAACCTCTGCTCTATGCAACTGTCCTTCTGCACCCCAGTCTCCAAACTCTGCTCTCTATAACAATTCTTCTGCACCTCAGTCTCCAAGTTCTGTACTCTGAAACGTTCCTTCTGCACTTCAGTATCAAACCTCTACTCTCCGTAACAGTCCTTCTGCACCTCATTCTCCAACCTTTGCTCTCTATAGGATCCTTCTCCAACCCACTCTCCAAAGTCTGCTCTCTGTAACAGTCCTTCTGAAGACAAGTCTCCAACCTCTGCTCTCTGCACCAATCCTGTTTCACCTCAGTCTTCAACCTCTGCTCTCTGCAACAGTCCTTCTGGATCCCAGTCTCCAACATCTGTTCTCTACAACAGTCCTTCTGCACCCCAGTCTCCAAACTCTGCTCACTTGAACAGTCCTCCTGCACCGCAGTCTCCAACATCTGGTCTCTGTAAGATCCTCCTGCACTCTAGTTTCCAAACTCTGCTCTCTGTAATATTCCTTCTCCACCCCAGTCTTAAACCTCTGCTTTCTGCAAGTGTCGTGCGGCACCCCAGTCTCCTATATCTGTCCTCTGCAACAGTCGTTCTGCTCCCCAGTCTCCAACATCTGCTCTCTGTAACAATCCTTTTGTACTGAAGTCTCCAACCTGTGATCTTTGTAACATTCCTTCTGCACCCCAGTCTCAAATCTCTGCTCTCTATAACAGTTTTTCTATACCGCAGTTTTCAAACTCTGGTCTCTGTAACGGTCTTTCTGCACCACAATTTCCAACTGCTGCTTTCTGTACCAGTCCTTCTCCACCTCAGTCTCCAAACTCTGCTCTCTGTGACAGAGCTTATACACCTCAGTCTCCAACCTCTGCTCTTTGTAACAGTCCTTCTGCACCTCAGTCTCCAACCTCTGCTCTCTTTAAGATCCTTCAGTAAACCAGTCTCCAAACTCTGCTCTCTATAACAGTCCTTCTGCACCTCAGTCTCTAATTCTGCTCTCTGTAAGATCCTTCTACACCCCTGTCTCCAAGCTCTGCTCCTTGCAACGATCCCTCTGCACCACAGTCTTCAAACTCTGCTTTATGTAACAGGATTTCTGCACCTCAGTCTCCAACCTCTGCTTTATGTAACAGGACTTCTGCACCTCAGTCTCCAAACTCTGCTCTCTGCAACAGTCCTTCTGCACCACAGTCTCCAAACTCTGCTCTCTGCAACAGTCCTTCGGCACCTCAGTCTCCAACATCTATTTTATGTAACAGGACTTTTGCACCTCAGTCTCCAACGTCTGCTCTCTGCAACAGTCCTTCTGCACCACAGTCTCCAAACTCTGCTCTCTGCAACAGTCCTTCTGGAACACAATCTCCAACCTCTGCTCTCTGCAACAGTTCTTCTGCACCACAGTCTTCGAACTCTGCTCTCTGTAGCATTTCTTCTGCACCTCAGTCTCCAAATTCTGTTCTCTGCAAGGGTACTTCTGCACCTCAGTCTCCAAACTGCACTCTCTTTAACAGTCCTCCTGCACTTCATTCTCCAACCTCTGCTCTCTGTAGCATTTTTCTAAAACCCAGTCTCCAAACTCTACTCTCTCTAACAGTCTTTCTGCACACCAGTCTCAAAACTCTGCTCTCTGCAAGGATCATTCTTAACCCCAGTATCCAATATCTGCTCTCTGCAACAGTCCTTTGAAACACACTCTCCAAACTCTGCTCTCTAAAACAGTCCTTCTGCACCCCAGTCTCCAACCTCTCCTCTCTACAAAAGTTCTTCTGCACCCCAGTCTCCAAACTCTGCTCTCTGTAGCATTTCTTGTGCACCTCAGTCTCCAAACTCTGTTCTCTGCAAGGGTACTTCTGCACCTCAGTCTCCAAACTACACTCTCTTTAACAGTCCTGCTGCACTTCAGTCTCCAACCTCTGCTCTCCATAACGGTCCTTCTACACCCCAGGCTCTAAACTCTGCTTTCTGTATCAGTCTGTCTGAACCCCAGTCTTCAACTTCTGTTCTCTATCGATCCTTCTGCACCTCAGTCTCCAACTTGTGCTTTATGTAAGAGTCGTTTTACACCCCAGTCTCTAACCTCTGCTCTTGGTAACATTTCTATACCGCAGTCTCCAAACTCTGCTCTCTGTAACGGTTCTTCTGCACCCCAATTTGCAAACACTGCTTCCTGTAACAGTCCTTCTGCACCTGAGTCTCCCAACTGTGCTTTCTGTAAAAGTCATTCTAAACCTCAGTCTCCAAACTGTGCTCTCTGTAACAGTCCTTCTGCACCTCAGTCTGAAAACTTTGGTCTCTGCACGATCCTTCTGAACCCCAGTCCCCAATATCTGGTCTCTGGAACAGTCCTTCTGTACTGCAGTCACCAAACTCTGTTCTCTGTAAGATCCTTCAGCAACCCAGTCTCCAAATACTGCTTTCTGTATCAGTTCTTCTAAACCACAGTCTCCAACCTCTGCTCTCTGTATCTATCTTTCTGAACCTCAGTCTTTAACCTGTGCTTTCTGTAACAGTCCTTCTGCACCCAAGAGACCACCTATGCTCTCTTTAACAGTCCTTCTATACCACGGTCTCCAAACTCTGGTCTCTGTAACGGTCCTTCTGCACCCCAATTTCCAACCTCTGCTTTCTGTAACAGTCTTTCGGCACCTAAGTCTCCAAACTCTGCTCTTCGTAACAGTCATTCTAAAACTCAGTCTCCAACCATTGCTCTCTGTAACAGTACTTCTGCACCTGAGTCTGAAACCTCTGCTCTCCACGATCCTTCTGCACCCCAGTCTCCAACATCTGCTCTCTGCAACAGTCCTTTTGCACCCCAGTCTCCAAACTCTGCTCTTTGTAAGATGAATCTGAACCCCAGTCTCCATCCTTTGCTCTCTGTAACAGTCCTTCTGCACAACAGTCTCCAAATTCTGCTTTCTGTATCTGTCCTTCTGCACCTCAGTCTCCAACCTCTGCTCTCTGTAACAGTCCATCAGCACCCCAGTCTCTAAAATCTGCTCTCTGCAAGAGTCCTTCTGCACCCCAGTCATCAACATCTGCTCTCTGCAACAGTCCTTCTGCACCCCAGTCTTTAAACTCTGCTCTCTGCAACGATCCTTCTGGACCCCAGTCTCCAACGTCTGCTCTCTGCAACAATCCTTGTGCACCATAGTCTCCAACCTCTGCTATGTGTAAGATACTTCTGCACTCCAGTTTCCAAACTCTGCTCTCTGTAACATTTCTCCTCCACCGCAGTCTCCAACCTCTGTCCTCTGCAACATTCCTTGTGCTCTCCATTCTCAGAGATCTGCTCTCTGTAACAGTCATTCTGTACCGCAGTCTCCAACCTCTTCTCTCTGTAACGGTCCTTCTACACCCCAATTTCCAACCTCCATTTTCTGTAAAAGTCCTTCTGCACCTCAGTCTCCAAACTCTGCTCTCCGTAACAATCTTTCTGAACACTAGTCTCCAAACTCTGCTCTGTGTATCTGTCCTTATGCACCTCAGTCTCCAAACTTTGCTCTCTGTAACAGTTCATCTGCACCCCAGTCTCTAAAATTTGCTCTTTTAAACAGTCCTTCTACAACCCAGTCTCTAACATCTGCTGTCTGCAACAGTCCTTCTGCACCCAAGTCTCAAAACTCTTCTCTCTGCAACGATCTTTCTGGACCCCAGTCTCCCACGACTGTTCTATGCAACAGTCCGTGTGCACCAATGTCTCCAAACTCTTCTATGTATAAGATCCTTCTGCACTCCAGTTTCCAAACTCTGCTCTCTGAAACAGTCCTTCTGCACCTCAGTCTCCAAACTCTGCTCTCTGCAACAGTCCTTCTGCACCCCAGTATCCAACCTCTCCTCTCTACAAAATTTCTTCTGCACCCCAGTCTCCAAACTCTGCTCTCTGTAGCATTTCTTCTGCACCTCAGTCTCCAGATTCTGTTCTCTGCAAGGGTACTTCTGCACCTCAGTCTCCAAACTGCACTCTCTTTAACAGTCCTCCTGCACTTCAGTCTCCAGCCTCTGCTCTCTGTAGCATTTTTCTAAAACCCAGTCTCCAAACTCTACTCTCTCTAACAGTCTTTCTGCACACCAGTCTCAAAACTCTGCTCTCTGCAATGATCCTTTTTAACCCCAGTATCCAATATCTGCTCTCTGCAACAGTCCTTTGCACCACAGTCTCCAAACTCTGCTCTCTGAAACAGTCCTTCTGCACCCCAGTCTCCATACTCTGCTCTCTGCAATAGTCCTTCTGAACCACAGTCTCCAAACTCTGCTCTCTGAAACAGTCCTTCTGAACCCCAGTCTCCAAACTCTGCTCTTTGCAACAGTCCTTCTGTACCCCAGTCTCCAACCTCTCTACAACAGTTTTTCTGCACCCCAGTCTCCAAACTCTGCTCTCTGTAGCATTTCTTCTGCTCCTCAGTCTCCAAACAATGTTCTCAGCAAGGGTACTTCTGCACCTCAGTCTCCAAACTCTACTCTCTTTAACAGTCCTTCTGCACTTCAGTCTCCAACCTCTTCTCTGTGTAAGATCCTTCTGAAAACCAGTCTCCAAACTCTGTTATCTGTAACATTTCTCTTCCCCCCGAGTTTCAAACCTCTGTCTTTTGCAACAGTCCTTCTGTTCCCCAGTCTCCAAGATCTGCTCTCTGTAACAGACCTTCTGTACCGCAGTCTCCAACCTCTGTTCTACATAACTTTCCTTCTACACCCCAGTCTCTAAACTCTGCTTTCTGTATCAGTCTGTCTGAACCCCAGTCTTCAACTTCTGTTCTCTATCGATCCTTCTGCACCTCAGTCTCCAACCTGTGCTTTATGTAAGAGTCGTTCTGCACCCCAGTCTCTAACCTCAGCTCTTGGTAACATTCCTATACCGCAGTCTCCAAACTCTGCTCTCTGTATCGGTCCTTCTGCACCCCAATTTGCAAGCACTGCTTCGTGTAACAGTCCTTCTGCACCTGAGTCTCCAAACTGTGCTCTCTGTAAAAGTCCTTCTAAACCTCAGTCTCCAAACTGTGCTCTCTGTAACAGTCCTTCTGCACCTCAGTCTGAAACCTTTGGTCTCTGCACGATCCTTCTGAACTCCAGTCTCCAATATCTGCTCTCTGTAACAGTCCTTCTGTACTGCAGTCACCAAACTCTGCTCTCTGTAAGATCCTTCAGCAACCCAGTCTCTAAATACTGCTTTCTGTATCAGTTCTTCTAAACCACAGTCTCCAACCTCTGCTCTCTGTATCTATCCTTCTGAACCTCAGTCTTTAACCTGTGCTTTCTTTAACAGTCCTTCTGCACCCAAGAGACCACCTATGCTCTCTTTAACAGTCCTTCTATACTGCGGTCTCCAAACTCTGGTCTCTGTAACGGTCCTTCTGCACCCCAAATACCAACCTCTGCTTTCTGTAACAGTCCTTTGGCACCTAAGTCTTCAAACTCTGCTCTTTGTAACAGTCATTCTAAAACTCAGTCTCCAACCTCTGCTCTCTGTAACAGTACTTCTTCACCTGAGTCTGAAACCTCTGCTCTCCACGATCCTTCTGCACCCCAGTCTCCAACATCTGCTCTCTGCAACAGTCCTTTTGAAACCCAGTCTCCAAACTCTGCTCTCTGTAAGATCAATCTGAACCCCAGTCTCCATCCTCTGCTCTCTGTAACAGTCCTTCTGCACAACAGTCTCCAAATTCTGCTTTCTGTATCTGTCCTTCTGCACCTCAGTCTCCAACCTCTGCTCTCTGTAACAGTCCATCAGCACCCCAGTCTCTAAAATCTGCTCTCTGCAACAGTCCTTCTGCACCCCAGTCATCAACATCTGCTCTCTGCAACAGTCTTTCTGCACCACAGTCTTTAAACTCTGCTCTCTGCAACGATCCTTCTGGACCCCAGTTTCCAACGTCTGCTCTCTGCAACAATCCTTGCGCACTATAGTCTCCAACCTCTGCTATGTGTAAGATACTTCTGCACTCCAGTTTCCAAACTCTGCTCTCTGTAACATTTCTTCTCCACCGGAGTCTCTAACCTCTGTCCTCTGCAACATTCTTTGTGCTCTCCAGTCTCGGAGATCTGCTCTCTGTAACAGTCATTCTGTACCGCAGTCTCCAACCTCTACTCACTGTAAGGGTCCTTTTACACCCAAATTTCCAACCTCCGCTTTCTGTAACAGTCCTTCTGCACCTCAGTCTCCAAACTCTGCTCTCTGTAACAGTCCTTCTGAACACTAGTCTCCAAACTCTGCTCTGTGTATCTGACCTTCTGCACCTCAGTTTCCAAACTCTGCTCTCTGTAACAGTCCTTCTGCACCCCAGTCTCTAACATCTGCTGTCTTCAGCAGTCCTTCTGCATCCAAGTCTCCAAACTCTTCTCTCTGCTACGATCCTTCTGGACCCCACTCTCCCACGTCTGTTCTGTGCAACAGTCCGTGTGCAACAAAGTCTCCAACCTCTTCTAGGTGTAAGATCCTTCTGCACTTCAGTTTCCAAACTCCGCTCTCTGTAACATTCCTTCTCAAGCACAGTCTCCAACCTGTGTCTTCTGCAACAGTCTTTTCGCTCTTCAGTCTCCGAGATCTGCTCTCTGTAACAGTCATTCTGTACCACAGACTCCAAACTCTTCTCTCTGTAACGGTCCTCCTACACCCCAATTTCCAACCTCTCCTTTCTGTAACAGTCCTTCTGTACATCAGTCTCCAAACTCTGCACTCTGTAACAGTCCTTCTAATCCCCAGTCTGCAGCCTCTGCTCTCAGCAACAGTCCTTCTTCACCTGAGTCTTAAAATTCTGCTGTCTGAAACGAACCTTCTGCACCCCAGTCTCCTAACTCTGCTCTCTATAGCAGTCCTTCTACAGCTCAGTCTCCAACCTCTGCTCTCTGTAACAGTCCTTCTGCACCTCAGTCTCAAAAATCTGCTCTCTGTAAGATCCTTGACTAACCCAGTCTCCAAATTCTGATCTCCGTAACAGTCCTTCTGCAGATCAGTCTCCAAACTCTGCTCTTTGTAAGGGTCCTCCTGCACCCCATTCTCCAACCTCTGCTTTCTGCATCAGTCCTTCTGCACCACAGTCTCCAAACTCTGTTCTCTGTATCAGTGCTTCTGCACCTCACTCTGCCACCTCTGCTCTCTGAAAGAGTCCTGCTGCACCCACGTCTTAAACCTCTTCTCGCTGCAACAGTCCTTCTGCACCACAGTCTCTAAAATCTGCTCTCTGCAACAGTCGTTTACCACGCAAGTCTCCAACCATTTATCTCTGTAACCGTCCTTCTGTACTGCAGTCTCCAACCTGTGCTCTCTGTAACGGTTCTTGTGCACCCCAGTCTCCAAAATCTGCTTTCGGTTTCAGTCCTTCTGCACCCCGTCTATAAACTCTGCTCTCTGTAACAGTCCTTCTGAACCTCAGACTTTAACCTCTGCTCTCTGCAACAGTCCTACTGCGCCTCAATCGCCAACCTCTGCTCTCTGCAACAGTGCTTCTGCACCTCAGTGTCCGAACTCTGCTCTCTGTATAATCCTTCTGAAACCCAGTCTCCAACCCCTGCTATTTGCAATGGTCCTTCTGCACCCCAGTCTCCAAACTCTGTTCTCTACAACAATTATTCTGCACCCCAGTCTCCAAATTCTGCTCTCTGTAACAGGCCTTCTGTACCACAGTCTTCCATCTCTGTTCTCTGTAAGCTTCATTCTGCACCCCAGTCTTCAACAACTGTGGTTTCAGTATTAGTACATCAGGACCACATTCTCCAAACTCTCCTCTCTGTATCAGTCATTCCCCACCTCAGTCTTCAACCTCTGCTCTCTGAAACAGTCCTTCTTCACCCCAGTCATCAAGCTCTGCTTTCTGTATGAGTCCTTCTGCACCCCAGTCTCCAACTTCTGCTCTCTGTAACACGCCTTATGCACCTAAGTCTCCAACCTCTATTCTCTGCAGCAGTTCTTCTCCAACTTAGTCTAAAACCTCTGCTCTCTGTAACCGGGCTTCTGCAACCAGTCTCCAACCTCTGCTCTCTGTAGCAGTCTTTCTGCACCTCAGTCTGAAAACTCTGCTCTCAGCAACGATTCTTCTGCACCTCAGTCTCCAAGCACTGCTCTCTGTAACAGGCCTTCTGCACCGCAGTCTCCAACCTCTGCTCTCTGCAACAGTCCTTCTGCACCCCAGTCTCCAAACTATGCTGTCTGTAAGATCTTTCTAAACACCTGTCCCAACCCATGCTCTCTGTAACAGTCCTTCTGTACCGCAGTCTCCAAACTCTGGTCTCTGTAAGTGTCTTTCTGTACTTCAGTCTGCAACCTCTCCTCTCTGAAACACTCCTTCTGAACCCCAGTCTTCAAACATTGCTCTCTGAAACAGTTTTTCTGCACATCAGTCTCCAACATGTTCTCTCTGTAAATGTCCTAATGCACCCCCATCTTCACCTTCTGCTCTCTGTAAAAGTCCTTCTGCATTACAGTCTCCAAAATCTGTTCTCTTAATGATCCTTCTACACCACAGTCTCCAAACTCTGCTCTCTGTAACAATCCTTCTGCACCCCAGTCTCCAACGACTGCTCTCTGTAAAAGTCCTTCTGCACAGCAGTTTCCAAAGTCTGGTCTCTCTAACCGTCCTTCTCCACCTCAGTCTCCAACCTCTGCTCTATGCAACAGTCTTTCTGCACCCAAGTCTCCAACATCTGCTCTCTGCAACAGTCCTTCTACACCCCAGTCTACAACCTCTGCTCTCTGCAACAGTCCTTCTACACCCCAGTCTCCATACTCTGCTCGCCACAATGATCCTCCTGCAACCCAGTTCCAACCTCTATTCTCTACAAAAGTTCTTCTGCACCCCAGTTTCCAACCTATGCTCTCTGTTACAGTCCTTCTGTACCGCAGTCTCCAAACTCTGTTCTCCGTAAGGGTTTTTATGCACCCCAGTATCCAACCTCTGCTATCTGTATCAGTCGTTTTCCACCAAAGTCTCGAAACTCTGCCCGCTGTAACAGTCCTTCTGCAACTCAGTCTGCAACCTCTGATCTCTGCAACAGTCCTTCTGCACCTCAGTCTCCAATCTCTGCTCTCTGTAAGGGTCCTTCTGCACCCGAGTATCCAACCTCTGCTTTCTGTATCAGTCCTTCTGCACCCCAGTCTCCAACCTTTGCTCTCTGCAACGGTCCATCTGAACCTCAGTATCCAAACTCTTCTCTCTGTAACAGTGCTTCTGCACCTCAGTCTCTAACCTCTGCTCTCTGTAACATTCTTCTGCAACCCAGTATTCAAACTCTGCTCTCTGTAACAGTACTTCTGCACCCCAGTCTCCAACCTCTGCTCTCTGCAACGGTCCATCTGAACCTCAGTCTACAAACTCTTCTCTCTGTAACCGTCCTTCTGAACCCAAGTCTTCAACCTCTGCTCTCTGAAACAGTCCTTTGGCACGCCCAGTCTCAACCCTCTGCTCTCTGTAATGATTCTTTTGCACCCAAGTCTCCAACCTCTGTTTTCTTCAACAGTCCTTCTAAACATTATTCAGAAAACTCTGCTCTCTGCAACGATCTTTCTGGACCCCAGTCTCCAAACTCTGCTCTCTGTAACAGTCCTTTGGCACCTCAGTCAACAACCTTTTCTCTCTGTAAGATTCTTCTGCTACCCAGTCTCTTAACTCTGCTCTATGTTACAGGCCATCTGCACCCAAGTCTCCATGCTCTGCTCTCTGTAACAGGCCTCCTGCACCTCAGTCTCCAACCTCTTCTCTCTGCAATGATCCTTCTGCACCACAGTCTCCAACCTCTGCTCTCTGCAAAAGTCCTATTGCACCACAGTCTCCAACCTCTGCTCTCCGTAATATCCTTCTGCACACCTGTCTCCAAACTCTGCTTTCTGTATCCATCGTTCTACACCCCAGGCTTCTACCTCTGCTCTCTGCAATAGTCCTTCTGCACCTCAGTCTCCAAACACTGCACTCTGCACAGTCATTCTGCACCCCAGTCTCCAACATCTGCTCTCTGCAACAGTCCTTCTCCACCTCAGTCTCCAAACTTTGCTCTCTGTAAAATCTTTCAGCACCCCAGTCTCTAACGTCTGCTCTCTGCAAAAATCCTTCAGCAGCCCAGACTCCAACGTCTACTCTCTGCAATGGTCCGTGTGCACCACAGTCTCCAACCTTGTTCTCTACATCAGTTCTTCTCTACCGCAGTGTTCAACCTCTGTTCTCTATAAGATTCCTTCTGCACCCCATTCTCCAACCTCTGCTTTCTGTATCAGTTTTTCTGCACCCCGGTCTCTAAACTCTGCTCTCTTTAACAGTCCTTCTGCACCTCAGACTCCAACCTCTGTTCTCTGCAAAAAGTACTTCTGGGCCCCAATCTCCAACCTCTGATCCCTGCAACAGTCCTTCTGCACCTCAGTGTTCAAACTCTGCTCCCTGTATGATCCTTCTGAAACCCAGTCTCCAACCTCTGCTATCTGCAATGGTCCATCTGATCCCCACTCTCTAAACTCTGTTCTCTACAAACAGTTATTCTGAAACCCAGTCTCCAACTTCTGATCCCTGTAACAGTCCTCCTGTACCGCAGTATCCAACCTCTGTTCTCTGTAAGGGTCCTTGTGCACCCCAGTCTCTAAAATCTGCTCTCTGCAAGAGACCTTCTGCACCCCAGTCTTCAACCTCTGCTCTCTGCAACATTTCTTCTTCACCCCAGTCTCAAAACTGTGCTCTTTGTAACTGTCCTTCTGCACCCCACTCTCCAACCTCTGCTCTGTGTAACAGTCCTTCTGTACTGCAGTCTCCAACCTCGGCTCTCTGTAACTGTCCTCTTGTACCCCAAACTCCAAACTCTGCTTTCTGTATCAGTCCTTCTGCACTCAAGTCTCCAACCTCTGCTCTCTGTAACAGTCTTTCTGTACCTCAGTCTCCAACCTCTGCTCTCTTCAACAGTCCTTATGCACCCCAGTCTCAGACCTCTGCTCTCTGTAACAGTCTTTCTACACCTAAGTCTCCAACCTCTACTCTCTGCAATGATCTTTCTGCACCCCAGTCTCCAACGTCTGCTCTCTGCATCAGTCCTTGTGCACCACAGTCTACAACCCAGTTTCCAAACTCTACTCTCTGTGACATTACTTCTGCACCCCAGTCTCCAACCTCTACTCTGTTCTGCATTCTCCAAACTCTGCTCTCTGCAACTGTCCTTCTGCACCTCAGGCTCCAACCTCTGCTCTCTGCGAAAGTCCTTCTGCACCCCAGTCTCCAAACTCTGCTCTCTGCAACATTTCTTCTTAACCCCAGTCTCAAAACTGTGCTTTCTGTAACTGTCCTTCTGCACCCCACTCTCCAATGTCTGCTCTGTGTAACAGTCCTTCTGTACTGAAGTCTCCAACCTCTGCTCTATGAAACTGTCCTCTTGCACCCCAGACTCCAAACTCTGCTTTCTGTATCAGTCCTTCTGCACTCAAGACTCCAACCTCGTCTCTCTGTAACAGCACTTATGAACTTCAGTCTTGAAATTCTGCTCTTTGCAACAGACCTACTGCACCCCAATCTACAACCTCTGCTCTCTTCAACAGTCCTTCTACACCCAAGTCTCCAACCTCTGCTCTTAAACGGTCCTTCTGCACCTCAGTCTCCAAACTCTGCTTACTGCATTGGTCTTTCTGCACCTCAGTCTCCAACCTCTACTCTGTGTAACACTACTTTTGCACCTCAGTCTCCAATATCTGCTGTCTATAAGATACTTCTGCAACCCAATCCCCAAACTCTGCTCTCTGTAACAGTACTACTGCACCCTTCTCAAAATTCAACTCTCTGTAACAGGCCTTCTGCACCCCAGTCTACAACCTCTGCTCTCTGGTACGATCCTTATGCACCCAAGTGTCCACCCTCTCCTCTCTGCAACAGTCTTTCTGAACACCAGTCTTCAACATCAGCTGTCTGGAATAGTCCTCCTGCACCTCACTCTGAAGACTCTGCTCTCTGCAATGATCCTTCTGCACCCCAGTGTCCAAACTCTGTTCTATGTAACACTCCTTCTGCACGTCATTCTCCAACCTCTTCTCTCTGTAAGACCCTTCTACTACCCAGTCTCTAAACTCTGCTTACTGTAACAGTTCTTGTGCACCCCCGTCTCCAACCTTTTCTCTCTTTAGCAGGCCTTCTGCACCTAAGTCTCCTAATTCTGCTCTCTGCAACAGTCCTTCTGAAACCCAGTCTCCAACCTCTGCTCCCTGCAACGATCCTTCTAAACCACAGACTCCAACCGCTTCTCTCTTTAACAATCATTTTGCACCCAGGCTCCAACATCTGATTTATGTATCAGTCTTGCACCCCAGTCTACAAATTCTGCTCTCTGTAACAGTCATTCTGCACCTCAGTCTCCAACCTCTGCTCTCTGCAACGATCCTTCTAAACCACAGACTCCAACCTCTTCTCTCTGCAACGATCCTTCTGCACTCATGTCTCCAAAGTCTGTTCTCTGTAACAGTCCTTCTGCACCTCAGTCTTCAACCACTGCTCTCAGCAATTGTCCTTCTGCACCTCAGTATCCATCCTCTACTATCTGTAACAGTCCTTCTGCATCTCAGTCTTCAACCTCTACTCTCTGTAAGATACTTTTGCAAACAAGTCTCCAAAATCTGCTCTCTGTAACAGTCCTTCTGCACCCCTTATCCAAACTCTGCTCTCTGTAACAGGCTTTCTGCACCCCTGTCTCCAACATCTCTTCTCTGAAACAGTCCTTATGCACAACAGTCTCCAACCTCTGCTCTCTGCAACAACCCTTTTGGACCCCAGTCTCCAACATCTGCTCTCTGAATTTGTCTTTCTGCACCTCAGTTTGAAAACTTTGCTCTCTTTCACGATCCTTCTGCACCCCAGTCTTCAACCTCTGTTCTCTGCAACAGTCCTTCTGCATCCCAGTCTCCAACCTCTTCTCTCTGTAACAGTCCTTCTGCACCTAAGTCTCCAAATTCTGGTCTCTGCAACAGTCCTTCGGCAACCCAGTCTCCAACCTCTGCTGTCTGCAACAATCATTCTGCACCCCAGGCTCCAACATCTGATTTCTGTATCAGTCTTGCACCGCAGTCTCCAAAATCTGCTCTCTGTAAAAGGCCTTCTGCACCCCAGTCTCAAAACTCTGCTCTCTGTATCATTCCTTATGAACCCCAGTCGCAAGCCTCTGCTCTTTGTAACAGTCCTTCTGCATCTCAGTCTTCTACATATGCTCTCTGCAACAGTCATTCAGCACCCCAGATTCCAACTTTTGGTTTCTGCAACAGTCCTTCTAGACCCCATTCTCCAACCTCTGGTATCTAAACAGTTCCCTTCTTCTCCCCAGTCTCCAAAATCTGCTCTCTGTAACAATATTTCTGTGCCTCAGTCTCCAACATCTACTCTCTGTAACAGTCCCTCTGCACCTCCCTCTCCAACAACTGCTCTCTGTAAGTACCTTTTGCAACTCAGACTCCAAAATCTGCCCTCTGTAACAGTCCTTCTGCATGCCTACTCCGAAATTTCCTCTCTGTAACAGGCCTTCTGTACCCCAGTCTCTAAAATCTGTTCGCTATAACAATCCTTCTGCACCCCAGTCTCCAACATCTGCTCTCTGTAACAGTCCTGCTGCACCTCGGTCTACAATCTCTGCTCTCTGTAAGATCCTTCTGCAACCTTGTCTAAAAACTCTGCTCTCTGTAACAGTCCTTCTGCACCTCAGTCTCCAAACTCTGTTCTTTGCAACACTCTTTCTGCACCCCAGTCGGCACCCTCTACTCTCTGTAACACTTTTTCTTTACCACAGTCTTCAAACTCTTCTCTGTAACGGTCCTTCTGCACCCCAGTCTCCAACCTCTGCTTTCTGTATCAGACCTTCTGCACCTTAGTCTACAACCTCTGCTCTCTGTAACAGTTCTTCTGCACCTCATATCTAAACTCTGCTGCTGCAACAGTCCTTATGCGCCCCAGTCTCCAACCTCTGCTGTCTGCAAAATTTCTTCTGCAACCCATCTGCAACGTGTGCTTTGTGTGACAGTATTTCTGCAGCCAAGTCTCCACCTCTGCTCTCTGCAATGATCTTTCTGTACGTCAGTCTTAAAACTCTGCTCTCTATAGTAGCCCTTCTGCACCCCAGTCTCCAAACTCTATTCTGTGTAACAGTCATTCTTCACCTCAGTCTTCAACCTCTACTCTCTGGAAGAGTCCTTCTGCACCCCAGTCTCCAACATCTTCTCACTAAAACAGTCCTTCTGCACTTCAGTCTCAAAAATCTGCTCTCTGCAACAGTCCTTCTGAACCCGAGTGTCCAAACTCTTCTCTCTGCAACGATCCTTCTGCACCCCAGTCTCCAACCTCTGCTCTCTGAAAGATCCTTCTCACACCAGTTTTTAAACTCTGCTCTCTGTAAAATTTCTTCTCCACGCCAGTCTCCAAACTCTGCTTTCTGCAACGGTCCTGTTGCACCCCAGTCTCCAACCTCTGTACTCTGCAACACTCCTTATGCTCCCCAGTCTCCAAACTCTGCTCTCTGTAACAGTCCTTCTGCACCGCAGTCTCCAAACTCTGCTCTCTGTAGAGGTCCTTTTGCACGCCAGTCTCCAACCTCTGCTTTTTTTGTCCGTCCATCTGAACCTCAGTCTCCAACCTCTGATCTCTGCAAAAGTCCTGCTGCAACCAATTCTTCAACTTCTGCTCTCTGCAACAGTCCTTCTGAAAAACAGAATCCAACATCTGCTCTCTGAAAGAGTCCTTTGTACCCTAGTCTCCAACCTCTGCTCCCTGCAACAGTCCTTCTGTACTGCAGTCTCCAAATTCTGCTCTCTGCAACGAACCTTGTGCACCCCAGTTTCCAAAATCTGCTTTCTGCAAAAGTCCTTCTGCACCTCAGTCTGAAAATTTTGCTTTCTGCAACAATCCTTCTGCACCCCAGACTTCAACATCTGCTCTCTGTAACAGTCCTAATGCACCTCAGTCTCCAAACTCTGCTCTATGTAAGATCCTTGTGCAACACAGTCTCCAAAATTTGCTCCCTGTAACAGTCCTTTTGCACCTCAGTCTACAACCTCTCCTCTCTGTAACAGTCGATCTACACCTCAGTCTGAAACCTCTTCTCTCTACACGATCCATCTGAACCCCAGTCTCCAACCACTGCACTCCGTAACAGTCCTCCTGCACCTCAGTCTCCCAACTCTGCTCTATTTAAGATCCTAGTGCCACCCAGTCTCCTAAGTTTGCTTTCTCTGACAGTCCTTCTGCACCCCAGTCTTCAACCTCTGCTCTATTTAGCATGCCTTCTGCACCCCAGTCTCCAATCTCTGCTCTCTGTAACAGGCCTTCTGCACCCCAGTCTCCAAACTCTTTTCTCTGCAACAATCATTCTACACCTCAGTCCCTAACTTCTGCTCTCTGTAAGATCCTTCTGCAACCCAGTCTCCCAACTCTGCCCTCTCTAACAGTCCTTCTGCACCCAAGTCTCCAAAGTCTGTTCTCTATAACAAGACTTCTGCACACCAGTCTCCAACCACTGCTCTCTGCAACAGTCCTTCTGCACCCCAGTCTCCAACCTGTGGTCTCTGCAACAGTGCTTCTGCACCCCAGTCTTCAACCTCTCCTCTGTGTAACAGTCCTTCTGCACCCCAGTCTCCAACCTCTCCTCTCTGTAACAATCCTTCTGCACTGTATGCTCAAAACTCTGCTCTCTGTTACAGTCTTTCTATATCGCAGTCTCCAACCTCTGCTCTCTGTAACGGACCCTCTGTACCCCAATTTCCAACCTCTGCTTTCTGTAACAGTCCTTCTGAACCTCAGTCACCAAACTCTGCTCTTTGTAACAGTCCTGCTGAAACTCAGTCTCCAACCTCTTCTCTCTGTTACACTCCTTCTGGACCTAAGTCTGAAACCACTGCTCTCTGCACGATCCTTCTGCACCCCAGTCTCTAATCACTGGTCTCTGTAACATTCGTCCTTCACCACAGTCACCAACCACTGCTCTCTGTAAGATCCTTCTTCAACCCAGCCTCAAAACTCTGCTCTCTATAACAGTCCTTTTGCAACCAAGTCTCCAACCTCTACTCCCTGTAGCAGGTTTTATGCACCCCAGCCTCCAAACTCTGTTCTCTGAAACATTCCTTCTGCACGCCAGTCTGCAACCTCAGCTCTCTGTAAGGGTCCTTCTGCACCCCAGTCTCACACCTCTGCTTTCTGTATCATAATTCTTCACCCCAGTTTTCAACGTCTGCTCTGTGTTACAATTCTTCTGCATCTAAGTCTCCAACCTCTGCTCTCTGAAACAGTCCTTCTGCACCCCAGTCTGCAAACTCTTCTTTCTGCAACACTCTTCTGCACCCCATTCTCCAATCTGTGCTCTCTGTAACAGTCCTTCTGCACCGCAGTCTGTCACCTCTTCTCTCTGTAACGATCCTTCTGCAGCCCAGTCTCCACCTCTGCTCTCTTCAACTATTCTTCTGCAACTCAGTCTCCAAATTCTGCTCTCTTCAACGATACTTCTGTACCCCAGACTCCACCTCTGCTCTCTGTAATTGTTTTTCTGAACCTCAGTCTCCAACCTCTGCTCTCTGCATTCGTCCTTCTGCACCCCTGTCTCCAACCTCTGCTCTCTGCAACGGTCCTTATGCACCCCAGTCTCCAAGATCTGCTCTCTGCAACAGTCCTTCTGCACCACAGTCTCCAATGTATCCTCTCCTTAACACTACTTCTGCACCCCAGTCTCCAAACTCTGTTCTCTGTAAGGTCCTTCTTCACCTCATTTTCCAAACTCTGCTCTCTGTATCATTCTGCTCCAACCCACTCTACAACCTCTGCTTTCCTCAAGCGTCCTGCTGCAACCCAGTCTATAACATCTGTTCTCTGCAATAGTCCTTCTACGTTCCAGTCTCAAACCTCTGCTATCTGTAATAGTCCTTCTGTACCGCAGTCTCCAACCTCTGCTCTCTGTAACGGTCCTTCTGCACCCCAGTCTCAAACCTCTGCTTTCTGTATAAGTCCTTCTGTACCACGGATTCCAACCTCTGCTTTCTGTAACAGTCCTTCTGCACCTTTGTCTCCAAACTCTGAACTCTGCAACCTTACTTGTGCACCCCATTCTCTAATGTCTGCTCTCTTTAAAAGTCCTTCTGCACCCCATTCTCTAACCTCTGCTCTCTGCAACAGTCCTTCTGTACTACAGTATCAAACCTCTGCTCTCTGTAACGGTTCTTCTGCACCCCACTCTCAACCTCTGCTTTCTGTATCAGTAATTCTGCACCCCAGTCTCCAACCTTTGCTCTCTGTAACATTCTTTCTGCACTTCAGTCTCAAAACTCTGCTCTCTCTCTGCGACAGTTCTTCTGCACCCCAGTCTCCAAACTCTGCTCTCAGCAACAGTTCTTCTGAACCCCAGTCTCCAACATCTGCACTCTGAATCAGTTCTTCTATAAACCATTCTCCATCCTCGGCTCTCTATAACATTTTTTCTGTATGGCAGTCTCCAAACTCTGCTCTCTGCAACGGTCCTTTTGCACCCTAGTCTCGAACCTCTGCTTTCTGTATCAGTTTTTCTGAACCCCAGTCTTTAAACTCAGCTTTCTGTAACAGTTATTCTGCACCTCTGTCTCCAAATTCTGCTCTCTTCAACGGTCCTTCTGCACCCAAGTCTCCAACTTCTGCACCATGCAGCAATCCTTCTTCACCCCATTCTCCCAACTCTGCTATCTGAAACAGTCCTTCTGCACCCCAGTCTCCAACCTCTTCTCTCTGTAACAATCCTTCTGCACCTCTGTCTCAACCTCTGCTCTCTGCAATTGTCCTTCTGCACCTCAGTCTCCAACCTCTACTCTCTGTAAGAGTTCTTCTGCACCACAGTCTCCAACCTCTGGTCTCTGTAAGATCCTTCTGCCACCCAGTCTCCAAACTCTGCCCTCTGTAACAGTCCTTCTGCAACCCAGTGTCTAAAATCTGCTCTCTGCCACAGTCCTTCTGTACCCCAGTCTTCAACATCTGCTCTCTGGAACAGTCCTTCTGCGCCCCAGTCTCAAAACTCTGCTCTCTGCAATGATTCTTCTGGACCCCAGTCTCCAACGTCTGCTCTCTGCAACAGTCCTTCTGCAACACAGTCTCCAACTTCTTCTCTTTGTAAGATCCTTCTGCACTCCAGTTTCCAAACTCTGTTCTCTTTAACATTCCTTCTCCACCCGAGTCTCCAACCTCTATTTTCTGCAACAGTCCTTCTGCTCCCCAGTCTCCAAGATCTGCTCTCTGTAACAGTCCTTCTGTACCGCAGTCTCCAAACTCTGCTCTTTGTAACGGTCCGTCTACAACCCGGCCTCCAACCTTTGCTTTCTATAACAGTCTGTCTGAATCATAGTCTCCAACCTCTGTTCTCTGTATGTATTCTTCTGCACCTCAGTCTCCAACCTGTGCTCTATGTAAGAGTCCTTCTGCACCCCATTCTCCAACCTCTGCTCTCGGTAACAGTCCTATACCGCAGTCTCCAACCTCTGCTCTCTGTAAAGGTCCTTCTGCACCCCAATATCCAAACTCTCCTTTCTGTAACAGTCCTTCTGAACGTGAGTCTTCAAACTCTGCTCTTTGTAACAGTCCTTCTACACCTCACTCTCCAACCTCCGCTCTCTGTAACAGTCCTTCTGCACCTCAGTCGCCAACCTCTGTTCTCTGTAAGATACTTCAGCAACCCAGTCTCTAAACTCTGCTCTCTATAACAGTCCTTCTGCACCCGAGTTTCCAACATCTCCTCTTGTAATAGGCCTTCTGCACGCCAGTCTCCAAACTCTGCTCTCTGTAGCAGACCTTCTGCACACAAGTCTCCAACTTCTGCTCTCAGCAATGATCCTACTGCACCCCAGTCTCCTACCTCTCATCTTTGCAACAGTCCTTCTGCACCTCAGTCTCAAATTTCTACTCTCTGTAAGATCCTTCTGCACCCCTGTCTCCAAGTCTCCTCCTTGCAACGATCCATCTGCATCACAGTCACCAACATCTGCTCTATATAACAGGACTTTTGCACCTCAGTATCCAACCTCTGCTCGATGTAACAGTCTTTCTGCACCCCAGTTTCCAAACACTGCTCTCTGCAAAAGTCTTTCTGTACTGCAGTCTCCAACCTCTGCTTTCTGTAACGGTCTTTCTGCACCTTAGACTCCAATCTCTGCTTTCTGTATCAGTCCTTCTGCACTCCAGTATCCAACTTCTGCTCTTTCTAAGAGTCTTTCTGCACCTCAGTCTCCAATCTCTGCTCTCTGCAACAGTCCTTCTGCACTCCAGTCTCCAACCTCTGCTCTCTGCAACAATCCTTCTGCACCCGAGTCTCCAACGGCTGCTCTCTGCAACACTGTTTCTGCACCCCAGTCTCCAATCTATGCTCTCTGCAACGATCCTCTGGACCCTAGTCTCCAAATTCTACTCTCTGCAACAGTCCTTCTGCACCACAGTCTCTAACCGCTGCTCTGTGTAAGATCTTTCTGCACTCCAGTTTACAAAATCTGCTCTCTCTAACATTCCTTCTCCATCGCAGTCTCTAACCTCTGCTTTCTGCGAGGGTCCTGCGGAACCCGAGTCTCCAACCTCTGTCCTCTGTAACAGTCCATGTGAAGCCCAGTATCCAACCTCTGCTCTCTGTAAGAGTCCTTCTGTACCGCAGTCTCCAAACTCTGCTCTCTGTAACAGGTCTTCTGGATCCCAGTCTCCAAACTCTTCTCTCTGCAATGATCATTCTGCACAGCAGTGTCAAACCTCTGCTCCTTGCAACAGTTCGTCTGCACCCCAGTCTCAAACTTCTGCACTTTGTAAGATCCCTCTGCACCCCAGTCTCCCACTGCTGCTCTCTGCAACAGTCCATTTGCACCCGAGTCTTCACACTCTAAATCCTAGTATCCAAACTCTGCTCTCTGTAACAGTCTTTCTGCACCCCAGTCTCCAAACTCTGCTCTTTGTAACAGTCCTTCTGGACCCAAGTCTCCAACATCTGCTATCTGCAACAGTCCTTCTGTACGTCAGTCTGAAAACTCTGCTCTCTGCAACGACCGTTCTGCATCACAGTCTCCTACCTCTGCTCTCTGTACAGTCCTTCTGCACCTCAGTCTCCCAACTCTGCTCTCTGTAAGATCCTTCTGCAACCCAGTCTTTAAACTCTGCACTCTGTAACAGTACTTCTGCACAAAAGGCTCCAACCTCTGCTCTCTGTACCAGGACTTCTGCCACCTGGTCTTCAAACTCGGCTCTCTGTAACAGGCCTTCTGCACCCCAGTCTCCAAACTCTTCTCTCTGAAACGATTCTTCTCTACCCCAGTCTCCAGATTATGCTCTCTGCAACAGTCCTTTGCAACCCAGTCTCCAAACTCTGCTTTCTGAAAGATCCATCTGAACCTTAGTCTTCAACCTCTGTTCTCTGTAACACTCTTTTTGCACCCCAGTCTCAAAACTCTGCTCTCTGTAACAGTCCCTCTGCACCTCAGTCTCCAACCTCTGCTCTGTGTAACAGACCCTCTGCACACCAGTCTCTAAAATCTGCTCTCTGCCACAGTTCTTTTGCACCCCAGTCTTCAACATGTGCTCTCTGGAACAGTCCTTTTGCACCCCAGTCTCAAAACTCTGCTCTCTGCAACGATGCTTCTGGACCCCAGTCTCCAACGTCTACTCTCTGCAACAGTCCTTCTGCAACACAGTCTCCAACCTTTTCTCTTTGTAAGATCCTTCTGCACTCCAGTTTCCAAACTCTGTTCTCTGTAATATTCCTTCTCCACCCGAGTCTCCAACCTCTGTCCCCTGCAACAGTCCTTCTGCTCCCCAGTCTCCAAGATCTGCTCTCTGTAACAGTCCTTCTGTACCGCAGTCTCCAAACTCTGCTCTTTGTAACGGTCCTTCTACACCCCAGTCTCCAACCTCTGCTTTCTGTAACAGTCTGTTTGAACCATAGTCTCCAACCTCTGTTCTCTGTGTCTATCCTTCTGCACCTCAGTCTCCAACCTGTGCTCTATGTAAGAGTCCTTCTGCACCCAAGTCTCCAACCTCTGCTCTCGGTAACAATCCTATAACGCAGTCTCCAACCTCTGCTCTCTGTAAAGGTCCTTCTGCACCACAATTTCCAAACTCTGCTTCTTGTAAAAGTCCTTCTGCACCTGAGTCTCCAAACTCTGCTCTCCGTAACAGTCCTTCTACACCTCACTCCAACCTCTGCTCTCTGTAACAGTCCTTCTGCACATCAGTCGCCAACCTCTGCTCTCTGTAAGATCTTTCAGTAACCCAGTCTCCAAACTCTGCTCTCTATAACAGTCCTTCTGCACCCGAGTTTCCCACATCTCCTCTCTGTAATAGGCCTTCTGCACGCCAGTCTCCAAACTCTGCTCTCTGTAGCAGACCTTCTGCACACAAGTCTCCAAACTCTGCTCTCAGCAATGATCCTACTGCACCCCAGTCTCCAACCACTCATCTTTGCAACAGTCCTTTTGCACCTCAGTCTCAAACTTCTACTCTCTGTAAGATCCTTCTGCACCCCTGTCTCCAAGTCTCCTACTTGCAACGATCCATCTGCACCACAGTCACCAACCTCTGCTCTATGTAACAGAACTTCTGCACCTCAGTATCCAACCTCTGCTCGAAGTAACAGTCTTTCTGCATCCCAGTCTCCAAACACTGTTCTCTGCATAAGTCCTTCTGTACTGCAGTCTTCAACCTCTGCTCTCTGCAACAATAGTCTGCGCCCCAGTCTCCAACCTCTTCTCTTTGTAACGGTCCATCTGCTCCCCAATTGCCAAACTCTGCTTTCTGTAACAGTCCTTCTGCACCCAAGTCTCAAAACTCTTCTCTCTGCAACGATCTTTTTACACTTCAGTCTCCAAACTCTGCTCTCTGTAAAAGTCCTTCTGCACCCCAGTCTCCAACCTCTCCCCTCTGCAAGGTTCCTCTGGACCCTAGTCTCAAAACTCTACTCTCTGCAACAGTTCTTCTGAACCACAGTCTTCAACCGCTTTCTCTGTAAGATATTTTTGCACTCCAGTTTACAAAATCTGCTCCCTCTAAAATTCCTTCTCCATCGCAGTCTCTAACCTCTCCTTTCTGTGAGGGTCCTGCAGCACCCCAGTCTCCAAACTCTGTCCTCTGTAAGAGTCCATCTAAACCCCAGTATCCAGTTTCTGCTCTTTGTAACAGTCCTTCTGTACCGCAGTCTCAAAACCCTGCTCTCTGTAACAGGCCTTCTGCATCCCAGTCTCCAAACTCTTCTCTCTGCAACAATCCTTCTGCACTGCAGTGTCAAACCTCTGCTCCTTGCAGCAGTTCATCTGCACCCAAGTCTCAAACCTCTGATCTTTGTAAGATCCTTCTGCACCACAGTCTCCAAACTCTGCTCTCTGCAACAGTCCATCTGCACTCCAGTCTCAAACATCTGCTCTCTGCAACAGTCCTTCTACACCCTAGCTTCCAACCTCTGCTCTCTGCAACAGTCCTTCTGCACTCCAGTCTCCAAACTCTTCTCTCTGCAACGATCTTCTGGACCCTAGTCTCAAAACTCTACTCTGTGCAACAGTCCTTCTGCATCCCAGTCTTCAACCTCTGCTCTCTGTAAGATCAATCTAAACCCTAGTATCCAACCTCTGCTCTGTAACAGTCCTTCTGCACCCCAGTCTTCCAACTCTGGTCTTTGTAACAGTCCTTCTGAACCTCAGTCTCCAACCTCTGCTCTCTGCAACAGTCCATCTGCACTCCAGTCTCAAACATCTGCTCTCTGCAACAGTCCTTCTACACCCTAGCTTCCAACCTCTGCTCTCTGCAACAGTCCTTCTGCACCCCAGTCTCCAAACTCTTCTCTCTGCAATGATCCTCTGGACCCTAGTCTCAAAATTCTACTCTCTGCAACAGTCCTTCTGCACCACAGTCTTAAACGGCTTTCTCTGTAACATCTTTCTGCACTCCAGTTTCCAAATTCTGCTCTCTGTAACATTCCTTCTCCACCACATTCTTTAACCTCTGACTTCTGCACGTGTCCTGTGGCACCCCAGTCTCCAACCTCTTTCCTCTGCAACAGTCATTGTGCTCCCCAGTCTCCAACCTCTGCTCTTTGTAAGGGTCTTTCAGCACCCCAAACTCTGCTTTCTGTATCAGTCCTTTTGAACCTCAGTCTCAAACCTCTGCTCTCTGTATCTATCCTTCTGCACTTCAGTCTCCAACCTGTGCTCTCTGTAACATTCCTTCTGAACCCCAGTATCCAAACTCTGCTCTCTGTAACAGTTTTTTTATACCACAGTCTCCAAACTCTGGTCTCTGTAACGGTTCAACTGCACCCCAATTTCCAACTTCTGCTTTCTGTAACAGTCCTTCTGCACCTCAGTCTCCAAACTCTGCTCTCTGTAACATTGCTTCTACACCTCAGTCTCCAACCTCTGTTCTCTGTAACAGCCCTTCTGAACCTCAGTCTGACACCTCTGCTCTCTTCACGATCCTTCTGCATCCCAGTCTACAAACACTGCTCTCTGTAACAGTCCACCTGCACCTCAGTCTCAAACCTCTGCTCTCTGTAAGAACCTTCCACAACCCAGTCTCCAAACTCTGCTCTCTATAACTGTCCTTCTGCACCCCAGTCTCCAAACTCTCCTCTGTGTAACGGGCCTTCTGCACGCCAATCTCCAAACTTTTCTCTCTGTAGCAGGCCTTCTGCACCCCAGTCTCAAAAATCTGCACTGTGCAACGATCCTTCTGCACCCCAGTCTCGAACCTCTGCTCTCTGCAATGATCCTACTGCACCCCAGTCTACTACCTCTGATCTCTGCAACACTCCTTCTGCACCTCAGTCTCCAAATTCTTCTCTCTGTAAGATCCATCTTCATCCCAGTATCCAACCTCTGCTCTCTGCAACAGTCCTTTTGAATCCAAGGCTCAAAACTGTTCTCTCTGTAACAGGACTTCTGTACCTCAGTCTCCAACTTCTGTTCTCTGCAAAAGTCCTTCTGCACCCCAGTCTCCAACCACTGCTCTCTAAAACAGTCCTTCTTCAGCTCAGTCTCAAACCTCTACTCTCTGTAACAGTCGTTCTGCACTTCACTCGCCAAGCTCTGCTCTCTGTAGTATCCTTCTAAAACCCAGTCTCCAAAATCTGCTCTCTGTAACAGTCCTTCTGAACACCAGTCTCCAACCTCTGCTCTCTGCAACCATTCCTATTAACCCCAGTCTCCTACCGATGCTCTCTGCAACAGTGCTTCGGCACCCCAGTCTCCAACAACTGCTCTCTGCAACAGTCCTTCTGCACCTCAGTCTGAAAACTCTGCTGTCTTCAACGAACTTTTTGCACCCCAGTATCCTACCTCTGCTGCCTGTAACAGTCCTTCTGCACCTCAGTCTCCGACCTCTGCTCTCTCTAAGATCCATCTGAACCCCAGTCTTCAACATCTGCTCTCTGTAACAGTCCTTCTGCACTTCAGTCTCCAACCTTTGCTCTCTGCAACAGCCTTCTGCATGCCAGTCTACAAACTCTGCTTTCTGCAAAAGTCCTTCTGCACTCCCGTCTCCAACCTCTGCTCTCTGTAAGAACTTTCTGCACTCCAGTTTCCAAACTCTGCTCTTTCTAACATTCCTTCTCCACCCTAGTCACCAACCTCGGCTTTCTGCAAGGGTCCTGCGGCACCCCAGTTTTCAAACTCTGTCCTCTGCAACAGT